>NC_046663.1:42109803-42194988 GCF_010883055.1 Belonocnema kinseyi
GAGGGAGCTCTTCTTAATATTTTGACACCAAAATCATGTCGATACACCTTACCGACTGCGAGTAAAGCCACCCACGCTTTAACTTGACAGACTGTATCAATAAATACACTTTTAAAAATGAAAAATAAAAATACCTAAAGTGAAAATAGAAACGTTAATCTTCTTCATTCCTAACCTGAATACCATACAAT
This sequence comes from Belonocnema kinseyi, assembly GCF_010883055.1. Classification (NCBI taxonomy): domain Eukaryota; kingdom Metazoa; phylum Arthropoda; class Insecta; order Hymenoptera; family Cynipidae; genus Belonocnema; species Belonocnema kinseyi. The sequence goes on from NC_046663.1 coordinate 42,109,995, forward strand.
TAGAACTATTTTGTTGAGTTTGTCATTAACTAAGTGCAGAATTTAATATACAGTAATGTATGTAAGAATCGATGTAGCCTTGCTTAAAAATTATTAATGAAGATGGTTTAAAAAAAAAAGAAAAAGTGTCTGGAACATTAAATATGAATGCTGCGTCAATGTGAGGTGAAGCAATATAAAAATTCTCGACAGGAGACCCCAATGTCACAACTGCCAAACTTTTCGTCACGGAGCCCGTATATGATACAAGAAACCTAATTATGTATTCGGTTATCCTGCACTGGTGCACTCCGATCTGCACCGACGCAGCTCGGAGTGAGAAGGAAGAAGTAAGAACAAGCGATCGGAGTGCTCTTGGAGTACACTAGTACAGGATAAACGAATGCGCTATAAGTATGTGAAGTGCAAGAAAAATCATCGAACTACTCGCTGTGACAAAAAAGTGATGGAGCCACAAAATGTGTGAACTATGGGGGACAACACCCTGCAAATTAGTCGAAGTGCTCTGCTTATCTTAATCATCTAGAGAAAGTTCAAGAAAGAAAGACACAACACATGAACGTGCATCAAAATCTTATTAACAATGTATATCCAAGGGCCAGTCATTGTTTTCAGCCCAATATATCGCAGGACTTTTCAATTCTGAGAAAGAGAAATACACTTCTCGTTTTCTTCGACGTTGACCACATCGAGTAGAAGTGGAGGAGTGGCAGAGAAACCACATCACGAACCAAGCGGAAATCTGACAGATTGTTAAACCCTCATGAAAGAATTCAGCAAGATAAGGAGACTGATAAATCTGGGTAAGATGTTGAGACTCTTTATGGTTCTAAATTCTAAATTAGGAAATTGTACAGACACAATGTCACAATTGCAAGTATTTTATGAAATCTTAAATGGCAGCTACCAGGCTTGATATTTCTACTCTAATTATTTGCGATTGGAATGCAAATGGACTATTTAGTAAGGAAATTGAGCTTAAACAATTTATATGTGATAATAAGGGTGATATTATGCTCATTAACTAGACAAAGTTTAATGATAAGAAGTTTTTGATGCAAGGATATAATTGTATTAGAAAGAATAGAAACTCTTAGTAGACTGGCGGTGAGGTCATAATCTGAATCAAGATTGAAATTAAATACCATGAGGCTCCTATTGATTCTAATAGCATAGAAGCTCTGGGTATCAAACTAGACAATAATACAGTATTTGTTTAAATTTACAAAGCTCCACAGAATAAGATTGACGTAAAGGACCTAGGATCAATTTTTAAATTATCAAGCAAAGTTTCAGCATATGTGGCTTTAAACGCAAAAAATACTAACCAGAATTTCAGAGCTAAGAATTCTATCGGTAAAACTGTTGTTAACTATGGCCTTAAAAATTGATATGATTTGATTTTTACCGATACGTATACCCTTCTATCCATATAACGATGGGCACTCAAGCACTTTTGACATAGGAGTTACTAAAAATATCATGTGGAATCTCGCGTTGAATGTGATGGACGGTCCAGACTCTGATCACCTCCCAGTAATCATTGCATGAACAAATGTTAAATCCATAGGAATTGAGCAAAAACGTTGTTTTAATTATAAAAAGCAAAGTAGGATAATTTTAAAAACCATATAAGTAAAAACCTATTACTGTGTAAAGAAAATATATCAATGAATAGTGATCCAATAAACTTGAAAACTCGACTGTCCATGATAACTCTCTTTGAAAAATGGCAAAATGCTTCAATAAAAGAAATTCTAGTACACTCAAATTAAATAAATCTACTGCACTAGTGATGTAAGATATTGAAGAAGCCTTTGATACTGTCTGGCATGAGGAGCTCATATATAAACTTTCAAATTAAAAATTTTCAATTTATATCCTGAAAATGGTTCAAAACTATCTTAAAAGTTAATACTTCGTAGTAAAAGCAAATAGTGTAACGTCCATAGAAAGAAAAATAAATGCCGGAGTTCTGCAGAGTTCGATTATGGACCCGGTGTTTTTCATATTTTATACAAATGATATACCAAGAACTGAAGTTGAAAACTATCAATGTTTGCGGATGACACGGTACTCAACGTGAGGTCCTGGCCATATTTAAAAATAAAAATAGAAAAAAAAACTTTTTCCAAATTCGTAGATGAACAACATAATTGTACCGAAAATCAGCGGTAATTATCTAGGATTAGGATTGTTCCAAACTCAAATATGAAGAACAAATAAAGAAATTCAAAAAGAAAGCACTCGTGATGATAGAGACTCTAAACTGCCTAATATGTAGATGAAGCAATCTCTCTATAAATAAAAATTAATCCTTTATAAGGTAATTGTTAGCCCAACAATTACATATGCGTCACCTATATTATCTGGAACATACAGTTCTTACCCAGAAGCGCTATAACGAATACAAAGTAAATGTTTGCCAATGACCACCAACGCTAAACCAAGAGATGAGGTTAATGACCTAGATATAAAATAAAATTTTTTAATGTTAAGAAATCATATCTATGACTTTACCAAAGACTTTTATACTGGACAGATTGAGAAAATACAGGATCTTCACGACGAATTTATTTTATGCCCTCACTCATAACATGTCTTGCTAAATTATGCTAGGAGAATCTCAACATCTACCCTAGTTTTAAGCTGTGATTAGTTGAAGCCATTACTAATCAGGTTTAAATTTCCAGATTGGAAGTAGGTATCTAAATAAAACAATATAGATGTATAGGTGGAAAAACTAAGATCTGCATATGTATATTTTTATAAACAATAAAGTATATTTTTAAACGTAAATGCCAGTTTAATCATTCGTCAGGGAGATCAATGATCGCAGTCCCCCTCTCGCTTGCATTGGATCTTACAAGAGCCCCCCTCCCCCAAGTAGTGGCCTGCTCATAATCAACCTCTTTTTATTTTTATTTTCAAATAGTCAGTATTACTATAATTCTGGACGATATCTAAATTAGTATTTCTTTGCGATAATTACTTAATTATTATTATTTAAGGTATGAACAATGTTTAAAACTGGTTTTCATTTTTTTCATTTGGCCGTATTCTTTAAAAACCCCGCAGATCATTTGGATCGCTGAAAATTAGTTCATGAAGCTCAAAAAATGTTCGTATCTTTTTATGTGCACCAAGGGTCAGAAAAGAAAGTTGGTTCGCCACTTCTCTTTAAACCAAGAGTTAAAATAAATGGAATGTTGCATGTTTAGAGTTATAAACCGCCCCCAATAAAAGAAGCAAACTTCTCGATCGTTTAGTGACTCGTTAGTAATTCGCTTCTCCAATCAGAGCGGAACCAATAATTTTGCTGAAGTACCTTCTCTTTTCCAGACCGTAAAAGCGGCGAGTTCTAAATTTATTGTATATTTCACGACAAGAATACAAATCGATTCAATTCTAGTCGCAGCGCGATATACTCTTCAAATTGGAATTAGTGAAATAACACTGATATTTTGTGAAATTCGACTTATTGCTGAAACTAGAATTCAGTCCCTGATTCAGTTAATTAATTCAAACCAAAATTTCTTGAAATTATTAAATTCGTAAATTAAATCTTAAATTATTAATTGTTTCAAAATATTTATATATCTTTTAAATCCTTCAATTCTTGTCAATCAGTTTCTTTCGTCTTTTTTTATTTTATTATTATCAAATCACAATAAAAAAGAAGATTTGTGAAAAATAATCACTAACGTTTCAGTACAGATGCAGCACTCTTATCAAGGAAACCAAATTGAATAAATAAAATTAAGCAAAACATAAATAAAAGTATTCGAGCAAGCAGGAACAGCAACGAAACTACGATATAAAAAGACAAACCGTTTATAAAGATACCTACCTTGAATATCCATTATAAGCACATCAGAAATAGAGGAAGTAAAAGAAAAAAATTATTATTTATTTGTTTGATTTTTTTCCCCTTAAAAGGGTGAAGTATGAGTGCCGGAACGTTGGTGATTATATTTTACAAAGGTTTTTTAATTGCCATTTTATGATAATACATGTAAAAAAGACGAAAGAAATAAAAAAAGAGAAGGAAAGGGATTTGGTTGGTTGCGTTGTCATTTTTCTTTCCTCTTTTTATTTTTGTCAAAAAAAAAGAAAAAAGAAATCTGTTTCTTTTCTTTTTTATGAAAATTTTTATCTTTTTCCAAATTTCAATAGGCACATTTTATAGTGGTTGTCTAAATTTGGTCGTTGGATTCTTGGTTTTATTTTCAGGAATTCTGCCCACTAATTTGATTATTGGACTTTAAATAGGATTTTAAATTTGTTTTTAATCTTATTTAAATCTTCTTTATTTTTGAAATATAAAAACCCTTAGAAGTAAATTAAATCTAATAATATTTATTGAAATCTTTTGACATATTCAAATTTCTATAAATACCTCTCAGATCCTAAGAAATTCATTAAAATACCTTATTGTATGCTTTTTAAATCGTTTAAAATCAGTAAAATAATCGTAACTTCAACAAAATCCTGGTAAATTAGCTAAAATTCTTTAAAAATCCTTTCCAATATTTTGTCATTCTACTCAAATCCCTTAAAATATTATAGATTGAATAAAAAATCTTCCAATATCTTCAAAAATTCAACGAAATTCTCTCTTCGTGAAATTATTAAAACCCTACGAAATCCCCTAAAATATTTACAAATCTTTTAAATCTTTGAAACTCTACGAAATGTCTTTATAATTGTAAAATTCTGTAAAATAAATAAGAAATATTATGAATAGTTTGGACCTTTCTACATATTATTAATGCAAATAGAATAAAAATTCTGTGAAACATGTGGCGTATATACTGAAATCCTATAGAATCATTCGAAAAATAGTTATAATTTTTAAATCCTATGAAATTCTATTAAATACTTTAAAACCAAAAGAAAGTTTAGAATATTTTGTAAAATATCATAAAAATGCCAATATTTCAAGCCTTTTGAACTCTTTTAGATAATATTAAATTCCTTAATTAATTTTTGTGCAATTCTTCGAGCTACTTTGAAATATGTTGGTCTTTTAAAATTTGTCAAAACATCTTAAAGCTTTGAATATGCAGCAAAATTATTAAAAGCCTTAGAAATCTGTTGAAAACTCAAAAATCTGTTTAAATGTTTTGCGCTTAAAAAACCACGCGTAGAACCGCTGAGGGACAGTTGACAAGCTATTTACCTGGCCATTTTCTATGTCCCAGCCCGCTTCTGTCTATTTTAAATCAATTTGTAGGGATTGAAAAAAATCGAATAACGTAGCATCTGGAATAACACAACCTTTTTTTCTTTTCAGAAAAGTCAAAGGAAGTGAAATTAAATGGAAGAGCAACAAAACAAATTAACTTGAGATCCTCTCGAGAGACAACGTCCCGTAAGTAGCCACTTAGTTTCTTCATTTATCTTCTCCTCTCCTAAAGTGTCGTGTTTTTTCCTCTTTGAAAGATCTCACTAAAAACAAAATCAATTTTTACATGTTAATGTCAACAAAATTTGATACCTAATCTGGATAATTTCAATCAAATGGGTTCTCCGCTGCGATGTCCAGCTGCGATATTTAGGGGGAGGGGGGGGGGGGGTTGACTCTCCGAGGCGAATCAAACTTTCCCTGCTGGCCTCTGCTTTACAGCATTTTACTTGCGCAGTGACGTGCTGCCTCCTAATGGAGAATAGATAAGAATGTTTGATTCACCACGTAGAGTTTACCCCTCCACCAATTACCCAATTAACACGTTCAATGTTACCCTGTTTCACCCATTAGGGATCATTCATAAACTGCGTTACCATTTTGGGCGATTTTTAAAGACCCTCCCTCACCATGGGTTGACAGTCGTAGATTTAGCCCCCCCCCCCCCCGAAAGTAACGTAGCCTTTAGGTAAGCCCCGATTTTACGTTAACGTATACTACGTTTCTGAGTTTAAAGCGAGTCAAGTTGCCAATAAGACTGTATCGTCTGCGTGACCCTGTGGGGAATTATAAACTTTGGCAATGGATCAACTATTAAAATAAAAAATTGATTTTCAGAGTGAATTTTCAGCTAAACTAGATTAATTTTCAACAGAAAAACTAATTTTTATCAAAATAGTTCAATTTTAACCAAAAGTTTAATATTTTATTCAAAAAAAAAAACTATTTTCAGCTAGAAATGAAATAGGCAAATTTCAATTGACAAAGTAATTTTTCAAATAAAAAATAAAATTTCTACAAAACAGTTCAATTTCTAACGAAAGAGATGATTTTTTATATAAAATTTTGAATCGTGAATTATAAAATGCATCTTTAAGAAAGTAGTTCAAATTTGAAACCTAGTTGTTAAATTTATTAACCTAAAAGTTGAGTTTTCTACTAAAAAAGATCAATTTGTTAACAAAAAGTTTAATTTACTACAAAAAGACGAATTTTCAATTAAATTCAAGAATTATCCACCTGGGAGGTGAATTTTTAGGAAAAAACATTTTTTAACGAAAAAGATAAATTTTGTACCAAAAAATAAAAAAAAATTTCTTTAAATACCTAAATTCTCAACCAAAAAGTTTAATTTTCAGCTAAAAAAGATGCATTTTTAAACAAAAAGAATAATTTACTGTCAAAAAAGACAAATTTGTAATAAACTTCAAGAATTATGAAACAAAAGATGATTTTTCAACTAAATCAGAAGAATTTTAAACAAAAATATTGACATACTACCATAAAAGATTAATTTTTATTAAAATTCAAGAGTTCTCAGCCAAAAAGTTGAATTTTTAGGAAAGAAAATTTGTTAATGTTTAAGGCAGCAGTTCAAATTTAAAAACGAGTTTATTATTGAAAAAAGTACGTGCATTTTGAAACAATAATATTCATTTTCTACAAAAAAAGCGAATTTTTAAAAAAGTCCACGAATTGCTAAGCTGCCAAAAGCATAAATTTTCAATAAAATAAGAGAATTCTCTGCTTGTAACTGGAATTTTCAACTTAAAAAGAAGAACTTGTAAGCAAAAAGATTGATTAACTATTAAAAAAGATGAATTTTTAACAGAATATGAGAATTCTGTACCAAACAGTTGAATTTATAAAAAGGTAAGAAAAAATTCATTTTAGGAAAGTAGTTCAACTTTTAAACCAAGTCTTTAGTTTGTTAACTAAACAGGTGCATTTGTAAACAAAAACTTTGATTATCAACAGAAAAAAAGTTCAAGAAAGTTCAACCAAAATGTTAAATTTAAAATTAAAAACCAGAATTTTTAAAAACAAGATTAACTTACAGCCAAAAAATAAATTTTCACTTATTTTCAAGAATTCTTAATAAAAAATTTGAACTTTCAACCTAAAAGGTGAATTTTTAATGAACTGCAAAAATTCTGAATCATAACCTTAAATTTTTAACCAAGAAAGAATTTCTAAGCAAAAATATTAATTTACTACCAAAATGACGAATTTTTAACAAAATACAAGAATTTCCAAACTAAAAAGTTAAATTTCCAACTAAAATATAAAATTTAAAATATAAAGAATATTTTAATACCAACCAGATCAATTATAAATAAAATCCAAGAATTCTCAACCAAAAAGTTGAATTTTAAACTGAAAAAGATGAATTTTTAAACATAAAGATTAATTTGCTACCAAAAACGACGAATTAAAAAAAAATTTAAGAATTCCGAACCAAAAAGTTGGATTTTCAATTCAAAAGAAAAATTTCTAAGCGAAAAGCTTAATTTACTACCAAAGAGGACGAATTTTTTAACAAAATGACAGAATTCTGAACCAGAAAGTTGAAATTTTAACTAAAAATATGAACAGTCATTATCTGCAAACGAACTAAAAACGTTACAATATGTACTTTTAGAAGAAAATTTCTCTAAATTCTAAAATTTTATTACTTGAAACCACGCCCTCCCCCCACCTGTTACCAACCTTTTGTTTTGTAAGAGCACCCTTCCCCTAAAGTGGTAACTATGGCTTTTAGAGCCGTTCTGCAAAACTTTTACCGGGTCGGTAAAAGTTAAACATAAAAATTCCGCTTCGATCAGATTTTTATTTTAAATTTTGTCATATTTGATTGAAAAGTTATAATTTTTTTCTCGTATGATGTCAAAATCATAACACTACTAATCAGTTGGTAATTATTAATAAAGATCAGTATAACATCAAGCTTAAAGTTCTACATTTTTGTCAATTATATCACGTAAATTTAGATAATTGATTTAACATTCAATACGATCGAGCTCATTTTCACTTTCAAAAAAATAGTTTAATTTTCAACCAGTTCCTAAACAGTTTAATTTTAACCACAACAAAAAAGTTAAAAATGATTTGGTACCCAAGAAAAATTTTTTTAAATACATAAATTGTCAACAAAGGAGTTTAAGTTTTAACCAAGAAAATTAGTTTTTGTGGCCAAATAGACAAATCTTTAAGAGAAAACAATTATTTTTAATTAGAATTGAATGAATTAGAATAGAAATTGAATGGTTGCTTTTTATATAAAAATATTAAATTTATATAAAAAATATTGAATTTTCACAAAAAATAGAATAGTCAGTTGAACAAATTAATTTTTAACATAAAAAGAAACGGATATGCAACAGAATAGTTAAATTTTCGTCGAAAAATAAGTTATTTTTATCTTAAATGATGAAGAAGGTACGCATTTTCTTCAGAACAGATGAATTTTCAATAAAAACAGTTAATTTTTAATTAGACAATTGCATTTTTGTACATTAAACATAATTTCAGTTCTGTTTGCTCTAGAACTATTCGAGCATGGATCTCCCTGATGTAATTTCGTAGGAATGTAGGGGTCACTTCGTTGCAGCATTTGCACTAAAACTTTATTTCTACAGAATTCCTCTTCTTTTTTTCTGAATCCATTTTTTATCGAAAATGAACATACGCGAACACAGAAAATGAGGACATTGGAGCAGACACTTAATTTCGAGCTGGACGCTGGACTGAGATTTGCACACGGTGTGCGTGCGCGAAAACGAGTGCCTGCGCTAAAGAGTAGGGGGAGAAGGTGTGTAAAAGATCGCCTCCAAACGAGGATCGCTATAGGATAGATACGGCGTCATTAAATGAAGTCGAGATTTTTCGGCTCGTTCCATTCAATGGTTTCGTTTAGCCTGCAGAGATTCACTCGATATTGTGCCATTACGAAGCTCCCTTGCCGGGGGCTCTTTAACTACCCCAACCGTTGATGCTTCTCCTGTTTCCTGTTTCCTGTCTCACCCCATCACGCGAAACTGACATCGTTGAGATGCCAGAAGCGAAGTGGTAGCATAAAACGGAAAAAAAGATGAGACAATAGGAAGAGAGTGTGTGTACGGGACACGGCATGAAACTTACGTACTCAAGGATGTGAATATGCATATTTGCCCCATAAAGCCCAGACAAGCTTAATTTATCGTCCCAGTGTCGTTTCTGCTTTTTGCACCTACTCGCACTCTCCAGTGTCTCCATGCTTGATGTGACAGCAAGCACCACTTTTTTATGTCTAACCGAGTCACGTGTACAACTTTACCACATTTTTATAAGCATTTTAAACTACATCATTAACAATCGTTCATCCTACAGTACCTTCAAATTATAAATTTAATATTCTGAGGCATTCTCTCTTAAACTGAACCAGTGAAGTTGTCACTGGTAGAATCAGTATTTTGAATTATACTGGAATATTATTTTTTATTATTTATTTTGAATTATACTAATATTGCTGGTGAAAAAGTGATTTTCCGACTTTAACTCGGTGAAACTCCTTGTAATTTATTGTAACAAAATATTTTTACTTTCCCCACTCCGCTTGATGTACGTAATTTTTAATTTCCAGAAATGTTTTGCTAGTTATTGCTAGTTGAATTATGCAGGGTCTGGCAGAACTTCATTTTCAAAATTCTATTATTTTTTTTACTAATTATTTATTTTCCTTGATCATTATTATTCAGATACTAGCATTTTAATCTTGTTATACTTTTAACATAGAATTTGCCATCTTTTGTAAACGGAATAAAACAGTATTTGAAACACGAATTACAAATTTTCAAATTGATTAATTTATTTTAAATAAAAAAAATGTATTTTCTACTATAAAAGATGGCCTTTCAACAAAATTCTCGAATTTTGAACAAAATAATTAAATTTTTTAAATAGTAATTGAATTATCAACCTAAAAATATAAATTCATAACAAAAAAGTTTTATATTTTATACTCCAATAAACAAAGCATTAATTCATACAGAAAAAGAACTTAAAACCAAAAAGACGATTTTTCAACAAATAAAGGTCTTTCACTCACGAAAAAATAAAAGTTTATCGAAATTGTTAAACCTTTAAGCCAAGGTGATTTTTCTCTGCGACAATTGGAATTTTGAATAAAGAATATGACTTCTCAGACGAAAATTAATTTTTCATAACACATGTATGAAAAAGTTGACTTTCGATGCCCCCGTAGCGGGTTGAAAGTTGTGTTTTCAACCCTAGACTAGAAAGTTGAAAAAGGCGACTGCGAAGGTCACTTTAAGCCGCAACTGGTATCGAAAGTATATATATTCTATTTGATCTCCAGTTGTCTGCAGTCATGCTCCCTCTTATCGAACCTCGTTTCGAGTATAGGGGCGAACTTCAGTCTCCACCTTCAATCGTGAACGTTCAATGTTTTCAGCGATAACTGCAGCGTGCTCGTCTTACCACAGTTTTCAAAATGAATAACTTAAACTTTTAACTTGTTTTGTGAATAACCTAAAAATTTTTGTTAATAAGTTGTATTAGAAACAGCAATTTTTCGATTATCCAATTTAAATTTTCGCTGAACTAAGACTAGAGCAGCTTACAACTTGTTCTGTGAAGCTTATCGATAAAGTTGAAAACAATTTTTTTTACTTCTTATTATAAGTACGGGGTTGTTAATAATTCTTTTATTTAGATCAGGATTGATATTTTCTTATAATGGGGGCTCGCCCCCCCCCCCGACCTTCCCCTCAACAGGGGGATTTGACCCCTGCCCCCTACCAGGGCTTCACCCTGGACCCTCCCCCCCACCTTCTTTTACCTAATACGCAATATACTATTTAATTACTCTCCAGCGTGTCATTCTAACCTCTATCTGTCATTGCCTACGTATTTACAAACAATAACACCTTTGATGAGACGCAAAGAAGTTTCAAGCATCTCAAGTCAAATTTTTGATGCATTTTTTATGAAAAATTGTATGTGCAACTCGGGGCGAGGCAACAACTCCACTCGTGTCATACCTACCCTCGCTTCGCTCGGACAGCTAACTTCACGCTCGTACAATTATCGCCTTTCGCCCCTTGTTGTGCAATATACTATTACGCGAAACTCATGCATTTTTACCGAAAAAAATGAAATTTGAAACCAAGAAAATTATTTTTATACCAAAAAAGGTAAATTTTTAACTAAAAAATATCAATCTTAAAAAATGCAAAAGTTAAATTTTCAGTTAATAAATTAATTTGAAAAAAAAAAGTTTTTCCACTAAACACTTAAATTTTTAACGAAAGTGATAAGTCGTCAATCAAAACATAAATTCTTTAAAATGTAGTTTAAATTTTACCCAATTAGTTAAATTTGTAATTGAAAAAAAATGCGTAAAATGTTACCAAGGAGATTAATTTTTAACTAAAACTATAAATATTCAACAAAAAATGATTTCTGAATAAGGTGATTTAACCAAATCATTCAAACCAAATAGTTGATTATTCAAGGAAAGAAGAATAATTTTCAACCAAAAAGTTCTATTTTTATTAACAAAAAAAATGAAAAATGAAAGATGAAACTTGTAAGAACACAGATAAATGTTTATTTAAAAAATGACAATGGATACATTTTAATTTAAAATTTTTTTAATGTTTCAATTTACATCCAGAAAAGATTTCTGTCTTTCTTATGAACACTAAAATATTAAATTTAAAAAAAGTAAATTTTTTACGAAATAGTTAATTTTTTAACAAAACACCAGAATTTTCAACCGAAAGGTATGACTTATCAGCAAAACTGTTCAATTTTTAATTTAACAGTTGCATTTTTTCCAAGAAAGATGTGTTTTCTGCTGAAACAGGTGAATTTTTAAATCAAAAGGTCACACTTAAAAAAACAAACATTTAATTTTCAACCAAGCAGTTGCATTTTTATTTAAGAAAGATGAAATTTTTTCGAAAACAGCTAAACTGAAAAAAAAGTTTCAAAAGTCGTCGAATTTTCATCCAATGGAGATTCTAGTTCAATTTTCAACGCTTAAATAATAATTTTAAAATGTCAGTTAATTTTTTAACAGATATTCAAATTTTTTAATGACTAATATAATTTTTTGCAAGATTGTTATATTTTTAGCAAAACATTGGAATTTGCAACTAAATGCTTTAATTTTTTATCTATAAATATGCCGAATAGTTGAATTTTGAAACAAAAAAATTTAACTTCAAGAGAAATTAGTTCTTATTACAATTAAAAAGAAAAAAAACACATTTTTAGAAAAATAATCAAACTTTTAACAAAATAGTTACATTTTTAATTAAAAAGATGAATTTTCAACTAAGATTATTAATTTTCTACAAAACAATTCAACAGAATAAATTAATTTCAAAGCAAATATATGCATTTTTAACTGAAACAGATCAGTTTTCAACCAAAAATAAATCAATAATTTTCAACTAAAACGATGAATCTTCAATGGAAAAAGTTAAATTTTTAATTTAAAAAATCACTCTTTTATCAAAAAGCTAACTGTTAACAAAAACAAATGAATTTTCATCGATTAATTTAGTAGTTTAGCTATTTCAAATGAAAAAAGTTTAAAATTTTCATTAAAAGCAGCCGAATTCAACAGAAAGACCCGAATTTTCAACAAAATTGTTGATTTCTTAACCAAGAAAGAGTCATTTTCAATCAAACAATTGAATTTTTATCAACAAAACAAAAGAAGAAATTTCTACTAAAATGGACTAATTCTTACACCAAAAATCGAACCAAAAATATAATTGTCAGAAGAAAGCAATTACGAAGAAAGAAATAGAAAAAGAAGCGAAATAAATTACTGATAAAGTAAAAGAAAGAAAGAAAGATTCATTTTTCTCTCACCAAATTTTCATTTTCCCCGACCATCAATATTAAAATACTAGGATCTTGATCTTGTAACATTTTTAAAATAAAAAATTTTACAAACTGAATAAAAAATCTTTTAAAATAAAATTTAAGAATTAATCATACTTTGCAGTTATTTAAAGTTCCTCTTATAAAAATTCCCTGACTCGTGAAAGATTTTATTCTAAATCCTTTACATTTCCCCTGAATTGCATAATATCTCGGAACTATGGCCACAATGGGTAAAAAAAACTTTATTCTAGATTCTGCCATCAAATTTTGTTGGCGAGGAAATAAAATCCATCAAAATAAACATGGTTATACATAAACATTTGAATAATCTTGTAAGTTTCATTAACCTATGTACTTAAAGACATTTAATTTGGTAATTTTAAATAAGAAATAAATATTTTTCCTGTAAAAAATGTTATCATAAAATAAAAAAAGTTTTATCTTCAAATTTCCAGCATTTTAATGTAATAATTCTAAATAGTTTAATAGCTAATTTTTTCGGAACAGGTATGATTTAACTTTATTTATTTATTAATTTGCTGTTCTGAATGCTTTAGCACTGAACTTATTTAATTTTGTACACATGAAAGTAAAAAAAAAATTATTTTAGTGGCTTGTAATTTAAAAGTATACAAATTTTTTGTGTTTACAAAATCCAGATTGTCTCATTTTCAATTGAAAAATGCATAATTATCCATGCATCGAGCATAAAATTGCATAACTATTTAAAGCTTTGAATTTGTACTAGAATTATTGTACAATCAAGAATATTTACGAACACACTTCGAAAATTTTCAACTTTAAATGTTAATAATTTAAACCTTTCTATTTTATATTAAATTCATAATCTATTCAATTTGCAATTATTGACTCTAAAGACTTTCATTAAAAAATTATTATACCAACTTAAAATTTTTAATTCTTAAAGCATACCAGTTTTAACATTTAATTTGCATAAGGTATTGAAATCAAAGTTATTTAATTTAGATTTCTTCAACTTTAAACCATATTTTTATCTACGAAATAAAATATAAAATACAATAAGAGAAAAAATCAATGCAGAAACTTCAAGCATTATGTAAAATAATAATTAAATCAAATCAAATATCATCTAGTGAGGATTTCATACAAAATTAAAATAATTTATTTCCAGGATATTTGTGTTTTTAATTAATTATTATCTATTGGAGGCTGCAATAAAGCATCTCTACTTTAGATTGGTCTAATGAGATAAAATTATTTTCTTCATTATTAATTTTGTTACACAAAAAAAAATTATTATATATAATAAATGGCAGTCTCAACTAGCTATCGGATAGATGATGATTTTGCACCTCGAAATGAAGAAGGCCTATCTTGAAAGAAAAATATTTCAATTTAGGGGAAACTATGCAAGATTTAACACACATAGAAGAAATTTTATTGAGATGAAGAGAATAAACATGGCAGATAAGAATATCTGATTTTGAGCATTATAAATCAACTATATTTTTTTTTGCTAAAATTGTTTTATTTACAAGTCAATATGTAATATTTTTCAATTTTGCGTGAATGATTGTGCTTTAGTCTCTAATTTTTCAACCAGAAACGATCACTTATTCGTAAATGGAGAGAGATTAAAAAACGCAGTTTGATAATATTTCTTAAAAAAACATTAAAAACAACAAAATAATGGATTTCATAAAAAAAACTTTGGACAGAAATAGTTTAGTTCTCTTATAGCGTAAATTACTAATATTAATAATCTGCTATTAATGATGTATAACAGTTACCATTTTTTCAAGGAATCTGTATTATCAATAGAGAATAACAGAAATTCTCTGACGATGATATAGATTCCTTGAAAAATTTGAACACATCAAACCTGGCAAAATATCGCGTGTGTTGCTAAAAACGGATTCCCATCTATCGTATTTTCAGAAAAAATTTCATTTAAAAAATTCTTTAGCATAATGTCTCCTATATCCTTGTCGTCAGAATATAATCAATGCAATATCGCCTTGAAATTATACAAACATCAATATCCAATTGAAGGTATGCTTTTGATATGATGTATCTCAATGTATTTGAATAATTCAATGGTATCTATAGAGAATTGGATACAAGGATAATAAGGAATGGTACCTAGAAGGCTCAGATATCAGACTGACATTTCGATATTGATTACGTGTCGAGATGACATTCTGGACATACATGAAACGTAGATATCATCGGGCTATAAACGACATTGTAAACATTCCTTTTTTCAATCAAGCTGGTTTCGAAATATACACTCTAATTTTCGAATCAGTGATTAAATTAGCATTACAAGGTGGTGATCCATCCTAATCAAAACATCTCTCACTGACTGATTGCTTAATTATAGGGTTGATGGATAGCATTTTCGGAAGACACTGTCTCTACATTGTGTAGAGTTTCAAGAAATTGAAACCCAAACATTTTATTATTAAATATTGAAATACTTTTTAGGAGTGCAACAGAGTTAGAATTCTGCAGGATTAGTTCATAATTAACAGCTTTGAGAAGTCGAGGAAATCAGTAATGCCAGGAGGAAAGGAATGAATAATGTTCAAAGTTAAATTGGAACAAGAGCATTCAATTCAACTTAAGAGAAGTCACATAATTCTCGGAGGAAGTATTTTGAACACACCAAAGGATTTTGACTTTCCTTCTATAATTAAAATCTAACTACTGACATAAGTATTAAGTACCTTAAAAGTGTAAACCATTAATTAAAAATAATTTAAAATAATATATGATAATAGGTGAGAAGGAAGATTCTTATAAAATAGAGTATTAAAAGGGGATTTTGTTCATTTGTTGTTTCAATTTCTTTTTTTGTAGCTTTAAAAAATCTGCTGTATACTTTAGTACTTTATATCGGGAAAAATAAAAAAATGAATGATTGAAAAAAAATTTTAAACAACATAAAGCAGTCCTCAGGTTTGAATTTGTTTCTAATTTGGGATCACCAGTTGAAAGCTAGGATACGCTACTTCGTTGTATCGGCATTAAAAAAATTATTAAAAATTAATAAAAATTCCGATTTATTCATCGTAGGCTTCACAGTCTACCGTATTTTTCAATTTCCATTTCCTCGCTTCACCCCAATGCGAAGTAAATTAATAAAACTCGAGAGAAGTATCCAACTATTTTTGGTTGAAAATCCCTCTATTTTGGGTAACCCTTTCATTATTTATTTGATAACTTAATTATTTTTTTGGAAAATTCATGTTTTGGGGTTCAAAATTCTATTATTTCAGTGGAAAATTCAACTACTTAGTTGAAAATGAAAGTTTTCGTTGAAAATTCATACTTTCGGATTAAAAATGAAAATGTTTTGTAAGACATTTTTTTTTTTTTGGAAAATAATTTTTTATTTAGAATTTACATTTTAAGATTGAAAACTAAACTGATTTGTAAAATATTCGTCTTTTTAACTTGAAGATTTAACAATTTAGTTGAAAATCCAAATATATCGTTGAATACGAACTTTTTTTCATTGAGAATTCAACTGTTTCTCAGAAATTCGGTCTTTTTTGATTGGACCCAACTGTTTTTATTGAAAATTTTTTTGTTTAAAATATCAACTATTACGTTTTTTGTTCACAAGTCATCTGTGTTAGTTGAAAATTAAAATATTAAGTTAAATGTTAACTTTTTTATTGACAATTCAATTATTTTGTAGAAAAATCGTCTTCTTTGGTTTGGATTGAGTTATCTATGTTTCTTCACTCACAATTTTTTTCTGGTAGAATGTTCATCTATTTAGTTAAAAATATAAGTATTGTGTTGTAAGTTTACTTTATTTTTCGTTAAAAGTTATTTTTTTTTAATATTCATATTTTTCATTTAAAACTTGAATTAATTTGAAAGAACATTGCTATTTTGGCTAGGAAATTCAACAATTTATTTCGAATTTGTTTTCTTTCCTGAATAAAAAAATTGTTCCTGACTGATGACTCATCTATTTGGTTTTTTTTTTAAATTCGTATTTCTAGTTTAAAACTTCAAGAATATTTGGTGAAAACTTTAACTATTTGGATGAAGATTACAATATTTTGTTGAAAATTAAATTTTTGAAAATTGAATCATTTTCTTTAAAATGGTTCTTTTTGTGTTAAAAATTTATTGTTTTTAGTTGAATACGTATTTTTAACAAACAAAAATTCGACTATTTTTGTGAATATTCTGCTTATTTCCACTATTTTTAGAGCATTTTGACCGCTATAAAAATCTTTTTGATTTTCAAATAAATGATTTAAAGAATATTTGAAATTGATATCTTCAGAAAGACTCCCTTCTCAAGTTTCTTGTTTTCTAATGTTTTAAATTTTTATTTATTATTCTTAAACAATACAAAATCCTATAAAAATAGAGGGAGAGGGGGAAAATGCAGTTGAGATTAGCAATTATAGGGGTTCAAAGAGATTTTTTAAACATAACGGTAAAAAGGGTGAAAGGCGGAAACGGAAAATTGGATAAAAAAGGGACGGACTGTGGTCTCTTTGAGTGTTAAGGTAGTTGTCGCATCAAAAGTCAGATATCTGAGAAAAATAGTTTTTCTATGATTTTTAAAATAAAAATATTGTAATTGATGTGATTCCAAATAAACAACATTATTTTTTATGAAGAATGTTATGATTCACAAAAAAACATTAATTTTAACCATGTTTTTTGCAATTGATTTTTTGTGGCTGCTTCTTAACAATTTTTGCAAAATGATTGCATTTTAACAAATAGGATCTTTTTTCTTCCGGGAAAAGATTATCTATAACTTTACAGCTTCCAATTTTGAAAGTGAATTTTTGTATTGCTTCTAGGGCTTCTTCTATGGCTCTAAATCGTCAGAAATTTTTTTTGAAGAAACAGTTTTTTAAACTAATAATTATATTTTAAGATTTTTTAATTATTCTTAAAATTAAACACAGTAGAGTCGTAGAAAATGTTTTTCCGGGAAAATAAGCTATCATTTATTTAAATGCAAACAATTTTCAAAAATTGGTAAGAAGCGAATGTCAAAACAAATTTATTTGAAAAAAATGGTTTAAATTAATTTTCTTTTTTTGTGAATTTGAATATTTTTCATTTTAAAAAAACGTTTTTTATTAAAAATATCAGTTATAATATTTAGATTTTTAAAATCACAGGAAAACTATTTCTTTTAGATATCTGATTTTTGGCACGACAACTATCTCAAGTGGTCACATAGGTAAATTTAGCAAAAGAGAAAGGCGAAATGAATGAGTAGATTTCCATGGAGCTTAAAAACTGGAAAATTTGTTATGTGGGGATATAATTTTTAAAATAATAAGCCATTAATACTAAAAATACCTCAGAAAAGAATTCAAAATTGGTTCACTACTAGCATTTTTTCTTATTTATATTTTATCGTTTCCCCCTTCATAGTAGCCACTCCTTATTAGAAATTGTAGAAATGGTTTTCATTTTTCATAGAGAACGTGGAAATTTATTTAAAAAATGGTTAACATTTTATTAATAAAATTGGAATTTTTTTAGAAATCTGGTCTCTGTATAGTGTCATGATTATTTTTACACAACCTCTGTGAATTTGACACATTCGAAACATCCGTTCTTTATTTATCGCAGCTACCACAAAAAAAAGAAATACAAAAAAATCGGTTTAAAGTTTTGTGAAGCGTAGAATGATCACTTAATGAAATTCATATTTTCAAATTGAGTTTTTTTTAAACTTTTAATTAACATTGAATTTTTTATATTTCTGGAAAAGGATTTTTCTTTCGACCTCTCTAATACCTTAATGGGAAAGAACCCGGCCGTTTAATCGGAAATTCTGTGGTCCGATTCTCAGTGTAGCGATGAACGTAGATCTTTTAAAAAAAATTAATTTTTAAAATTTAAATTTGCCTCTATTTTTCGTAGTTTTCAAATTTTTCAAAAGGAACGTGGCTTAAAAAACTTCTAGAGGCTTCTGGAACAATAATATACAATAAATAGAATTTCATAATTTACCTCCTTAAATAAACCTGTAAATTGTTTAAGAATAGGAATCTAGCTCTTTTAACTTTAAACCACATTGAATGTCTGAAGGGGTACTACAAGATTCCTTTCTCTTCACTTTGTCACTCCCTATCCCGTTCTCTATCCTGAAGCATTGTCCCCCACATGTTCCGTTGTTTCGCTTAAATCACCACCTCCTTCCTGAAAGACACCCTCTTCTATCGGTCGAATATTCAACCCACTCTCTTTCGCCCTATTCCTATCTCTATTTCTATCTTTCTCACTCAACTTCAATTCTCACTTCCTCCACCACAACAAAGACTGTCCTAACATTTAAATACCAAAGTGTACCGGGCCTCGCAACCTCAGCGACTTTAATACAGCTAAACTATGGACTTTCTGGAGTGCATAGTCGATTTATGCACCACCACCTTACATTACTCGTTTCCACTCAGTTTCTCTCTTACTCTCTTTTACTCTCTTTCTCTCAATACGCTGTCCGCCAGACCCATATTTCTTCCCTGTCTCCGTTCATACACGATGAAGTATCATGCTATCTTCAAATTTAACGATACTAGCGCATGCTAAAGACCAGAAAGTGTCCGCTAGCCTCTGTTGGTTATCCACCATCAATTTGCAAGAGACTATCGTTCATCAGGTGTTTCCTATACCGAGGATGTCGGCTCGGAATTTTAGCATACAGTAAAACCTCGATAATCCGAGGTAATGTAGGGAGGAGATACCTCGGATAAGCACAAACTCGGATAATACGAAAGAAGTACAAAATTAGGAAAAGTTATCTATTTTTAATATTTTTTTAAAAGAAAAATAAATATAAACATTTAGAAAACAAAAGTAAATAACTTACGAATGTTGATTTATCTTTATGGTATAAAGCATTGTAACTAACGTGGCTCAAAGAAGTCTGTAATAGACCACTGTCTTAATGATTCTCTATATTATCCGAGCATACACCTCGGTTAATGCGGAGTGCTTGGATGAGTCCCGCTGCCTCGGATAACGCGGAGCTTCGGATAATCGAAGAGCGGATAATCGAGGTTCTACTGCACTTGATGTAATAGCTCGTAAGGAGCTGTACTGAAATCATGTAACGGATTATAGACCCTCTCTAACCCCCCCTCCACCCACTGTAACAAACCGTAATAAAATATCCCCCCATCTCTCTTTCTGTATGTGATTTTTAGTTTTCAGAAATACTTTGCTAGTTATTGCTAGTAGAATGAGGCAGGGTGTCCGATAACTTAATTTTCGAGGTTCCCTGATTTTTCCTTGATCATTCACAGTAAATTCCAGAGATATTATTTATCTGAAGGTGAATAAAAATGTTATAAACAATTGACAACTGCAATTATACGACGATGGTTAATTTTTAACTGCCTCGTGATAAAAATTATCTGACTTCGGTTAACGCTCTTTTAAATTATAATACTTTTAACATTCAAAATTTTTAAATTTATAAATTTATTTTAAACAAAAAATATATTTTCTATTATAAAAGATAGATTTTTTTAAATACTGAATTTTCCAGTCAAATAATACAGTTTTTAACATTCTATTTGAATTTTCGACCTAGAAAGATAAATTCCTAACAAAAAACTGTCATAGTGTTTATATTAGTAAAAAAAGATTAAATTTAAGCAACAACGACAAAATTTAGAAACAAGAAGACGAATTTTCACCAAATAAATATTTTTCACTCTAGAAAAAAGTAAGAGTTTATCTAAATTGTTGAACCTTTAAGACAAACGACAAATTTTCTCTACAGAAATTAAATTTTCTAATAAAAACTATCGCTTTGCAACAAAAATTTAATTTTCCTCGAAACTGATGCATTTTTACCAAACAAAAATGAAATTTCAAACCAAGACAATTATTTTTTCCCCCCAAAAAATAAGAATTTTCAACTAATGAATATCAATCTTACAAATTTTGAAAAGTTATATTTTCATTAAAAAAATTAATTTTAAACAAAAAAAACGCTTTTTTCCTTAATGTAGTTAAAGTTGTATCCAAGTAGTTGAATTTTCAATTAAAAAAGATTATTTCTGTAAATTCTAAACGATCATTGTGTTGGACTAACAAATATTTGGTTATTTTAACTAAGTAAGCTTGTTCAGCCTCTACAAAAAAATTTGTTTTAACTACCAAACTGTTTGGTTATTTCATCCAAATGCTTTAAGAAAATAATTTGATTGGCTCAATAAAACACTTTTTTTGCTACTATAGCGACCAAGAAATTTGATGGTGAAAACCAAACTTTTGTACGGTCAACCAAAAAATGTTCTCCATGTTAGTAAAGATGCCTTTAGGTAAAATCTGATTATAAGTATATATTGATTTTTGTGTTTGTTTATAGCAAGTCAAGTTGTCAATATGCTGTCAATATGCTTCACAAAAGTTAATTTTATACAAAAAAGGCCAAATCACCAACAGAATACAAGATCTCTCAACCCAAAAGATAAATTTTCAACAAAACTTGTTTACTTTTCAATAACAAACAAAACTAATTTTTAGCAAAATAGTTTACTTTTAAATAAAAGTCGAATTTTTACGATAATTTTTTTAGGGTAATTTCTAAACAAAAAGATTAGTTTTCTAAATCAACCAAGAAGTTAAATTTTTAACTAAAAAGATGAATTTTTAAATAAAAAGATTGATTTACTACCAAAAAAGACGAATTTTCAATAAAATTCAATAAATCTCTAACAAAGAAGTTAAATTTTCAACTAAAAAAGATGAATTTTTGAAAATGAAGGATCATTACAACACCAAAAAAACCAACTCTTAATCCAAATTTGAGCGTTTCTCAACCAAATAGTTGAGCTGCCAACAAAAAAAAATTTTTTTAACAAAAAATTAATTTACTACCAAATACACCGAGGAAAAACCAGGAAATGACCGGGATTTTTTGAAATTTAAACGGCCACCCTGAGTTTGGTTGCAATGATTGATAATTATACATAAAATATTAAAGAAAAAAATGAAAAATTGAACAATGTTAATTTAGTAGTATCAAATGGAAATGATATGAAAGAATATATTAAAATTTTTTTATATGTGTTTAATTCAGATGATATTCATTGAATGTTGTCTTCATGTAACCTTCAGTGTATTTTCTGTTTCGTCCATTTTGACATACTTGTTAAAATCTTATGATTGTTATGAACTATTTTTCTTTCTCAAAAAAATGTTTCGATTAATTCAATTGGTTAAACTCAGTTACAATTTATATAATTTTATTTTACGAATGATTTCGTCATCTTAAAATTCCGGATGACTAGTCCCATGTTTTTCATAAGCTTGGCTAGTCTTCCGAATTTTCGGGACGATTAGTCCATCGCTTTTCCAAAGCCTCGAATTTTTTGGAACGACTAAACACAGCCTTTAATTGATTATTATTTCTTCCATTGTTATATTACTAAACATTAGTTTGTCTTTGAAAAAGGCACGTAGCAGTTGTCTGATTTGAATTTCCAATTGCTTTTATAATAAATAAATATTTTTACAAAAAATCATCACTTTTGTAAAACAAAAAATTATCATTACTGTTATACATTCAAGAAATAGAATCTCTGGAAAATTGCAAAACACAAATTGAAATGTTTCAGGTGGGAAGTCGTTGAAATCTTATCTTCTAAAAAAACATGCTTGACAATAAAAAACCTGATTGATGCTAAATTCTTAGATTCACAATAAGGAATTGATTCCCCATATAAAAATAACCTGAAAATAATACCCTACCATAAAATAATTCTCAGATGATAGAATCCAAGCGTCAGCTTTTTATTAAAAATCGTTTAGAAATGAATACTTCTGATTTCTTTATCGTTCCGTTCAGCTGACGTAGTTCGCCATTTGCGAGAGTATGGCGTTTTTACGATTTTTCACATCCAATAATTCATACCCGTAGGATTGTACTAACCGAAGCACACTGTGGAAACGTAGATCGATGTGATTTCACGTAGAAGAGGATCTAGAAGAGGGTTGCTTTATGACCGAGATGAGTCTACGTGATCGGACTCGATCCTGCCGCGAGCAAGGCGGTTTACCCTTAAAACTTTTTTTAGAGACTATTCCACGTGTCGTTTCTCTCAGCTACCCTCTATCTCACTCACACATCTATAATTTCCTGCTTTTCGTGAAGAGAGAAAGATTTGATTTGCGAATGATCTCTGACCCAAAGGCGTACATTGCGAATTTGAAAGTCCTGCGAATTTCGCTCCAGGTTCTTGTTTTCGCACCAATTCTGCACCACTTTACTACCGCTGCTTCCAAGTTTCAACCACAATACTTCGTCAAAATTCGTTTCACGTGTATTTATTGCCCTCCGAGTTCAGAAATTCGGGTTGCAGTTCGAAATAAAATGAGTTCCTGGGAATAGGAATCCAGTACAATAAGTGATAACAGTAGTGGTGAAATCAATCTAGTGTGAAAATACGTTAGGAATATCAGTTATTTTTTGATGATAATACAGATTCCTTGAAAAAGTTGACTTGCTACATCTCGCAAAATAATGCTTGAATTTCTGAAAAAAGATTCTTCTTTTGATCTCTCTCCCGACCGGCAATCGAAAGCTCTGTGGTTCGATTCCCAGTGGAGTGAAGTAGATCTTTTTTATCGAAAAATTTAATAAAATAATTTTTAATTGACATCTTCATCTAGTCTGAAAAAACGCTAGTAATTTCTGTTATTTTCTGATGATAATACAGATTCCTTGAAAACATCTGGAAGTAAAACATTCTGTTATTCGATTCCCAATGGAGCGAAGTAGAATTTTTTTTCAGTAGAAATTTAATTAAACATTTTTTTATTTCATAGCTCCATCTAGTTTGAACAGACGTTACGAATTTATGTTATTCTTTGACGATAATCCAGAGTTCTTAAGAAATCCGTAAACTTTAATGAATTATAAAAGTTTACTCCTCCAAGCTTTCTTGTAAAGAAAAGTTATCAGTTCTTGAAACTACTGAAATATTAAAAATGAATTAAAAGGAAAAAAAAATAGCACGAAGGTCGTTTTTTCATATGAATGCTAGTTTTTGTACATTGTATGTTAGATATTTTTTTATTCATTGAATATTTTTCGAGACTCATTACTGGTTATGAAGAAAAATATTTTTTTTTTAGTGATTGAACACGCCTGCAATTTACACTATTCAACCAATTAATTCAGAAATTTTGAGATAGGTTTGCTAGATGTAATTTTTTATCCTCGTTTTAGAAATTCTTGATTTATTGATTACTTTTCGAGATTTAACATTTTAAAAAGAAAATTCGATTTTTAGTATAACTAGATACACCTAGAACATAAATTATTTGATCGATTGATACAAAAATGTCAAGATTGTAAGATTTGATGTACTACTTTTTCAGAGAAAAACAGACTTTTTAGTAGACACACAATTTTTTTAATAACTTTGGTTTATAGGATTCTTTATCCGTTTAAAAAAAAGTATTTGGTTAATTAAAGCATCTCATTAAAAAAATATCAGTTAATTAAAAAAATTACAGAAACTTTAAAAATCTAGTGAAAAGAAAAAAGGAAGTCTTGGCTACATTTTCCCTTTTTTAGTTTATATTTTATTTATTCATTTCTTTCGTACTTATTTTATATTTTTTCTCATAATACATTTAGAAAATATTTCTAATTTTATAAATGCAATCAATCTTAAATTTTTGATATATTTCAGAATTAATTCACAAACTTTAACTCTGAACATTTTGGCAATTGTGCCGATAGATTTTAAATTGATAAAATGTGTTGCATTGCAGGTATTTTTAGTGAGACTTCACTGTTTTTTAAATAAAAATTTTTATCAAATAAAATACTTGCTTGAAAATTATTTTGATAATATTATATACTCAAACAATATTCATATAATTGATATTATTATTAATATTATAATTAAAACCATTACTATAAAGCTCCAAGTTGTCTGAATTACTAAAAAATTTAATCTTTTCAAATTAAAATAAAGACTACAAAAAATAATCAATAAGTAAACATTTTCTGTTTCATAGTTTATTATACTAATCTAACGAAGGATTTAAAAAAGATTCTTTTGTGCCAATGTGTTCCCGAAATATTATCGGAATTTGAAAAAATATTTATGCGTCTCAAGCTCATTTGTGCACAAAATTACATGCTCCAACCGGCGTTGTTATAACATAATTTCACTAGAGAATACATTTATTATTTTACTTTTTTTCACTGAAAGACGTTATTCAGATTTTTAACCGAATTAGAAAAAATATCTTTCGTGCTTTCGTAAACCCATTTTTGAAAAAAATAGTTATTATATTTTAATTTCCTCTGGTAATAAATCCTTTGACTTTGGAGCACATTGAATTTTGTTTGCATGTTTAAAAAATAATTTGTAGAAGAACCATTAAAAAAAAGTCTTTTTTGGACGTCCCTAATAAAATGTAGGATAATCAAAAAGTTGGTTCCTAATGCTCATTTCAGAAATAATCAAAAATCAGAGAAAATTTTCAGCAATACATAAGATAAGGATGCAAAAGAAAAATGGTCTCATCTATTCATTACATGAGCAAAAGCATATGGCAGCATGTCACGTGACCAATGATTGCATGTTATTAAATTCGGCTGTTTTTATATTTAGGAAACGGTTGTAAATATATAAATGCAGGTCCAGGATGCCCATTTTAGTTTTAATATTGTTTAGAAAATGAAATTTTATTGATTTTACTTCATCTAGTCCTCTAAAGCAATTTTCTTACTTCCATTCCAAATTAAATATTACAATTTCACTACGTGGATAAAATAACCATTCAAATGGGTCACAGTGACGTGCCATTATATATTTAGAACAATTCCCCACAATTTCCATACAATATTAACATTTTTCTAATTTTAAAGCCAACGAATATAAACCATGTAATTTGTCCCGCGCTATTCTGGTACATGCCGTTAAATATATAAGTTGCAAAAAAGACTTTGTTGTAGAAACCTCTTGGATATTATAGACACGAATAGATGAGCAAAGAATTGATTATGTAATGGAAAATAATAAGACTGCTCTTTCGTAACATTCGTGCACGTGCAGCCATTTTTCTTTAATTTCTTTATAACAATATTAAAATAGAAGCAAGAGAGAATATAAATTATCAGCGTAAATAGCTGGAATAAATTTTCATTTCAGAGAAATATTTTGTTATTTTTTTATCGTACAATCTAAAAGAAGGCATATCAATTATTACCAATTCATTTCGTAATAAAAACATTTTTGTGTATTTGACAATCCAAGCTTTTTTCCGCGCTAACTAGGGGCCTTCTATCTTTTGTTCAATCTGTCTTGCATTGTTTTTTCTTATTCACTTTCTACGAATCTTATGCTCTTATCGTACCGTCAAGCTTATTAATCAGCTGCTTAATTATTATCCCTATTTCGGTAATTAAAACAAAATCAAACAGTTTTGTCTGTTGTTGTCTTTCTAACATTGGTTTAGCCTTCGTTATTTTACACAGGAGGTTAAACAATTTAATTATATTTTATCTTATTTGATGTGACACTAAAATAATTACGTCACCATAGATTAAAATGTATGTACAGGAACTTCGGAGAATCACGGACATATTCCTGGACACGATCCCGCTTACAAACCCGCACAGGTATTCTTAACGATACCTGTATAGGAATTTACCAAAGGAAACTGAACATAATCCTGCAAAGAAACCTGTATGCAAGCTAATCTCTAAATAATTCTGTACAGGTTTCTTCACAGAGTGAGTTGAGACACTTTTTGTGAAGGAACACATACGTGTTTCTTTACAGAAAACCGCACCGCAATTTACTTTGAAAAGGAACCTATACAGGAACGTATAATAATAGATTAGCTTTCGCCCCTAAAAAAGGTAAATTGAGCTGGTCAATCACACCGAGTTCTTCCATTCAAAACAAACAAACCATTTTTTTCAAAGAATTCAACCATCAATTTGCCTCTTTTATCTTATTCATGGTCCCGGTTTAGTATATGCATATTATTACTTAATGTTTCTTCTCCTGATTGATTTACATCCCCAACTGTACAATTAAAATACCCTCCTAATTTTACAGGCCAATTTTGATATTTTCAGGAAATATCATAGATCACTTCATTTATATTATTTAAAAAGTTTACAATTTTAGAGTCTGGATTTTAGTATATTGATCCCAATATAATATTAAGAAAAGAGTTATTTTGAATCTTGACAAAAATATATTCATCAGTTACACATATAGCTTCTGTTTTGGAATTATCCGTGTTTGTAAGGACAAGCAGATCTTCCTTTGTTCTTCCCATTGTTGATTCCTTTGCAGTCACACTATACATCACTTGACAGTCCGAGTTTCGATGAGGATAGATTATTTTCGGGGGGGGGGGAGTATGACACGTCTCACTTACACATATAATATCGTTAGTGGTAGTATGATCAATGATCATAGATGTCATTCAAATTCTTGAAACATCTGTTGTTCCAGAAAACAAACCTTGTTGATGCTTTAGATAGAGCATCCCTCATGCTTTTGGAACCATCTTGATCTCTCCTTCGTTCGGGATTTCTTGAAAAACAATCCAAATTTTCTTATTCTTATGACTGCATTTGGCTTTCTTATTCCTTTTTCTGCTAGCTGTAAAGCTTGTCGAAGCCATTGACTCACCACCATCAGATTGATATACATCACCAGTATATGCTGCAAGTAAGTTTTATATTGATGATAAATCATAATGATCGTTATCCAACAGAAGGCAATTTCCATTGAATTTCGGTTTGGTAAACGTCATTAAAATTGGCCTAAAATCCTGAATTACTTTCTATAAACCCAATTTTTTCCAAAATGCTCACTTTATTTTCCGAAAGGGCATTCTTTTTTTCAGTATAATACATTTCTGTTTATAAATCTGGAGTTACTCTAAAACTTTTTATCTGAGATTTTTAAGAACTTAATATCTCTAATTACCAAGCTAACTTTCAAATTTGTTGATTTAACTTCTTCCTGTACAGATAACAATAAATTTTTCAGCTCTTCGTTGGTCATCATATTTTCTGAGTTAATTTCACGTTCACTTTAACTTCGTGATAGACACTTTGGTATGAACAACCGCAAACAAAAATTAGGAAGCGGACCCCAAAAAAAGGTTCCATTGCAGGATCATGTACAGTTTCCTTCGCCAAATTTCTGTTCAAGAACCTTGAAGATTACATGTATAGGTTTGTGTGGGGATCCTGTCCAGAAACGTATCCAAGATCCCCCGAGGTTCCTGTACAGGAAATTTCAGCTTGAAACAATTTTTTCCTTGCTTTTTCTAGTTTTTTAAATTGCTTTCTTCTTTGCTTGGTATTACAGTTTAGCATATAAAATTGATCTCTCATTATCCTTGGTAAAAGACATAAAGCAGTGTCGAAAGGGCGGATTATACAAGTATTGACGCTTTAATCTATTTTTAATATACAATTTTTGTTTTGTATAATACAGGTAACCAAGAAAATTTTTCTTATTTTCTTTTTTTTTTGAGAAATTATCGACACCCCAATAAAATTCGATTTTAAAATTTAGGTGTGCCGAAAGTCGGCGGATATTTGAAAATAAACGTGCAACGGCAGTAAATTCAGGGTGTCTATTCATCCGAGGAACTAAACCGCGAATTACGTCGCGTACAGTACGATCGATCTATGGGAGATAACCTGTCTCTGCGTATTTTCGGGCATTGTCGGCAAACAATGAAACGGTTACGGGACGCGTTAACAGCGGCCATTGTCTCGTTGTCGTAACGGGGCAAATCTCTGCTAGCGGACAATGCTTTTATATGTAGGTACGAGTACCGAGTACCGAGTGCATGAGAGAGACTAGTTTCCATCTCTCCAGTTTCCTTGTTACTGTAACCCTCTTCTTCTCCTCTCCCCTCCTCACTTAGTATTTCCATTCTACGACCCGTCTATGTTTCTATTTCAGTAGGTCTGCTTCCACTTTACTAGATTGGAATGAGTGTGAACTCTCCATCATCAATCTCACTACATTGAACAAATAAACAGCTGTAATTGAATTTTGAGTTAAACTTCATTTTCCTACACTCTATTTTATGCCAATTTAACTCAAAAATAAATAAAAATAGTTACTTGATCGTTATACCCAGTTAAAAATTCCTCTACAGAAACTCGGAGGATCCTGGATACGTTGGTGGACGCGACACCTGAACAAGAAACTGTAAAGGTAATTTTTACGGTTCCTGTGCAGCAATTTAACAAAGGAAGGCATTTAAAAACCCCATAAATTTTGCTTCTAGCAAACAAAGAGACAAAAATGATCCCTTCATTTTTTTAAATCTTATTTATTTTTGACCCTCCATTTTTCACGATCCATTTGTAACCCGCCATTTTTGACTTACCTTTTTTTACAATCCAGTTTCGACCCTGTATGCTCGACATTTTATTTTTGAACCTCCAGTATGACCCATAATATTTGACCTCCTTACTTTCATAGCAAAAAATTGTTGTTTCAAGGCCACACCAATTTAACTGTTTCATAGTTATATAATTAAAATTATAATTGAAAATTATAATTAGAGAAATTTCAGAGATGATACATATTTAAATAAATAGGATAGGTATTTAAAAAAAAATAATTCTCTTTTTTTTTAACGAGAATTCGATTCTGTGAATCAAATAATAATTCATCAACTTCGGTTACATTCTTATTGTGAATAATATTTTGGAACTCACGATTGTAGTAATATTTCCTTACATTAAAAAGCCATTTCTTTATTTTCAAATATAATTTGGTTGAATTCAGGGTACTTTCCTTTGAACAAAGGAATTACATTTTCCAATCAAAGAAAAGATTTGATTCAGTCAATGGACCGTATATTTTTTTTAGGAAATATTTTCCTGATTAAAATCACGTTCGATTACATCAACTACCTAACTTTTAAACAAAAAACTCTTGTTTACTTTAACCAATAACAACGCTCTTTCGCGAAATTAATGTTTTACTGTCTGACATAAATATTAAGTTGCAGAAATATTTCATAATTTTGGTTTATATAACACCATTTCTTGTTATTAAAGCAGCGTTTCACAGGCAGTATTTAGTACTATCGTTTATCAGAATCAATTAAATTATCTTTGATTTAATCTTTGTTTGTCAGTGCATTAATAAAAATCAGCTGATTTATGAAAAGTAGTTTCGCGGGGGATTGAGCTAGTTTTCGAAGTAAGTAAAGTTCGTTATTCGCTGAATGAACGGCCAAGTTCTGGTGTAGTGCCCTTATCAACCCTCTTTTGCCTCCGTTTCGCAAAACCCTCCCCGAGTTTCACTCGCTGTAACCAACTTCACCTTTCCACCTCGTCGTCGGATCAAAGATGAGGCTGCAAGTACAGGAGTGAGCACTGCACGCTCAATCAATTTTGCTTCATCGTACTACTCCGTACTTGCGAGGTTCGCTTCTGGATCGATTCGATGCGATGGTGTCTAGCCTTCGAGATTGAGAGACGAGGGATTTGATCATCCACAGGAGTTGCAAATAATTGCCTTAGTTTGACTTGCATGCTTTGCAGAGGCGAACTGAACTGTCTTCTCATCTATTCAAGCTGCAATTGAAGGCTATCAATTTTTTATTATTATTCTTCTCTCAAGAAAAATTATCAACCGCAGACCGTTTCTAGACTATATTAAAATAAGGTTTAGTATTTTTCTAGTAGGTATTATCAGACTCTATCCTCACTATTTTTAGGCTTTTGGAATATACAGCGTGATCAGAGTGCGAAAATAAACACACTTTTGACTGTTTAATATAATCAGAGCTGTTTTTACCAGCAAACAATCTGTCTGAAGGTCCTGAAGAACCTTATATGATTTATGAGATCTGCAGACTTCAGCCAGTTTTGGCTAGATTCATATAGAATTATCTGATGCTTATTTGCTTTCCAGTTATCTAGAGAGAAGAGATTCAGCTTTAACGTTGCTATCATAAAAATATCAAAAGTTTTCATTTGTAGATTCTAATGCCCATTTTATAAATTAACTTCCATAATACGGACTCCGCCGACCGGACTGGGCATTTCCAGCAAACCAGAAGAGCATGTAGGACTGTTGCCATCTGCTGAGGATTTAAATTTTATAATTTCAAATATTTGTGATTTTGAAATAAGTGATGTTTCAAGTAAGGCGTTTGGAAACTTTAGGGTCCTCCCGACTTCAGGACTTTAAATTTACTCAAATGTAAATAGGATTAGCTACGACCCTTGGGGGTCTTATGGTGGCCATGGAATAATTGTGATTTTAACTGCGAGGGTCGAAATTATCTTTGTTGTCTAGGGACCAAAATACGACTGTTTAAGGCAGATTTAAAACAAAGCCTTACTATATACTAATCCTATATACATATGCTGTTTTCAGTTGGTATTTCTTTTCACGAGATTCCTAATCCATACATGTCTGAATCATTTTTTTTTGCTACAAAATTACCTTCGCTCAAGGTACAGAATCCAGTTAGATCATTATGCGACTCCTATAGAGGCTGATCTATGCTTCCAAAATAATGGATTTGCCTATATTTTCAAGTACAGCATTCCTCCTTAATGCCTTACTGCCGCTTTTTTGTCAGTTTTGGAAATTCACTGAATTCTTGTAAGTTTTGCATCATAGACTGACAGACAGAAATTTACATTTATTTAGAAAGTCAACGGATTTTGAAAATGAACAATAAGCCATAAGTAACGTATCAGTAAGGAACTATGGAAAATCCTATTATTCAAAAAGACATGTCGCCATTTTCGATTAATTCTCGAAACTATCTCGAAAATATTCAAAACAATTTCAAACTGTTGTTTTCTAGTAACGCGTCTTCGTGTTTGAATGAGCGTTTAATTTTTTTGCCATTTTTATATATTGGAATATTAAATTGATGTCAGTACATTTTAAGTTAAAAAGAGATGAATTTCGAACCAAGAAGATTAACTTCTATAAAAAGAAATGAATTGTCATCAGAATATACGGTTTCTCAACTAAAAAAGGGTAATTTTAAAAGCAACAGTTGGTGAATATCAACCGTACACAGTGATGAATTTTTTACTAAAGTTATGAATCATTAACTGGAATAGTTAAAAAAAGTTGTAAATGTTTTAAAAGTTTTCTATAGTGGCCAAACTTCAGATGCGATAGAAACAACCAGAAAATTCTAGTTAAAAGAAAAAGGATTTTTCAAACACTACTTACAACTATTTTAAGTGAGTTTAGTCAGAATGCGGGTTTTTTAATTATAAACATTTTAAAATCTCAGTCCATTAAATATGTGTAAATGTAAAATACAATCTATACTTTATTTTTATAAAAAATATTTTAGGATAAATACAAATTATTTTTAAAAAATCATTTGTTTTTAATTCATCTAAGAAACTAAAATCTTTAGTTACAAAATGAATCCAGAGTAAAGAAAAAGACATTATGAAGAACAATTTACATTTTTCTTTTTCCGGTCAACATTTTAACATCAGGGTAGAAAACATTTCCCTTCAAAAACAAATTGGTTATTAACTTTTCGTTCTACTATTGAGATTAAATCTTATCCGGTATTTGAATTTGAAGTTTTCCTGTATAAAATACCTTTTGTCTAACTTTCTTTTCTTCGAGTATTTCACTTTTTTGTAAAGAAGAAAGCATTCTTACAATTCCCTTTAAAACTACAACCTTTAGAAACTAAATTATAAAGAAAAATTTTTTTTTACAAACATTTTTATTAACATTTTCTTATACATTGTCGCGATCTAGCTTCTTCAGTTTATTACTTTCAACCAATCTTTTTTTAATTCATTAAAATTTTTAACATTTTAATTTATTTTGATACTCTGCACGAATTTTTGTCTATTTTTTAAGTTTCACATATTACACGAATGTCAGTATATTGCAGCAGATCCAAAAAACTGTTAAGACAAAAAAATGGTGGGGTAATAATTTTGATAAAATATATCAATTCTGAGGGTACGAATTTTAAAGAAAATTTTTTAATTTTTCAAGTAGGTTTCTGGCGCCCTAGAATTCCTACATATGTCTGAAATAAATACTAGGACGCTTAACTTAACAATACTTTCCTGTTGGTTTTATTTTAAACTTTGATACATTTTCTACCTATGTTAAAAAATAAATTAAAAGAGCCTTTTAATTTTATTTCTGGTTTTACTACTTTTTTAAAAGTCATAAATTAGCGCGAGGCTTATTCTTTAGAACTTTCATCAAAATAGATCACTTAAAAGACTTTTTCTAGTAAACTTTAAAACATGTTTACCTTGAAAAAATATAGAAAGTGGAATATGAAAAGAAGCAGAAGGTATTAAAAAATCTGATCCCAGGTATTTTCTCGTGATCAGCTCCAGATCTAAATTATATTTAAGGCTGAATTGGATCGAAATTTTCCAGAGAAAATTATTATTTAGATCTGGAAAATGAAATTTTACGAAAGCATTATAATTCTAACTTAGAAAGATGAAATTCTAAAAAAAAAAAATTTGACTTGGAATTGGGAAATTTCCATGAAGAATTAAAATTCTCTCTTAGAACAGTGAATTTTTGAGAAATATGATAATAGAATTTTCGAACAAAATACTAGAGTTCAGATTTGGAACAAGTTACTTTCCAAAATAATCGTAAATCTAACTTCAAAGAGGAAATTTTCTACAAGAATTTTTACTATTTTTTTAAAGTCATGAAGTACGAGGCTTATTCTTCGAAACATAGATCAGAATTTATATCTTGCAAAATTTATTTGGTAATTAAAAATAAGATGTTATTTGGGTGACCAGAGTTCGAATTAATTCTTTTATTTTAAATATTAAATAGTGTCGGTCACTGATCTATTATTCTTAGGGAAACGAGTTACACTATTTAAGATTTAACATACAAAATTATTTAATACCCTAATGCACAAAAGAACATAATTGTTTAAATTTATTTTCTAGTTCGCTGAATTTTCTTCAGAACGAAATATTCATGAAAAAAAGTTTCACAAGGTAATCGAGATACAGACCCGTATTAACAAACAAGGAATGATCTACCACAACCTTGGGGGAGTAATTGGTTAACGATTCACTCGTGTATAGAGGCGTGCCCGTTTTAAATTTAGGCTGAGGCAGACTTTTGTTCCTTTCTCTAAAAATGGCAGACCAGTTATCGACCTTATTTAATATTTCGCATTAAAAAATTTATTTAGAAAACTTTAAAATACGATTTTCGTAAGAAAATATACAACGTTGGATTCAAAAAGAGACAAGGTGAATTTAAAAATCTTATCCAAGATATCCTCTTGTAAATAGTTCCATATGGGGCATCCATCATCTACCTAATCGAGGCGATGACTTTAGGGAGACAGCCCCTGTGAAAATGTGGTTTTAGAACGTGTCAGCTTATGTTATTTGAAACCGCAAGAGGCGTTGGATGCGAAAAGAGTGGGATGAATATGACAACGCTGATGTCGAAGATAAAGAATAAAAAGGATCAAGAGCGAAAGCTAGCAAAGTAGAGAGATTTTCAGGGAAAGAGAAAACTCTGTGCGACAGTAGGGGAGGAAAGTAGTTTCGCAAACCAGACTATAAGAAGGGGGATTTGGGTGGTGGAAGTAGAAAGAGGAGGGTCGTGTAACATTGATCGGCCACACCATACCAAGAAAACTCACGTAGGCTCTTCATCGGCCAATGGACTGTCACGACCGCTTGGAGCCAGACAGTTTCCAGCCATTCTAATTAAACACTGCAATTTTTGGGAAAACTTTTTTTCAAATTATTCTTCTTCACTCATCTCTTTTCTGTCAATTTTTCATTCTAACTTTCGAATAATTGCTGGTAATACTCTAGACCGCTCGATTATTCAAAATGGTAATCCGGTATAATTAAAGTAATCCAGCGTAATCTAGTGTAATCTAATTTTAATATGATCTAAACGAAATGATTCTGAGTAATTTCAATATTAAGGAGTAATCCACTTGTGATCAAAGCATTCTGCTCGTAATCTTGGGCAATACAATCCAGAAGAGACAGTGTTCAGCAATTATAATTACAAACTTAAATTTTGTCAAACACTTTTTTAACTAATTACTTTTCGTGACTTATCCCTTTCCTTTCCGTTTTCCATTATAACTTGCGAATAATTGCTAGTAATACTCTAGAACGCTCGATTATCGAAAATGATAATAAAGTGTAGTTAGAGAAATCTAGAGTTCTCCCATTGTAATATGATCTCATTAAAATGATTTAAAGTAACATCAGTATTCTGGAGGAATCCACTTGTGATCCAAAGTAATTTGCTCGTAATCCTAGACAATAAAATCCCGAAGAGACAGCTTTCAGCCATTCTAATTACCAACTTAAATGTTGTCACAAAGTTTGTTACCTAATTACTTTTCTTTGCTTATATCTTTCCTGTCAATATTTTATTCTAACTTACAAATAATGGCTGGTACTACTATAGACCGCTCAATTCTCCAAAATGGTAATCCACTGTAATTAGAGAAATCCAGCTTAATCTAGAGTAATCCAATTGTAATATTCTATTTAGGAGTATTTAGGAGTAATCCGCTTGTGATTCAAAGTAATTTTCTCGTAATCCTGGGCCATTAAAATCCTGAACAGACAGCTTTCAGCCATTCAAATTACCAACTTAAATGTTGTCACAAAGTTTGTTATCTTTCCTTCACTTATCTCCTTCCTATCAGCTTCCAATTCTAACTTTCAAATAATTACTTACCATAACTACAACGATTTTTTCGAATCGCTCGAAGATGAATAATAACTAAGGGGGAAACAACTCTGATAATCCTCTGGACCACTCGATTATTCAAAATCCTAATTCGGTAATATCCGAGAAATCCAGTTATGATACAAAGTAATAACTTTTAATCCGCTCTTGTTTAAGTGATTCTGAGCAATCTCATTACTCAGAAGTAAGCCACTTATAATCCGAAGTAATCAGATTGTATTTCAGGGCAAAAAAGTTCTTATCTAGAGTATTCCAGTTCTAATCTAAAGTGATCAAATTCTAATCCAAATTATTCTCCTTGTATTCCGGAGTTTTCCATAGTGATCCATTTGCAATTCAGGTAATTCGACGTAAGTGATTTAATACATTTGTAATACAGAGTAATCCACATATAATCCACGGTAATCTCTTTGTAATTCAGTTAACTGAAAGTAATCTAGATAATCAAAATAATTAACTAATCATCCAGAGTAATCCATGTAAATCAGAGGAATTTGGATAAGTGCTCCAAATATTTTTCAACTATTTTCTTGAACATTTGTTTTTATAATAAATTTCCGCATCTGAAATTGTAACTATTTTATTTTTTGTTAAAAATGGATATTATTTATTTTAAAATTCGTCTTTTTCGGTAAAAAATGATACTTCTCATTTGAAAATTTATATTTTTAATTGAAAATGAAACTACATATTTAGTAAAACATTTGTCTACTTTGTAAACAATTTAGGTATGTTGTTAAAAAAACATTTTTTAGTTTGAAATTAATTCTTGTACATAAAATTCCACAATTCTAATTTTTAGTTAAGGATTTATCTGTTTTAGTTAAATGTTTAACTGTTTGATTATAAATTGATGTATTTTGTTACAAATTAGTATTATTTTTTTTTTGTAAAAATTTAATCTTCTTGCTTGTAAATTTATATTTTGCATTTAAACTCGACTTACTTGGGTGAGAAATTCAAGAATGTTGTTAGAAGTTTATGCATTTTGTTAGAAATTTATCTTTATTGGTAGAAAAACTATCTTCTTTTTTCAAACTACATGGTTAAAAACTTGGCTACTTTGTTAAATATTTATTTTTTGTTTGGATATGCATGACATTAATTGAAAGTTTATCTCTTAGTTTAATAATTCAAAAACCTTTTTTATGAAAATTCTTTTTTTAGGACAAAGCACTAATACTTTTAATTTAAAATGTAACTGCTATTTCTTGTGTAAAAAAATGTATCTTTTTCAAGTATTTTTTATCAAAATTCGTTTTTTTTTTGAAAAATCCTATTATTTCAATTGAAAATGTAATAGTTCCTTTGTAGTTGAAAATTTATCTTTCTAAGTTAAAATTTCACGTTATTTGTTGAACATTTAACTATTTGGTTAAAATTAATTGAATTTATTGAAAATCAAACAATTTTTCACAAAGTATACTTTTTGGTGAGAATGTCAAGTTTTTGTTTGGAAATTCGTCTTTTTGATTTTGTTTGAGTGTTTTGATTCAAAATTAAAATATTTTAATTGAAATATCAGCAATTACAATTTGATGTTGAAAATTTACCACCCTAGTGTAAAAACTTAACTACTTTGTTATAAAATGTATTTTGTGTGATTGACAATTAATTTCTTTGGTAAAAATTTAATTATTTAATTTTAGTTGTGAAATTTGTATTTTTTAACCGAAAATCCAATTATTTGGATAATAATTGATATTTGTTAGTTGATATATATATATATATATATATATATAAAGATAATCCAGGGTGATTTGCTTTAATCCGTATCAATCCAAATTTAAGTCCTTTACTTACCTCTAGCTATCGACTGAACGTAAGGGCCCTAACTCCTTTAAAATTTACATCATCTCGTCTTGAATCTCATTTCGAATATCGTCTCGAACGTCCTCTTGAAACATTCTCGAACCTTGTCTCGAAACAGCATCGAACCCCGTCTCGAGCTAGTCTCAGACCTCGTCTTGAAGTCCCATGAAAATACGACAGATGGGCACCTAACCCAAATGTTCAGAGTTTCTACAGGGGCTAAGATGTCCTAAAAATTA
Source organism: Belonocnema kinseyi (assembly GCF_010883055.1). Taxonomy (NCBI): domain Eukaryota; kingdom Metazoa; phylum Arthropoda; class Insecta; order Hymenoptera; family Cynipidae; genus Belonocnema; species Belonocnema kinseyi. The sequence continues at coordinate 42,147,884 of NC_046663.1, forward strand.
TAAATAAACATAGTCTGCCTTGCTGTGTAGAACAGATCAGATTTTACTGCAAAGAAAAATTATTTCACTATTTTCCCCAAGAAAGCAAAGAGAAGACACTTCTGCTTGACATAAATGCTTAAGCGGATTAACTTGATTCCGTAATCCACCAATTATCCTGTGTCTGTTTTGTAAGGAAGAAATCTTGAAAAATAAGAGGAAATACTCTACTGACGGAAATAATCTGCAATGTTAGAAAATTGGGAGTTGGAAAAATAGGGTTGTAGCGATTGGTTTTCCCGCAAAAAGATTTCAGATTTATTTAATTTCAGAAATTTTCAAATGTGTGTTTTTATAATAAATTACTTATGATATAATTTCAATTCTTTAAACCATATTAAACATAGTTAAAAATAATTGATAAAATCGATCTTGTTATCAACTTTCTGTAAACTAAATTTTGGTTACCTCTTATGAAATGTTCGAGAAATAATGTCTACCCAATAACTTTCAATTTTGACTCAAATTTCCAAAGTAATTATTACGATTCGATAGGTTACAGGTTTCTAAGTATTTTTATAATCTTTCTTCTTTGTTTAGGTCTAAATTTTTTCTTAATTTTCAGACAGAAATGGGACAGTTATTGAATTCAAAAAATAATATTTCTTGTTCATCATATTTTATAATTTTTTAAATAATTTTCTCTTTTTGAATAATTTTTCCATTACTGAAAGTAAGAAGTTATTTTTTCGGAAATGGATGACACAATTAAAGACTGTTGAAAGTCATATTGTTTTCTTTAGAATATTTAGCAATGATTCAAGCAGCTGAAATTTGTTTAAACATTCTTTTATCCTGTGAATCCTAAAAAGTGATTAGTTCCTAAAATAATATCGCTACATTTCGCTCTTGGCATTCATTGGCTGCTTCATAAATTTTATTAATTTTATGATAAAAATAGTTCAAACAAATAATAACTATTGAAGCAATTCAAGATTAGTTATAAAGCACTTTAAAACTTGTCACTTATCGAATAAAAATAATTCATGTTGAAAAAGTTCCAAATTCTGGAAAGTTTCAGGTTTTTATATAATTCGTAAACAAATTATTATTGTTTATAACTATTTTCTCCTATAGTACAAGTAAAGATTTGTAAGAGACATGTAAAAATTGTCTCTCGAATTACAACACAAAGTTTATTGTAAAGCTTAAAGGAATTCAGCAATTGCGTTGTATGAATTTCAGATTTTTTATACACTTTTCCTAAGTTATAGTATTTGTTAAAGACGACATCGAAAATCCGCTTGTACTAGCTATTTTGTCTAAGCAAAAAGAATTCCAATCTGGAATTTTATTATATAAACATTATCAATTCTAACGTCTACTTAAAATCTTAAATAATCCGGAAAAATTAAGCTGATAACCACAATTTCTTTAAAAGGTGAATCAGGCAAAAGTGGATTAAAGGCAGGAAGGGGTGCCAGTTTGAATCGGTAGTCCTTGATTTTTTGGAAGACAAGCCGATTCGAGGGTTTCTCTTGAATTTTATAGCCGGAAGTGCGAACGTTGCGGTGCAGAGGGCTGACGTTGCTCAATAGTTGGAAAGTGGACGGGGATGCTCGAGAGGATAAGACAGAAAGGGAACCGAAGTCAGAAGAAAAAAAAGGATGGATGAGAGAGAAGGGTGGGTGATAGAGGAAGAAGGCTGTTCCAGATAAGGAAAGGAAGAGACAGGCAGAGAATCATGGTTGAGATGAGAGGAGGAAAATATTTTATAATTGAAAAGATTCACTTAAATGGAAGCATTTCTCTCTGCTCGCAATGGCATAAAAGTGAGAACTCGGCGACGGACAGGATTGAAAAGGTGATTAGAATAAACGGATTTATTATGGAAAGTCTTCTCTTATTTCATGAAAACTAATGGTTTCACCAGCCCCCACCCCACTCTTAATTTTCGCGTTTTCTGTAGCCTACTGTTATCAACGATCAAAATGGGGGGAGCGTCATTTTTGTAAACTAAGAACATTTTTTCAAATTCAGCATAACTATCTGTCATAACTTCAAATGCGCTCAAATGAGTAACCACTAAAAAATGTTGCACTAGCTAATTAACAAAGATATCATATTTTGGAACGGGGGGGGGCAATATAACGCAAGTGATAAATCTTCAACAGTGATGTGCAATATAAAGTTGCGGACATGGATTCATTCGTCCTCAAATGCGCTCAAATGCGCCGTAAATTTTTTCTGAAAATCTCGAAAATTGCCGAAAATATGTAGGTTACAAAATTTTATGAATTGATGATGAACAAACTAAAAATTTAAGAATCCGCATTGATAAAGTGACTTTCCTATAGGGTTTCAAATGCGCTAATATGCGCTACTTTCAAAATTAACAGAGAACCATAATCAACCCCCTTATTACCACTTGTTACGATCCACTACCCGATGATATCTCCAAATAAACTACATTACAATATAAAAATGTATAATGGGCTCTTTTAGGATAGGATTTTTAATGCGTTTATTTGGGCCGCTTTTAAAATTAACACAAAATCATAATCAATCCTCTTATTACCACTTGTTATCGATTCACCATCCGATGATATCTTCAAATAACCTTAATTGCACTATACAATTTTATAAATGGCTTTTCGTATAGGATTTTAAATGCGCACATATGCTTCACTTTCAAAATTAACAAAAAAAGTATAATCAACCCCCTTATTACCATTTCTTAGGATCCACGACCCGATGATAAATTTGTTTAGTGGTGGCTCATTTGAGCGCATTTTAAGTTATGACAGATAGCTATGATGCTTTTAAAAAAATAAAATTATTTTAGAAAAATGACGCCAGCCCCCACCCCCCTAATTTGATCGCAAACTTTTTTATTGGTGGCGCATTCGAGCACATTTGGGGCGCAACTCAGTGGGCCATAGAAAACTTAAAAATTAAGAGGGGGGAGCTGGTGTAATTGACCTATTTCATAGTCGAAACTTAAAATACAATTGAGTTAACAATAAAATAGTTACATTGTTAACAACATTATTGAATTTGTAACCACGTAGCTTAGTTTTAGAACCACAAAGAGGAATTTGGAACTAAATGGTCGAATTTTTTAACAACGAAGATTAATTATTATCTACTAAATGATTATCTTTACAACTAAATTGTTTAATTTTTAAGCAAAGGGGAAAAAGTTTAACATAAAAAGATACTTCTTTAACCAAGTAGTTGAATTTTCAACCCAATTGTTGAATTTACGAAAAATGAAGGTTGAAATTTGACCAAAAACAGTTGGAATTTTAACCGAATATTTCAATTTTCAAGTCAAAATGTCGAGTTTTCTATCAAAAAAGACAAATATTTGACAAGATAATTGAATATTTTTCAAAATTGTTGAACTTTGTTCAAAGTGAATATATTTTTAAAAAATTATTCAAATGTTAAACTGGAATAATGAATGTTTAACAAAACCAAAAATGATTTTAGAGAAAAAAACTTAAACACTTAAACAAGTAGTTGGACTTTCTATAGAAAAGTATTCTGAACAAACAATATAATTGTTTATGTTTTAATCGAGAACATATTTTATTTTTTAAACATAAACCAGTTATATTGGGAAAAAAATTATTTTTCACAAAATAGTTGATTTTTTAACCTAGAAATATATATTTACTATCAAAAAAATAAACTTTTCACAAAAAAAAATAATTGTTAACAACATAAATGAATTTTCAACCAAATAGTCGGACTCTCACATAAAACGGAAAAGTTTTTAAACAAAAACGAAATAGTGAAGTTTTCAGTTTAAAAAATAGTTGCATTCTCAACCAAAACAAATTAATTTTCAACAAAAAAGTTTAATAAATTTGCTAAGCTTTCCAGAAAAAATTAATTCTCAACAATAAATTCAATAGTTGATGTATTAGCCAATTTTTTTTTTAATTTGTAATGAGAAACAATTGAGTTCCACAAAAATGACGAATATTCAGCAAATTGATTAAATTTTCAACAAGGTAGTTGAATTTGTGACCATTTTTGACCCACAATAATACACTTTTTAACCAATGATCGAATTTTTAAACGAGAAAGATTGATTAGCTGCCAAAAAGTAGCATTTATAATCAAATAGTTTAACTTTTAAGCAAACAGGACGAGTTTTAAACCAAATTTTTGATTTTTTAACAAAATAATTGAATTCTTAACCAATTAGTCTAATTTAAAAACGAAAGGGATTAAAACTGAACCAAAATAAATACAATTTCAACCAAATAGTTGGATTTTATGATCAAACAGAAAATTTCCTATCTAAATAGACAAATTTATAACGATATAGTTAAATTTGCAACATTATTAATTACATTTTTAATGAAGTTGGTAAATTTTTTGCAAAGTAAATTAATTTACAATAAAATACTTGAATTCTCAACTAAAATGATAAATCTTTTTAATAAAAATGTCAATTAAAGTGAAGAAGTTCAAGTTTCAACCAAGTAGTTGAACTTTCAATTATAAAATATTATTTCTCAAGAAAAAATATAAGAGTTGATATTATAAAAAAAATTTAATTTTAAATTGAAGCATAAAGGTGCATTCTTGACGAAAAATACAGTTTTGGATATTATAATATATTATGATTTTAAATAAAAACAGTTGATTTTCGATAAAGAGTATGGGATTAACATGATAGATTAATTTCCAAAGAAATAAGTCAACTTTAAAAAAATAGTTGAATTTTCAATCTAAAAAAGTTTAGCTTTCGACTAACAAGAGTGATCTTTTACCAGAAGAAGAATTTTAAACAGATTAAATAATTTATCAACGACGTAGTTGAATTTTGAACAAAAAAAGAAACGTTTTGCACCAAAAATATAATGTTTAAGTTTTCAGTTTAAAAAATAGTGTGTTCTCAACCAAAAAAAAAAACTAATTTTTGACAAAAAAATTAAACCAAATAGTGGACATTTTCATACAAAATTAGGTCTCAAAGAACAATATAATATTTAATATTTGAACCAAGAAAATATTTTGATTTTTAGTTTAACTAAAAATATTAATTCTCAGCAAAAAATGTATTAGTTGCTCTACACAAAATATTTTAGTTTTTAATTCAAAACAGTTTAATTCGACAAAACAGACGAATTTTGAACAAAATAATTGAATTTTTAATAACGTATTTTTCCAACGAAAAATATCCCTAATAAAACTAGCTTTTTCGTATTCCCAAGTTTCTACCTGCTAAATGAAGGTCGACGTAGCTAAGATCTTCAAGGACTTCGCTGATGGTTTCTTACCATCATCATGCTACGATTCATCATCGTTCTTTGTTCCCTGCACAGTTTTCATCCTCTTAGTGCTTTCGCTGGCTTTTGCTCTCGTCAGTTTTTTTTATTCCAGCCGAGTATGTCTTCAATGCCTCATCCAATTAAGGAATATTAATTGATTTTCATTCAAACTCTTCGAAACTTCAGAGTTGTTATTTAAATTTTCTACCATCAATTTTCTAAATTTTCCATGAAGCGTTCAGATTTTTAAGTAAAAAATGTTTAAATGAAATTTTTGGCTTCTGCCTTGACGAGAAAAGAAACTTGATTATGAATTTATTTATTTTCCTCTTGATATAACACATATTTTTCACGACGTCTGGATTACGCAATACCAACATCGTCTGGGAAGGCAAGATGAAAAATGAAAAAAGCCAACAAAGGGGTGCCTTTCCAAGAATCGTTACATAATGGAAGCAAATTCTAAACGCTCCAGTCGCTATTGAAGAATCGGTTGTTTATGCTTGCTTGACGCAACAGTCAGCCGAACGAAGCCAAACAATTTGCGGCATCAAACTCAGTTTCAGTTTCGATGGGGTTACATAATACATTTACGCGACATATTTTCAGCGAAAAATCTTTATTATACATCAAAGTTCCTTATTTAACTAGATTTTATTTTGTCTCAAAATAATTAAACTTCTGAAGAAATACAATTTTTCAGTCGTACAAACCTATTTTAGTCAAACGATTACATAAGCTTATTAGCAGTCAAATACTTAATATAAATGTTTCAGTCTTGAAAATGAAAAAAATTAAAATTTCATCACCCTACAAAATATTCTTTTTTAATATTGAATGCTCAGTTACGAAATAAAAACATTAGAATTCTTCTGAATTTAAAATGTATAAAATTAAAATTAATTGATTTTTAATCCACCGTTTTATCAGAATTTTTTCGAACTTAAGTTTGTTTTTTGTTGCCTGACAAAAAGCTCATGTTCTTTTCTTTAAAATGTTATTTTTAATAAAACTAGGGTTCAGAAGCAGACTGGGGTTCACTACCCAACCAGATCAAAGTCTTCCAGACCGGCCTTAAAAGACAATTTTTTTCAAGTGTTCACAAGATTGGCAAGATTTGAAAGATTTAAAGGGATTTACAAAGAAATGATTTTCTTAATTTGAATTTTAAGGGATTTAAAGCATTACAATGAACTTCAACAGCTTAAAGATTTTTTAAAGTTGTTGTAATTTGCAAAGAATTTCTTAAGAATTAAGAAGTTTTTCAGAATTTCAAAAACCTGAAGTTAATTTCAAATATGTCGGCCAATATGCGGTTTCAAAAATATTCATTTTATATTTTGCTAGATTTGAAAGGATTTCAGAATATTTATAAAATTGTTAAATATTAAAAAACATCTCTAATGGATTTCAAAGTATTTTCAAAATAGATGAATATTTTAATTGATTTTATAATATTTTTGAGAATTCGTGTAATTCTTAGGGCTTCGAGAGCTTTAATAAGATATGCAAATAAATTCCCCGAGATCTCAATAGATTACATACGACTTTCAATATTTCAAAACATTTTAAGGAATATAATCAGATTTCATGTTATTTCGCAAGATTTCAACGAATTTTACAATGATTTAATGGATTTAAAAAAATTTAATATATTTTAAAATAATTTTCTATAATTTCGAAAGATGTTAAAAAATTTTCTAAAACCTATCAAGTTTTAGGATATTTTAAAAAACTCTTGGCGAATTTTATAGAAATTTAACGGATTTGATCATATTTGCTAGCATTTCAACAATTTTACGGAATTTTGAAAGCCTTTAAGGTATTTCAATCAATTTTCCTGCATTTTAGGAAATATTATAAGCTTTCATGAAAATTGATGGGTTTTCCAAGAAATTTTATTGAATTTCAAAAGATTGTGAACATTTTAAGTGATTTTATAATATGCCAAGGAATATCAAAAGAATTTTGATGAGATTTAAGCAATGTTAATAGTATTTCAAGGACTATATTTTTTTAATCGACTCTCATAAATTGTTGAATGTTTGTTTTTACATACAAGTGAAATTTAAAAATTACAACTTCCAAAACTTAAAATGTTCAAATTTAATGCCGGTGAAAATTTAATAAATCTGAATGGACATTAAGAACTATAGATAATAAATTGATTTCATCTGATAAAGTAATCTAACATAAAAAACTAAACATTAAGAAATTAGTAAAATTCCTGATTGCGCATGCAAAAATAAAGAAACTTTAAAACACATATTTGTGAATGTAAACTTTTGAAACTAAAAAATCTTTGTTTGAGTTTTTGAAAATTTTCCAATTAGGCATTATGCATTTAAAAATATAATTCTAAAATGAAATTATACAAAAGTACAAGATGACAAAAATTATTATTAGGTATCACACCATGTAATGATTCAAAATTAAACTGTTGAATTAAAAGGTCATAAATCGTGGGAGGGGGGGGGGGGGGGGCCGGTTTCAGCACCCTGCGTTTTCGCGTCTGCGATTCAATTAACATTTAAAGTTTACAGAAATCATCAAGGTTAAATTTAATAAGCCTGAAACCAACTGTGTAATGGGAATGGTTGGTTATCAGTAGTAAGTTCAAGTTTGGCCTGGCAAGATTTCTAGATTTTATAATTTAACCCCAACACGACTGTTTCATAGCTGACCATTCGTTTATTTATCTACTCAAATTGTATCGACTTGAATTAATTAAATTTTGATGCTTTGTATACTGTTTTAGAAGTGGGCTGACCAGGCACAGATTTTACCACTGAAACTCTATTAACATTGATCTAAGCCGTTTATGTCCATTAGAACGAAACGAACAAAATATGTTTCTTTTTCTTTTCAATATAGATACGAAATGGCGAGTAGGTGCTATAATATTTCCTTCAACAGATAAAATATAAAAATTCTTTAGTTTGCAAAACAATGTTAAACGTTAAAAATAAGATAATTTCGGTTATTTTTTAGTATTTTAGGGCTTAATATGCTTTTTCATAATCTCGATATATGGAAAAAAGTTGTATCTTGCATCGGTATATGTACTTGTGCAATATCAATAAAATAAAAAATTATCTTTTGTTTTCACATTAACTTTAAAGTGATGAGTATTGGTCAAAACTACGAAAATAAGCACATTTCTTGTTCGTTTGGGGCAAAATAGTTTTTCAGATCAATTAGACCAAACTAATAATATTATTTTATTCTCTGAAACTTATGTCAACATAGTTTGGAATACAGAAAAAAATCTACTATGGTCACATATTGATGTTAAACTTGTAAAAACGACCAAAAGTATAATTATATCCTATTTTTTAGTTTCTTATCTGCAGTTTTAATTTTTTTTCAATAATGCGGTTTACAAAAAAATGTGAGCGTCTTTTTGATAACAATACTCTTTTTATGATAAACCGGAAATTAGTTGGGCTTGGGTCAGGAAATGTAAAGCAGTTGTAGTTCTCAACAATAAATATTTGTCGATTATTCTAAGAGCCGGAACAGAAAATAATTTTTTTCTGTTGCTATTGTATGCTTTCCTTAAAAATCTTTACAGTTATGATTTTTTTAGATTTTTAATAACATTGAGAAAGCAATGTTACATACAGATTTTAATGAAAGATATTATTTTCAACAGAAAAGGTTAATGTTAATTTATTAAATGTCGCAAGAATGAAAAAGTATTAAGTGGAAAAATTCGGAAAAACTCATAAGTAAAAGTTTTTTAATTAATAGTGATATAGCAAAATAATAAGTATCAACTTGGTTAATTTTGATTTGTAGATTTTTTAAACGTATATACTCCTTCTAATGTATATACTCCTTTTTAACGTATATACTCTTTTTACAATCGAAAATCCTCTTTTCCATTCACTCAGACTCTTTTTATAATCCAAAATCGTTTTTTTATAACGTAGTGTTTTCTGTACAATCCAGAATCCCATCCCCCCTACCAAAATTGCTTTTTAAAGAATTCCTTATCCGAAAAAATTATCTGTGACATAAAACTTATCGGGAAATCTTGGAAACTATTAAAGATTTTTACATTGCAAATTCATCATATTCTCTAAAAAATACGGAACAAAATTAAACTCTTATTCTCAATATAAATTGTATAAGTAAATCAAAATTGAATGCATTATAATTTTCTGGTATTGTGCTCCTATTGTACAAAGAAGATTATCAGATGAGTCTTTCTTCATAATAATAGAAAATAGATCAACACATATTTTTCTCAAAGTCTTATTTCTTCATAACTATACTTATACTTCTATCAACAATAAATAGAAAAAAATCCTCTATGGGATATCACACTATTCTTAAAATTATCAGAATTTAGATACACTATATACTAAACAAAATCAAACTAGTTTGCAGCGTTATCTTCCTTTGAATAATAATTTATTATGGCTGACCATACATGTATCATCCTACTGAAATAATACCCATTTGAATCAATCAAATACTGAAGAACTGTATAATATTTACAAGAGCCGCCAGTTACGCCTTTCAATACTGAAACCCTAAACGTACCTCTTTGTAACCTCTAAATGTAACCCTCTTTCATATTTTGAAATTCAGACTCTTTTAAATCTATTTTTTTCGTTTTTCTTTTATAGTATAGAATAGTATGACATTTTTGGTTCCAAATTTAACTACTTGGTCGAAAGGTGAACAAATTTTTTATGATTTCTTAAAAATATTTATCTCTTTGGTGGAAAATAGGACTTCGTTTCCTTTTATTAGAAAATTAATCTTTTAAACTAAAAATCGATCTATTATATTATTGTTGGTGAACTGATGTTTTTAAATTAAAAATTGATCTCCATTTAAAAATTGAACTATATGATTTGAAATTTATGTACTTTGTCGAAAAATGGTCTTTTCTGATAGAAAATAAATCTTTTTGAATGAAAATTGATATTTTTTATCAATAATTGATCTTTTCTAGTTAAAAATTGAACTGCCTAGTTCTAAATTCAATTATTTGGTTGAAAAATCGCATTTTCTAATGGAAAAATAATTTTCTTGGTTTAAAGTTCATGCTTTTTTGTGATACATTCTACCGTTCTGTTGAGAACAAATTTATTTTCTATTTTGTAAATAATTCGTTTTTTGTCTTAAAAATTCAACAATGTGGTAAAAAATAAAACATTGTGTATTATTGTAACATTTTTGTTAAAAATTTAAATTTTTTATAAACAAATAGACTAATTTCTTAAAAATTAAATCATTTTAATGAAAAATTGCCTATTTGGTAGAAAATGAACACTTTTCTTAAATAATTACATTTTGAGGTTGAAAATTCCACTGTTTTGTAGATCATTCATTTTTTTCAGATCTAGTGACCATCAATTTTGTTGAAAATTGATGTATTAATTGAACTATTGGGGTTTACAAATTTAACATTTTTCTTGGAAATTAAACTATTTCGTTGAAATTTTAACTAGTTCGTTAACTTTTTTTTTTTTAAAGATTCATCTCTGATTGAAATTTTATTTTTTAAATTTATTTGTTTCATTTCGTTAATGCTTAATTTTTTATCTAAAATAATAAATGTTTAATTTTTTTTAAATGTATCCTTTATAAGTTAAAACATATCACTATTTTGTAGAAAAGCTATGCATTTTGAGAAAAGGTCACTTTTTCTTAAAAAAATCCTCGATTATAAATTAAAATTGACTTCCTTGTTAAAAATTATTCCTTTTTGAGTTTAAAATCAACTTTTAAAGAAACATACGACTTTCTAGGTCAATAACTGAACTACTTTGATGAAAATTCATCTATGTGAGTAGAAAATTAATCTCGTTTGCTGAAAATTTATCTATTTGCTTGAGGGTTCAAATATTTTGTCAAAATTTGTATTTTTTGTTAATTTAACTGCTGGATAATTCGTTTACATTTTTTTAATCCGCTCTTTTTAACAAAAAATTCAAGTCTTGCATTTTTGGCTGAAACATGATCTTTTTAGTTGAAAACTCAAATATTTGGTTGAGAATTCATGATTTCGTTAAATATTAGTCCTTTTGGATTTGAAGCTAATATTTAACGTTAGAAAAGTCACCTTACATGATTGGAAATTCATCTAAGTTGGTTGTAAATTAATTTTTTTGTAAAAAAAATCAACTTTTCAAGTTGATAATTTAACTCTTTTCTAAAAAATCGCCTTTTTACTTAAAAATTCAACTATTTTATGTAACCATTCTTATCTTTTTTCTTTAAAAATTCGACCATTTGTTTGTAAATACATCCTTTTAGGTTGAAAATTTAGCCTTCTGGGTTGAAGATGGATGTTTTTTTAAAATTCAACTATTTTGTTGAGCATGCAATATAATTCGGCTTGAAATAATAGGATTTTAAAGTATTTTATATTGAATCCAATGTGGTATTACATAATTTTATTGAAAAGAAGTTGTTCGCCTATTATCCCTATATTTAAAAAAAAATCACCTGCGTAACTGCATAACTGCCGTCGTCAGCGAGAGTGGGCGTGGGGTCGAAAATAGCCCAAATTTGATAACGCTGTCTATTAAGGCATCTAAACAATTTAATTAAACAAATTATCCTGTATTTTTTTCATTTCGTGGTTCATTTAATGAAATTATTATATTTCTTAAATAAGAACTAAGTAAAAGAAACATGATAAATCTATACGATATAATTCCTAAACAATTAGTCAAATACTGTACCTCAAAAAGACCATAGATCGAAGCAAAATTTGAATAGGATCTTTTAAAGCAAACTGTCTAACTGATTAACCAATATTATAAAAATGTTTACCCTATTAGATTGGAATTAATGTAGTTTTTGTAACATATTGAGAACTTTTGTACAAAATATATGGATTGTAATTTATACATTTCGATGGTTGCAAAATTTGTTAAGCGCACCCTTAAAAGGATAGAAGTTTTTTTGGGCATTAAGAATCCATAGGAATATTCTTTAGGCCCTGAAAATTTTAAAATCATGCATAACACATCTTTAAACAAATTATAATGTTTGCTTGCATTAATCCTGAAATTATCCTCAATTACTTTTGAAGTATTTGTTTTTTAATAAACTAATTAATTTAAGAGATACTGCCAAACGGGGGAATTTCGGACACTCCTAAATTCCCTAAATTAAGATGATAAATTACACAAAACTGTTCCAAGGTTTTAGACTTAGTTTAATCATGAACTAGTTCTAGATTATGGTTGAAACCACTTAATTTTAAGTAATTTAAACTATCAAATTATAAATTTCCGAATTTACCCCACATGTCCAAAATTACCACACTTGACGGTATTTTCTACTTTTTCCACGCATTTGAAGTATGAAGACATATTTTTAATTAGAGAGCAGAGGCTGGGTTTTGAAAGTTTATGTGCGCAATTTCGTAAGTGACAACATGTCGTCCATTGCGACAACAATATGTTACAGGTATTTAAAAGGCGCTATACGAGGCAGAACAACGAAATGCAATGGTGCGATTTGTGATACACGACAATGTACGGCAAAAGCGGTTGGTTACAAGCAAGCAAGGGTTGGTAGGGAAAGGGTGTGTGTCATGGCGTCGACCTGGAGGGAGTGATTTGTGTGACAGATCGGGGCCAGCGAAACTCGCCCTACAACGACACCAATATATTTCGCTTCCTACCCCAACCAAATACCAACTGTTTCCCAATAACGACCATCCATCCATGTATTGGCAACTATGCACAAACCGACGAGCTTTTTCAAATCAGTCGACAAGTTTCTGATAGGCTGTCTTCCCGAAATGTTTGATTATGTTGCACTTTTTTCACCACAGCCATTGATGCATCGCATATAAATTTATACAACTTGAATTTATATAGATGGATTCGAATGCTTATGCCTACACTTTTGCTTCCATCGATGATAAATATAAAACGATCCGCTATGAGGACAAGAACAATCTATTTGTCAGTGCTTTCTCTCCTTTACAATACGTCTAAATCGTCTCAATAAAAGGGGATGGTTCTTTTTCAGTAGTAAGTCTAATCTTGAGAAGCCACAAATTCTAGGAGCCGAAATCGATCCTGATAATAAAGTATTATGGTGTACTACATGTGTCTTATTCTACTTAAAATCTACCAATTCGAATGAGTCAAATATTGATGTCCTGTATACTACTTACAGTGAGCTAACCATATACGTGTTTTACTACTCACACACTAAATGTTAAACTCAGGAGTTGATGTCACTTTAGTTCAACAGTTCATGAATTATTTTTCACTAAAAAAATGTTTTGTTGGGTATTCAGCATTCAACAATATCATATATAAGAACACAAGCGCACAGGGACGAGCTTATTCAAATCAATCGACAAGTTTCTGATAGGCTTTTTTTCAAAATACATCATGTCTGTTTAATTATGTTGCACTTTTTGTACTACGTGCATTAATGCATCGCTCGTCAATGAATACAATTTGCACTGATATAGGTTGATTCGAATGTTTATAACTTTACCTATACTTTCATCAATAATAAATGCAAATCAATCTTCTATACGGAATCATAGTGTTTATAAAATTATAATAATTTTGGATATAATGAACACGAACAATCTACTTTGCAGCTCTTCCTTTCTTTTAGAATGAGTCTAAATCGTCGCAATAAATGAGAATAATTTTTTTCAGTAGTGAGTCCAATTTCGGGAAGCCATGATTTCTAGATGCCAGAATCGTTTCTGACAAAAAAGTATTGTGGCTTATCACACATTATTGACCTCTTTAAATATTACCAATTTTATTCAATCAAATATGGATCAACTGTGTACTATTTACAAGGGGCTCTCCATGTACGGATTTTACTACTGAAACAGTGATTGTTAAACTCAGCAATTGGTGTCCACTTATTTGAACAGTTTCTTTTTGAAGTGTGCCTCTAAAGGTCAGGAAAAAGTGTCACATAAGAAGGGAGTCGCGAAATATTTGTAACATGTGACACTTCTCTGATTGAAAAATGAAATTGAAATCCCTGTCGATACAATAAAAACCAATACTATAGACAGAAACAAATTTTGTAATTGCAACCTCAATTAAATAATTGAATTCTTTTATTCAGAAAAACAAACAGACAACAAGGTTATTTTCAGTAAATATAGTATAGATAAATTATAAATAAAAAATATGACTCTTTTACAATAAAAGATCAAATTTGAACTATAAACAACAAATATTCTGCTAAAATAGACCAAATTTCAACGAAAATTGGAACACTTAAGGAAGCGAAATTACGAATTTTCAACAAAAAAAGCAATGAACAACTAGTTAAATTCAATAAAGATTACAAATTTTTAAGATAATAGTTAATTCCTCTAACAATTTCTTAAAAATCCATTAACAACAAAAAAGTTAATTTTAAAGAAAAAACAAATAATTTTTAATAAAATATTGAAATTTTCAACTAAAAAAGAGAACTCGTCAACTTCAAGAAATTAAATTTCAACACAAAAAAAAACTAATTTTCAAACATTTAAATTACATTAAAAAATCAGACTTTTTAACGAAATAGTTGAATCCTTAACCTAAATGATAAATTTTCAACAATCAATAATAATTTTCTACCCAAATAGACTAATTTTTACGAAAATAAATGAATTTTCTATCAACTTGTCAAATTTTAAACTCGAGAAGGACATTTTTTTAACAAACATAGAATAGCTTTATTTCTGATGAAATTAATTTATAAAAACTAAAAAGAAGAAATTCGAACAGAATAGTTCATTTTTGAAATAAATAGTGGAATTTTGAAGCAAAATGTTTACTTTTCTACCATAAAGTAGTTTCAGTTTTAAAAACATAAGATGAATTTTCACAAAAATTTCATGTTCAACCAAAGCGTTTAATTTACGAGCAAATCATTCAATTTTCTACTGAAATGATAATTGTTCATCCAAAAAGGTACATGATTCTTTTACAAAGTAGCTTAGCTCCAAACCGAGCACATAGTGGATTTTTCGAGATAAAAAATATTGAATTTTAAATGGACGATGTATTAGTTGATATTTGACTAAAAAAGACTTTAATTTCTAATCAAAAACAGTTGAATTCAACTAAAAAAGATACATTCACAACAGAGTTGTGGAATCCTTAAACATAAAGATTAATTTTCAATCAAGCAGTTGCATTTTAAATTGAAAAAGATACACTTGCAACCAAGGAGATTAACTTTTTTAGCAAAATTCCGAATTTTCAACAAAGATTGAACAGTTATATTTTCGGTTAAGAGAACTAATTCTCAGTCAAAGAAATCGAATTATGAGCAAACCCGTTGAAGTTTTGGGAGAAGATATGAATTTCCAAAAAAGAAATTCCAGAAAGAGTTCAACATTTAGCCAAATAGTTGAATTTCCAATGGAAGGTTTCTTATTTGAATTTTTAACTAAAAGAATGAATTTTTAATCGAATAGTTGTATTATAAACTAAAAAGTATTTACTTTTAGGTAAAATTTAATTTTCAACAAAAAATCAAACAAATTTTAGACAAATAATTCAATTTTCAACCAAATAGATAAAGCTTTAATAAAAAAAAAAAATTTAGCAATTTTTTTTAGCTTTCAAATAAGAAGTTCAATTTTTGAACAAAAAAAATCACTTTTTAAGAAACTAGTAACATTTTCAACAAAATAATTACACTTTTAGCCAAATAGTAGCATTTTGAAGCATGAAAGATGAATTCTGAAACCATTTTTTGGAAATAAAGTTTTTTGTAAACTCAAAGCATTTTATGTAAATACATGAAAATTCGAAAAATCGACGGAGGCTTCACAGGGTGAACGTAAACGAATATCTATTCAGGGTGTATTTTTTTGTGAAGCCCCAGTCAAATCAGGGACACATATCTCACGGTCTCTCCTTTCAAAAACAGTCTAAGATAATTATATTTGAGACAGTCTTAAGTCGTTTAAAATAATTAATTGTCCAATTGTTATTTATAACTAAAAATTCAACACTTCCACTTACGAATTAAAAATATTCAAATAAAAAAAATTCAAATTGCAAAGTCAATGTTTAAATTTATCACTTGGAAATTTTACAGTTTTATACAAGGTAAATTAGGCGTATTTTTTCCTTCTGATTTAATGTGCCTTCACTTCTAAAATATTGAAGTTTGAGTATTTGCTCACAAACGTAAATACTCAAACTTTCGCACTGTGAAGCCCCTCGCGGCCTTTCTTTCTAAAAGAAAGAGTTTGAGATATTTATATTTAGTACAGGGTTATGTCGTTTAACGTTATTAATTTTTCAATTGTTATTTATACCTCAAAATTCAGCACTTCCACTTACAAATTAAAACTTTTTAAATTGCAAAAAGTAAAATTATAACGTCAAATTTCGAATTTATCACTCTCTAATCCATAAAAATATTCTTAATTAAAACAATTTTTTAATATGATATTTTTTCTTTTGTTCCAATAGATATTCGTTTTCAAAATATCGAGCTTTAAGTATTTTTTCTCGAGCGTAAATACTTGAACTTTCAGTCTGTAAACCCTTGTCAAATCGGAGATGCACATCTCGTCACCTCTCCTTGTTTGTGGGAGTCCGTTGTGGAATCTATCACAACATACATATATTTCTACAAAGTTAATTATTTCGTTAAATATTTAGATATTAAATCCTCTATCTGTTGCGTAATCATTTCAGTAATCAGCTGTATGGGATATTTTACAACGGCATACATTTAATAAGCAGATATATAACTTGATTGCGCAATTGTATTAATTGAAATATGACTGTTTTCATTCATTTATATTACACCTAATACAGATAAAATTCAAGATGGGATATAATTAATAATACATTCAATCGCAAACGTGCAATTATGCTAAGCACGAAAAGGGCTCCAGCACAATAATCTACTTTAGTTTGAATTTGGCTCACATTTGCATATTGATATTTGTTTATATTTAAAAGTGTTTAATCGCAAGATTTCAAAATTAAAGAATTTTCAATTGTAACGTTTCCAAATTGCAGAACTTCGAATAATAAATCTTATAAATTGAAGACTTGATGAGCTTTTAATTTTGAAAATTTATAATTAGAAATTATTAAAGTATTATGTTACACTGTTTAAAATTCTGTAATTTTGATGATTTACATTCAAATTTTTTTAAAAATAGGAAATAGAGAATTAAACATTCTTGAAACTGAACAAAATGTTAAGGCTTTTATTTATTTATTCTAAAACTGGAATAAACTAACATTTGAATTCTGCACAATTTTGTATTTTGAATATTTGAAATGAAACTTTTTCAAAAAAAGTATTAAAAATTGGATCATTTTCATAGTAAAATATTCAGAATAAATATATCTTAAAAATTGTATAATTTTAAAATTCAAGAATTTTTTAGCGTGAATCTTCAATTTGGTAGGATTCTAAATTGCGCATCATTACCATATAAGAGTTTTTTATTTTTTAAATATACCATTAAAAATCATGCAAGTTGTAAGTTTACAATTAAAAATTCTGTAATTGTGATGAATAACATTAAAAAATTTTTTAATTTGGCAAATTTATGATAAAAAACTCCTTACTTCTTAAAAGATTAAGGAGTTTTTATTAATACATTTTAAAAATATAATTCATTTCAATTTTAATTCTTCACAATTTTCCATTTTAAATCTTCGAAATGGAAATATTCCAAAAAAGCTTAAAAAATTTATGTATTTTCTAATATTCACATTAATGACAGAAAAGTCTTTAATTCTAAATAATCCAAGTTCAAGTATTTTCAATTATAAGTTTTTAGAGCTGAACTACATATTTAAATAAAAAACGTTCAAAATTACCTCATCTTATCAGACAAAAATTCCGAATTAATTATTCTTAAACATGGAATAATTCTTAATTCTATATTTTTAAAACTCAAGAATTTTTTGGCATAAATCTTCAAATTGGTAGAATTCTAAATTGCAAATGATTAACATTGCAGAGTAAATCGTGCAAATTTCATGTTTTACAATTAAAAATTCTATAATTGTGGTGACTAAAATTAACAATTTCTTTCATTTGGAAGAGTAAGGATTAAAAACTCTTGACCCTTGGTATAATTTAAGAATTTTTATTCATATATTTTAAAATTCAATTTAAAAAATTATGAGTTCGTTAAAAGTCCTCTGAAATTCCATATAAACGACAAGATACAACAAAAATTCACCTGAAAAACATCTACAAATTTGTTGTATACGCGTAGCTTTTGTTTTAAGTGTGAACAATTAAATTAAAAACAAAAAAATACAATTTTAGGAAAACAAGAGAAGGTGCAATAAAATGTTGAATTACAAAATTGTTTTTAAATTGGATCTAAAAATTTCATTTTAACCTTTTTTATCCCGAGACGCGTAATGAAAATATGTTTGTTAAGGCTGGAGGAGCTTTAACAAAAGAGAATTCACAAGCACTAAATTTCAGGTGTCAATAGTTTGACCTTTGATTTCAAAAGTCACATATAAAAATGTGGCGGATGTTCAATGACCGAGTGCGTAGTGCGAGGTACATATATTATCAAACGCGAAGCGCGCAATGAGATAGTTCGGACAAATTTTTTCTGGGTATTTGTATCGAATTTTGAATATTAAGATTAAAAAATGATTAAACATGGTTTGGCTAAGAGTTTACTATATTGGTTTATGTATCTTTTTTGGATATTATTGTTTTATAAAAGTATAAAAAGGATACATCTGTATTCAATTTCTGTTTTTAGGAGCTGCCTCCAAAATACGAATCCATTGTTCGGTTGAAGAATGGTTCTTAGGGGTGAGGAAAATTCAAAAGCCGTTGCGTAATTTAGGGTGAGTGCTTTCAATAAACCCTTTCATGCACCGAATTATAACGCATGTAATTGAAATATTCATTATCGATTTTAAGCATTTTCGTATGACATTATTTCAAATTCGCTCCTTATTGTAAAGGAAAAGAATTTTTTTTCGATAGACCAAACATTGGAATAAAAAAAAATCAAGTTACAAAATAACTTCTAGAAGACATTTCTTGACCCATATTGATTTCTCTTTTTAAAAAAATTAGACATTTAGATATAATGAAACTTGTGTGGTTTAATTTTCTCAACTTTTATTTGTCCCTAGACTGGATGCACAGGGGTGTTGAAAAGTGAAAAAAATATTATCTGATAAATTTAATTGTTATAAATAATTAAAATTAACCAAAAGTCTACATTAAACAATTCAAAAGAGAGAAATAGTCTTTTCTCTTGATTTTGATGAAATTTTATTTTCACTGATGTTTAATTATGAAAATTTGTAATCCTATATTTTTATTTTATTTTGTCCACAAATTATGTAGACAAATGCACAGTGTGGACACTTAAAGAAAAAGAGGAAAAGTCCTTTTTTTTACTTAGTTTCCATGATGTTTTCACTATTCAGTGATTTTTAATTATGAAAATATTCAGCTGATATTTTGTATAATATCATAAACAAATTCCCAGTGTGAACACTTAAAGGCAGAGAAAAATAGTCTTTTCTCTTAATTTCGTTAAAACCATATTTTCAGTTATGTTCAATGATACAAATTTGTAATCTTATATTCTAATTTAATTTCATTGAAAAATGATATAAATATAAGATATGAGATATGAGTGAAATAGTTCTTCTTCTTGATTTTGTACAAATTATTATTTTCAATTCTCCGTGATGTTACATGATGAATATTTGTGATCCGATATTTTTAATAATTTTATAAACAAATGCCCAGTGCGGAATTTTGAAGGCAGAAAGAAATAGTTTTTTCTTTTAATTTCCCTTAAATTGTGTCATCAGTAAGATTTAATAATGGAAATATAATATTGAATATTTTTGACAATTTAAAAAACAAATTGTATAAACAACTGCCCAGTATGAACATTTAAAGACAGAAAGAAATTGTTTTCTATCTCAATTTTCCTACACTGACGTGATCAGTGATGCTTAGTGATGAAAATTTGCTATCTAATTTTTTTACATACTTTTCTAAGATATAATATAAACAAATGCCTAGTTTTTATTTTTATCATAAGAGCAGAAAAAATTGAATTTTTCTCTTATTTTTTTATATTCATAAAGCCAATGATGCTTCTTCGTGAAATTTTAGTCTCCGATATTATTTCTTAATTTGGTAAACTAATTATATAAACAAATTCCCAGTGTGGGTGTATACACGCAAATTTCAATGAGAAAAAAATAACTGAGCGTCTATATTCGGCATTTGTTTATAGAATTAATTGACGAAATTAACCAAAAAAATGTCGAGTGAGAAAGTTTCAGGAGTAAACATCATTGATGACAGAATTAAGAAAAAATAAAGAGCAAAAGTGTATTTGTTCTGCCTTTAAACGCCAATACCAGGCATTTGTATATAGAATTTATTAGAAAATTATTTTAAAATACGTGATGATAAATTTTCATCACTTAATATCACTGATCACGCTATTTAAGGAAATTTATAATAAAACGCGATTTGTTTCAGTCTTAAAATGTTTTCACTAAACATTCGTTTATATAATTTGTTTGGAAAATTAATTGTTTGCAAAATTTAAAAAAAAAAAGCTATTTTTCTCTGTCTGTAAATATTCACACTGGGCATTTGTTTATATAATTTATACATAAAAATAAATAAAAAATAATTTTTTAACGTTTTAACTAAATACATATTTCGTAAATATTTATTATGTATGTATAAATATTTGTAGATATAATTTTTTACCTGCAAAGTAAGTATTTTCTGAAGTACTAAAAAGTTTAATTAGTTTCATATTCTATATCTTATTATTTCTGAAAACTATAAATTAGATACAGTAAGAGGGGGGGGAGGGTAGAAATATTATGTCACGGTTCGTTACAGGGAGAAGGTGGGACGTTAGAGAAGGTATATAATCCGTTACGTAATTAAAGTATGGCCCCTAATATTATCAAAAAAAAAATATATATATATATAATGTTTATAATTTTGTTTTAATTTATTGCAAAAAGAGTAAAATTGGCTAGAATGTTTTTTTATTAAGTCACTACCGGTGAAAAGGAAGGAGGGAGGGAGTTTTTTATTTGTAAGTTAAGATATCGAATCGGAAATGCTTCAAAGTAGAATAAAATGTCGGTTCGAGTAGTAAAGTTAGAAACGAACACTCTAGTGCAAAAAATACGTCGTTATCGTTCTATTCTTTAGCTGTATTTACATCGCAGAGTTTACACAGTGGAATAGAATATATATTCCTAAGCTACTCTTCCAAGTGGAAGTGCACGTTGTGTATAAGCAGTGTTTGGTCCCGGGTCGATACAGGCAACGTGATTACCACCCAGCTGTGTCTGATGTGCCCGATATGATTCTCGTTAAAGTGGCATGCCTCAACTTAGCAGTCCTCTGCTAAACCTGCATACGAATTCCTCCTCGCCTCTCCTCGCTCGTCTCGCTCGTCCCGTCACGTCTCGCCACGCCTCGCTCGGACATCACGTGCCGACTACAGGTATTATATCTTTCACTCGGAAGTAATATAATCTCGATACATTAGTCTTTCGCTTGTGAATTGATTTTCTTACAATTCTATTTTCCCTGTTGAAAAATTAGAAACTAAATTTTAATTTATAGAAACTTATGCATTGATATTGGGTTAATACATCCACTGCATAGTATACACCTAGATACCAGACTGTTACGTATCATTCAGTTATAATAGTTTTTATTGAATTTCGCAGGTTAGTCATTACCAATACAATATTTATAAACCAAGGAATGTTTTAGAAAACTTTTTAAAGTTCGTTATGGAAAAAATGCCAATCTGGAATTAAATTTTTTCTTTTTAAAAGTATTTCTTTAGATTTTTAACTAAAAGATGCCAATATTGAAAAAAAGGAAAATTTGAAATCTAAAAAGAAAAAATGTACAACAAACAATGGATTAGTTCAGTTTTCAGTCTCGAAAATTAATGATATTAAAACGATTATTCAAAAAATCGTTTAATTTCTAGCCAAAAAGCTCAATTTTTCCTATATTTGAACGAAAAAGTGATTTTTTAAAGAAACTAGTTAAATTATGGACCAAAGAGAGAAATTTTCTACTGAAATTATAAATCTTCAACCAAAAAAATTATTTTACATAAATTTTCAATCAAATAATTGAATTTTCAACTTAAATAGAATACTCTAATTTTCAGTTTGAAAAATTTATTTATTTAAGTTATGTTTTTTTATTTTAAATATTCTGGACATAATATTGTAAATCTTTATTGGGATTTTTAAAGGCTTAAGATAAAGGATAAAAAAATTACCTAAGTTTTCTGGAAAAATTCTAAATGATTATTTTTAGGAAAAATGCATTTAAAGAGAATATTTAAAAAGCTTAAAAAACTCTTCGAAAGATTTTCATAATATTTGGAAAATAGTTTTTCTAATTAGGAAAAAAAAATTTACCCAAATTCATGGAGATTTCTATTTTATTTGAATAATAATAATTATTAATAATAATTCAATAATAATTTCAAACCAAATGATTGGCTTTCCAACTAAAATCGAATACGATGTTTCAAATGATTTTTTATTTTGAAGATTTCAAGTATAAAATTTAAAAGCTTATTAAGGATTTTGAAAGGCTTGAAAATAACAAATTGTAAGTTTGCTTGTAAAATTGGAAAAGTTTTTTATTTTTACTAATTAGTTTATTGATAATATTTTTAAACATTATAAAATCTTTTACAATATTTCGTAAATTGTCAAAAAACAATCTGGAAGATTTCTAGAATTTTAAATAGAATTGAAAACTTGAAAGGTTTTCAAAGGTGTGATCAGAATACCAATTTTTTTTAAGATTCTAAGGGAAATGTTTAATAACTTTTATTTTGAACAATTTATTCATTTTAAATATTTAAAATGATTTTAAAAACATTTCAAAAGATTCCTATCCTCTTTTAAAAAGAGTCTTCAAGGTTTTAACATAATTTTTTTTAATTTGCAGCAATTATAACAGTTTTCAGAAAAATTCAAAGCACTTCAAAGGATATTTAGAAGTTTAAGGGCATGTGACACACTCAAATACTTATATAAACGACCTCATTTTTTCAGTTTACAGAATTTTCTGTGAACTTAAGAACTTTTTATAAATAAAATATTAGACCGAAACTTTGAAAAATAGATCAGAACATCATAAACTACGCTTATGTATTTTATTTGAGTAGACGTTTCTCCAAATATTATTTACAAAGAAATAAAAACTGGGTCCATTTTTTGACAAATTTTCTTTGTAACCTGGAAATTTCTTGAACCTAAGAAATTTTTTTATATTTAAAATATATACGGGATGTAAAAAAATGCACATAAGCGTAATTTATGGTCGGCTCTTTCATTTCTCAAAGTTGGAGGCCGACATTTTCCATATAAGAAAATTGCTTCGTTTCAAAAAATTTCAAGGTACAGAGAAGAAATATAAAAAAATGATCCCAGTATTAATTTCTATAAAAATAATTTTTAGCGAAATTTCTACTCAAATGAAGTACATAGGCGTAGTTTATAGCCATCTAAAACATTTTCAAAACTTTCAGCAATAAATCTTATTCGCAAAAATGTTCTCAAGTTCAAAAGAATATTCTTTTAAACTGATAAGGTGAGGTCTTTGATATAGGTATATTTGTGTGGCACATTCCCTCAAGAAAATTTCAAACATAATTTAAAATTTGAAAAGATTTCAAACAATTGAAAACAAAATGTAGATTAAAATTCTTGGAAATATTATTAATAACTTTCATTTGAAACCAAATATAAAAAATTTAAAAATATTTCAAAATATTTGAAAGGTTTGCCTTGGAATGCTATTGATAATTTTTTAATTAAGGAATACATATTTTACCTATATTTGTCGAAAGATATGCATTTCTTTTAATTTCTGAACGCAGCCATGTTAGGAATGTGTGATTTTTTGGATTTTTTTCTATTTAAAAAAGGTATCAAAATCAATTACACATATGCTATTATATAATGTTTTTTTTTAAATGACTCATAAATAAATACACAAAAAACATTCTGAACAGATTGACATAAGAAGGGAGGCAATTTTCCGGTATGTTCTGATTCGTTAAGATAGAGGAAATATTACTTTAGCCAATATGCGAGGAAGTTTAAGAATATTTTTAAAGAATAGTGAGTAAATAGTGTCATAAACAGAAAATTATGAGAAACTTGTGAATGTAATTTTTCGTAATAGTAGCAAAATAGTAAAAACGCTAAAAAAAAGTTCCAAATAGTGTCAATTGTGTTTTGAGTCCGAGGCCTGCATTTGCAAACAATAAAATAGTAACCAATCTGAAAATTTACTTTTCAGAGAAAGAGATAACTACAAAGAGCTTAAAATCGTTTAAAACTTAACACATTAAATTAAAATAGGATTCAATGTAGGGCAACTTTTAGAAACGTTAGAAAAGTTCTGACAGATTTAGAAGACTGAGGTAACTAAAATTTACGAAATTAGGTTGCTGGAAATAAAATTGAGTAACATGTATAGAAAAAATCACTACTTTTTTAATAAAATTCAGCAAATGCATCTGAAAATTACCCATACTTTCCTAAAATTCCTAAATGCCCACAGAAATATAAGTTATTATAACCGAAAGAAGTAAGAAGTTAGCAATTGCGCACTTCTCGCTTCTCGATCACGTTCAAAACGAATAAAGCATGGTGGTTGTGGTCATGGGCGGTAATGCACTGCAAAAGGTTATGTTAAATTATTAAGATGGAGTACATTTTTTTCGATATTTAATAATTTTCAGCGTGAAAAGGATTCGAAATTTGTACGAGTAGAAGAACCTAAAACGTGTTGAAATGGTACGTAAATACAACGAACAAGAAGCTCTTTTGACGAGAGAATTATCTTTGCAATAAAATAGTTAAAAGACCCTACGATCTGCCTCATAAATAAACTTCTAAAAAGGTAAATCAGGACTGCAAGTGACTGACAGCATCTGTAGAAATTAATAATAATTAATTACAATTTAAACTGAATGATGAGTCCTCTGTTTGCGTCAAATGACGCCCTCTTGACTAGATAGGTTATATCTCTAAGTTTGAGTCGTTTCGCTGGTTCATTAATTTTAATAAAAATTCGCAGCAGATATTTGCCTTAACAATATAAATTTATTAACTTTTAGTGACGCCTCTCTAAAACTTCCAGCAGAAATTTCTAATAGTGTAGGTCAGGAGGTGAACGTTCAATTCTGCAAGAAGCCTTTCTCACTCTGATCATCTAAGCACACGTTATAAACTTGGACGCGCTCTCGATAGTCGAATCTTGGGTTCGAGGACTATAGAGATGCCCACAAACTAGGGTAAGTACTCTAGTCCATACGTATATAAGACGATGCTTATCCATAGTAATCCGAGCGTGTATAATATCCCAGAGTGCGGAAAATGAAAACCTTGGGTGTGTACTGAAGGCTGGAAGTCTAGTTAGACCCTCTTGGATGGTGGATCAGGTCTATCTCGAAGAACCTGGAACTAGCTTTGGACAAGGACTTCTCTGCTGTTGTCTTCGGCTATGATTGTCCAAACGCAATTCTTGTCTGATATATAAGATATCAAGAACTGTGTGGGGACATCAACGCTCGAGACGCAAATCTTCAATCTTCAAATAAGATTATCGTCAAGAGTGAGAGACACTCTGAAGGGAAATTTGAATTCAATCGTCGCAAATAAATTAGCAATCTAGTATAGGTTTTACTTTATCATATGTGCGATCTTCGAACAATTGTAAATTTAATCATAGATGAGACGTTTGGAATCACACTAAATCTTAAGGTTTTAGTTTGATCTTCAACAGAATATTTATATAGGAATCGGAACCTTTTAGTTTAGAACTGATGTTAAAATGTTCCTTAAGAGTTCGAGTCCAGACTGGACCCTTTAATTTCTTAAGGGTCCGCGTCTGGACCCGAACTTTCAAATTCCTAAGGGCCCTGGTCCGAACCCGGCCACTCAATTCTTTAAACATCCGGGCCCGGAAGCCGAACTTTTAATTTCCTAAGGATCTCGGTCCCCGGACTCTTCAAAGATAAAGGGTTCTGTACCCTGATTATTTTGATCCAAAAATTCAACATTTGATCTTTATAATTGACCCCCCCCCCCCTAATTTGCTAGTTTTTCGACAAAATACATTTCGTTTCCTTTCAGTCAACCCAAGCCTTTTGAAATTAACATGGAGGTTTTAAGTAGGAAAATGTAAGTTTTCAGAAAAATGTAATGATGAAGCACTTGTTGCTAACGTTTCGTGAATTAAAGTGAAGTCAATTCTTAAGAAATGTTCAAGAGATAATTCAAAAACAATAAATTTTTATTTAAAACTCCCCTTCCCTCTAAATCCATCTATTGTGCCCGGAAAATGCCACTAAAAATGTAAAATAGCAGTTCTATGTCGAATTCATGCTGGAAACTATATTTTTTGGTATATCTTTAACATTTATTATTTTCATTCGATAAGTTTCCACGTATTTTAAAACTTTTTATTTAATCGTTTACACATTATTTTTTCCATCGAATCTAGAAAGGTTAGTATATTATGAAATTTGTGACAGAACTAAAGAATTGAAAGAATAACATTTTTTTCTTTAACAAAATTTAGCAATTCTTTATAAAATTTTAATTTACATCATCATTTAGCCACCTGTAAATCTTAAAAAGTTATTATATTGTGGAATTCATTACTTAGTTCTTAAATTTTCAAAGTTTTATTTGTAGTCCGAGACACTTTTCAATTATTCAAACAATTAAAATCACTTACTTCTTTTCATATAAAGGATGGAGAAAATTATTTTATGCAACATATTTTTTTCTCGCAAAAAGGGGCAAGTAAATGATTATTAACTGTTTAAATAATTGCACACTGTCTTTATTTGTAATTAAATTATACATTCTTAATTTTCATTAATTATTAATTAAATACTTTTCATTTTTCTAGAGCAGAATAATTTTAATGATTTGTGGGGAAGGAATTATCTAAACAAATGATAACTGTTCAAACAATTACAAACTGTCTTCCAAAAAAAATATTACACGGAATATTTATTGAGTGCTTCATTAATTGCAAAAAGTAGTAACGTTTTGAGATTTACAGAGGAAATAATTGTTTAAACAAACTCTAGAAGATAGTATATTTTTGCGATATACAGGGAAAGTGATGTTCTAAAAGTTACGATTGTTTAAATAATTACCAGATATGTTATAAAAGAAAGATACTCTTGACATTTATCAACTTACATAATCTATATCAGAAATAGTAACCCTTCACTGTTTGGTAAGAAAAATATTTTGTTTGAAACAAAAAATAATTATTAAAAAACTAAAATTTGACTGAAAACAGGCATTAAACATTAAAATATTTTGTATTCAAAAATGTTTCAAAACATTAAACCTTTTAAACTTAACTTTAAAAAATAACAAATTTAAATCAAAGCGATCTTGTTTTGTATTCTTCTTTATGATATATGATTGTAAAATGAGAAAGTGAAAATTACATAATTCAAATTGTATTCTTTAGATTGAAGTAAAAATTCGTTAAATTTTCCATTTTTCCCTTTCGCAAATTTGAGTTTAGCAAATTAATATTGATATTGTTAAATTTTGCTAAGTATGATTGACAATTTTACAACTGCTAAATTTTAAAAGATTAAAATTTACGTCAAATAAATGAAATCTTCAATAGTTGAATTATAAAAAATTGTAAGTATCAAAACTCATGGTAATTAATATTTTCTATAATTTTAAATGAAGTTTGAATTCATGAGATTGTAAATACTACTTAGTATACATTTTTTCCAATTTCAGTGATTCCCATCAAAAATTCGTTTCATCTGAAGATTTTTGAAATATAAATATATTTTAAAATCGAACATTTTTCCGTTTAAAATGAAAAACTTACGATACAACAACTTGAAATTATAGAATTATAGAAGCTCTACCATTGTAACATTCAATTTAGTTGTTGATTTAAAATTGTCTAATTTTTAATCGCTTCGAATTAAAATCATTAAAATCCAAAATTGTCCTATCCTGATTGGTGCTATTTTTAACGCTTTTAATTAGAGATGAAACAAGTTTAATTCATCAGCGTTAAATTAATCCATTTTTTAACATTCGAATTTGATATTAGTCAATTTCGAACATTTGGAAATTTTCTTATTTTTAAAAATGTAATCATGTGATCATTTCATCTCGAGATTCTAAAATTAAAAATAAAAGGTTTGAATTCTGAATGCTTTAAACAATACATTGTACAATTATGCAATTCTTATGAAAGTCTTTAATTTAAAAAAAATGAAGTTTACTATTTTTCAAGCTTGAAAGATTCTGATAAAAAGTTTTCAATTTCAAAAAAAAATTAATTCAAATTTTTTAATATTAAATATTTTAATTTAGAAATAATGCAACATAAATTTTATTTCATTTCATTCAAAATATTCTTATTTCTTCTAGAACTTGCCTACTATAAATTTTCTTTATTTGAAACAACAACAAATAAAATAAAATTGTTCTACTGTTATTTATAAATAAAAACTTAACACTTCTCATTAACAAATTGGAATTTAAAATATGGAAAATAAAAACTGTAGTGTTCAAAGTTTAAATTTAGGTATCGGTTAAGAATACCATTTTTAATTTTAGAAATTAAAAGAATTATTTAATTTCTATCTACTAAATTTCTGATCTAATGCATTATAATTTTGATTAAAAAATATCATAAAGTTCCGATAAAGTAAAAGAGAATTTTTTGTTCTAGATATACGCTCTTTTAACAGTCGACGATGATCAAAAATCCATATTTCATTTTATAAAAACGAAACTTACTCCCAAGACACTGCACTAGTAAAATAAAGGAAGTTTTTGCTTGGTTCGAGAGTCACGTTTTTTCCATTAGAAATCCAATTTTTATTTTCTGAAAAAAATACTCCAGAGACTCTACAGTGCTGAATAAATGCGGAAAAAGTTTAATGGAAAGAAGTCATTTAATTCAGAGAAAAGGGAAGGGAAATTTTTAAATTATACGTTCACTCGAGAAGCATGTTTCCTCAACTTCATGTGACGATTTAAATAATCATTTTTATTTAAAGAAGCAAAAAATTGTTAGCTGTTATTTTCAACGAATTCCACTAAACTAGATCAACTTGTACGAAATCAATTTTCTGATTTTTTAAATGTATTTAATTTTGTAAAATAATAATTAATTTAAAAGAGTAAGCCTTGAAAAGAAACTATAAAAAATATATATCTTGGTTTGGATAAAGTTTGGATCTAAAAATAAAAAAATTAAACCAATCAAACATAATAAGTATTTTTTCAATCTCAAAAACAATAGTAATAACTATTAGCAGAATTGCAGTGGCAGGAGGAAGTTTCTTGAAATCCTGATTACTTTTAGCCCCATGGCAATTGGCCGTCTGCAGCTGTTATTGCTACTGCTATTACTTTTGGTGAAGATATGAGAAAAAGAAAAACAAATCAAGGATATGAAAACCCCTTCATTATCATCATCACCGTCGTCATCCAACAAGTTGTTAGGTAAAGACAGAGAAAATTATATCATAACAATCTTATTAAAAAAAAAAATTTTAATTTGATTTCATTTAGATGATTTTATTGAAATTTTTGTCTAACTTTAGCCACTATTGCTGCTAATATTATTTTTGATAAATATGAAAAAGATCAAAAACCTAATTAAGGATACGAAAACCTCTCTATCATCATCATCATCATCATCATCATCATCAACATCATCATCATCATCATCATCATCATCATCATCATCATCATCATCAGCAGCAGCAGCAAACAAGTTGCTAGGCAAAGACAAAGAAAATTAAATCCTAATCATCTTATTAATTAAGAAAAAAAAATTATTCTAAGTTTATCCAGACCATTTCATTGAAAATTTCAGGTGGCGTTAATTGTTATTGCCACTAATATTACTTCGAATAGAAATATAAGAAACATAAAAACAAAGCAAGGGTAAAAAGAACTACTGAAAAACGAAATACCTTTTATTTGGACTTCATCCGTACGATTTTATTTGAACTTTCACATAACGTTAGCCGTTATTGCTACTGATATTACTTTTCGTAAAAATATGAGAAAATAAATTTTATTTATTTCGAAAAAGAAATATTGTACAAAAAATTTAATATTCAAAAAAATAGTCAAAAATAGAATATTCAAACAAAAAAGTGACTTTTTAACAAACTTGTTAAATTTCCCAAAAATTCGATTAATTTTTTACCAAAAAGTTTCATTTTCAAGAAAACTCTTAAATATTTAACGAGGAAGATTAATTTTCTACTGAAAAACATCGATTTTTAACAAAATACATAATTATTATGTATACATTATGATACATTATACCATATTATAAATGATTATACATTTTCAAAATTTCAAAATAAAAAATATTATACATGAAAAAAATTATACATTCTTATTTCATTAAAAACTTTTACTCTGGTGAACCCGGTTATACATCATAACCACGGTCTAAGTCAAGTGACTGACGAGATTATGATGTTATAAGTCAATTTCATACGCTGCTTGCAACCTCCTGCGCTGATGTTGTAGGTATACAATTGCGAGCGGCTTCGAGCGTTGAAACTGACAACAGTCACCTCTGGAAGCTTTCTTAGAGCTGCCATCATACATTATTGTTATAATATTTTTTTTAACTTTTACTTGGTTGAACACGGTTATTCATCATAGCCACTGACTAAGTCCAGTGACTGATGAGATTAGAGTGTTATATTTTAATTGAATACGATGCTTGAAGCCTGTTGCGATAATGTTGTAGGTATACACTTACAAGCGTTGGAGGTGACAACAGTCACCTCTGGATAATTTCTTAGAGCTACCATCTGCCACTCCACGGGTTTTTAGTCGCTCACTTCCTGATGGTCAAGAAAGTTTCTTACAATGCGACAGGTGCTTACGAAAATCGTCTTCTGAGCTGCTGCCAATACCCTACTGACTCCTAAATGTTCAAGATGTTCAGTGCATCTTGCGTGCACATTTTCTGTAGCCGAAATCACAATAGGATAAATAGATGCATGATTCACATTCTTCCATATGGTCTTTACTTCATGCCTTAACTCCCTATACTTGTGTGTCATGGTTGTATAGGTTTCGCATCATGATGTCAGTTCGATTGGCCCGGATGTAATGGTCCGTTTGGATAGTATCATCCCAATATAAGATGTAATCTTCGCTTTCTAAAACGAACACTGAAAGTTATCTATAGAATTGCATCCATTTTTTTAAGAGTCCTAGGTTTAGGGCAAGTTGTTGATGTGTAATGCTCGCTACATCATTATGTCTGTGCGTATATTCTCTCTAAGCCATTACGCGACAGTCATCAATAATGTGCTTGATGGATTTGTTGGTATCTCCACATACTCGGCACCGGTCAACCACGTATTGATGTAACACATGTTTGCCATAATTCCTAGTGCTGACAACCTTGTCCTGTATCTCAATCACGAATCCTTTCGTCTCTGGATACAGAACACCCTTTCTTAGCTTGCCATGGATGGCTTTCTGCCTTCATTGTATTTCTAATTCCTCTTTGGTATCTGCCCTGATATTCAAGGCCCCATCTGAGGACAAATTTAAGGCTTGAGGTCAAGATCCGCTTGACAGATGGTACCGTAAAGCGCAACATTTTGCTTGCTGTTAAAATAGACTCGTAACTGTACAACTTGTCTTGTATAACTTCGTCATTTCTACGAAAAAAATTCTGTTTACCTTTTCAAGGTCGGTGTAGACCATTTTATAGGCCCGAAGGAGTACGTGAAGCGAGGGATGGCATATGTGTTGATTGCTCTGAATGTGTTTGCCAAATTGAGAAAACTCTTCATAATCAATCTGAGTCTTGTAGTGAAGGCAGTCGTTAGGCTTGTTTTAACTATTGCATGTTGAATACCCTTAAATTCAAGAATACCAAAATATTTATATGAATTGCCTGCAGCCATTGCCTCGATGTCATTTTCGAACTCGTTCTCTAACTCTGTGGTCCGTCATTCCCCTCTGATTAAATGCACTGTTCCACATTTATCTAGTCCGAACGCCATATGAATATCCTTGGAAAACTGCTTTGTGACACCGATCACTTGCTGCAGTTTCTGGGCTGAACTAGCGTACAGCTTCAGGTTATCCATGTAAAAAAGATGAGTCACTTGATGACCTTCCTCATCATGAATTCTGAACCCATGAGACATGTTGTTCAGTGTTTTGCTAAGTTGATTTAAAGCTAAACAGACCCATAGTGCGATGTAGGAGTCTCCTTTAAATATATCTGTTTTTAGGCGTATTTATCTAGTTATCCTTGGTTTTCCAAGATCAAAATGCTTGATTCTTGTACCCCAGAGCCTTATCGCATGGCATAGAAAGTCAGTAATGCGTACGCAGATTTTGTAAAGTTCTAAGATTTTAAACAAATAGTCATACATCAAGGAAGGAAACCCTGGCTTGTAGTCAATGTATGTCATGTGTAAGATTCTTTGATGCTCACGAGCTGAAGTCATGGCAACAGCATATATAATGACTAGATCTTTACAACCTCGCGAGTTGTTACAACATCCTTTTTGTTCTTTTGTATGAATATCATTCTTGTCGCAATGATAGCTGTAAGACATTTATAAATTGTTGGAAGACAGGCTATCGGTCGAAAGACAGATGGATTTTGAGCGTCTGGATTTTTTGGTAACATATACGTAGTACCCTGGAGCTT
Source organism: Belonocnema kinseyi (assembly GCF_010883055.1). NCBI lineage: Eukaryota > Metazoa > Arthropoda > Insecta > Hymenoptera > Cynipidae > Belonocnema > Belonocnema kinseyi. Next base: position 42,180,913 of record NC_046663.1, read on the forward strand.
AAAGCCTGGAATCAAATCTGGGTGTTCAATGATCTTCTGAAAACCCCTTGAAAACGCAAGATACACACTCGTTAGGTACTTGTACCAGAATTTATGCACCATGTCCGGACCTGGAGCTTTCCAATTACTTGCCCTTTTCAAGACTGCTGAAACTTCTAAAGCTGTGATGTTTGTCAGTTGCATTTCAGGGCTGTTGATTGCCCTTGCTTCTTTCATTTTGAACCACGCAGTATCCAAATTGCATCTGTTGAATTTGTGAAATTCAATATTATAAAAGTTTGAAACTCTGAGGCTAATACCTCAAAGTGTTCTGTATTGTTTCAAAAATGAGATACAATACTTTGTTAGACTAACCAGCATTACGATCTGCAGCCTTTGATTACAAGAATGTTCTGCCCTTTCTACAGGTGTTGTAGCTTATATACTATCACCTATTTCGTATGCTCATTAGTTACTAATGTAGTTAATAGTTCTAACTGGTATTAGCTGGTATCAAATGTCTATGTTTGTACATTTCCAACACCTCCCCTCTTAAAGTGTGCTTTATCGTAGAAATTCTAATGAGCTGATAATTTCGAGTTAATAGCTAGATACAGGTTTCCTTCTAGGAGTCTTAATTCTAATATAAGTGTCAATTATTGGTAACATTTCCCGCATCTCTTGATGTTGAGTTGGTGCATGGTTACCAAAACTACAGTTATTGAAACAATTTTCAAACATTCTTTTCGTTAAATCTATTGAAACGTTAAATATTCCTATCTTATATAATACTAGAAAGCTGATAATTCCAATAGAAAGATATCCAAAGTCTTTAATCCATTCTAACGTAATTTCTTTCCCAGTTTGGTTTCGTCGACCTACTTGTAATGATTGCAATTGTAATTCTGCATTATCCAATCCTATAGACGATTCTTAGAAACTATTTGAATATACAATATTGGGTAATGTTATTAATCGTGGAATACTAGATCTATATTTGACAAATTGTCGGTGTATGAAATGTTATTCACAAAATATCTAGTTGTATTTCCTGCGTCTGAATATAAACTTAATGTTATTCTCGAAGTCATATGTTTACATTGTCTACTTTCAAAATATAGGTTCCTGGCTGTAGAGTTCTAAAGTCTATGTCTTTTCTATAGTTGCAAAATATGTCAATTCTAGTGTCAGTCGTGTATATGGCACTTATGACGCTTAAATCGCAAGTATCTTGTTGATGAATAATATAGTTAGGTTGACTTCTCTTGCAAATTTTTAAAGTATTTAGATTTCTACATTCCTTGAGTTGTTTCTTTTCTATAGGCGCATAGATATATTTTTCAGTTAATATATATTCATGGTCCACTATTTTATTATAATAAACGTTATCCTTCTTTTTGTGAGTTATAGGAATTATACGTTCAATGGTTAATTCATCTTGATTTAGCAAAGGTACTCTTAAAATGTATATTAGAGAGTCTTGTTTAGTGAGTATGTTGAACTCACTAGAATCAACTATTCGTTTATAATTTATTTCAGACCCTTCATAATGATATCTAGTGTTATGTTCTTTTTCAAATTCCATAATGGTTTCTTTAATTATTTTTGGTGTAACTAGAGTTGACTCTATAGTTCCGTGCTTTCCTAAATTAATTGAGTTTTAAGCTGTATTAATATCTTAATTAGGTTCCGTAATTAAGGTATTAATTAGCGTAATTTTTTCTTGGAGAATAATATTTCTTCTATTTTCGTCACTAACTCTTGATAAATTTCTCATTGCTAGATTTTCAATTGTTAGTCTTGAATTTATTCCTCTAATGTCTTGAGATTATTATCATTTTGGTATTGATTGTCTAATTCTTTATTTATTCCTTCTAAATCATTCTGCAGTAAAGTTCCAAAAAGTAATTTAGAGGCATCTCTTATTATATTTAACAGTCCTCTTCTAAAACGTTGTTTACCCATAATATTATGTACCATGATTTCTTTGGTTTTGAGTCTATTTACTTGTGAAGTTACGCTAAGAATTGTTGGTTTAAAAATACATTCATTGCAGTTGAAAACTAAAAATTCTTTAATTCTACTTATTGTGTTCATTCTTTCGTGAGTACTGGTCAAATTTATTCCGATTATAATTGTCCATTCGTTGTCATATATAATTGCTATTCCTAATTCTTCTCTATATAAGTTTCCTTTAATTTCTGTTATCGTAACTTGTGCCAGGCTGAGGATCGTCATAGTCATCATGAGGTATATCACAATACAGAATCGGTCCTACTTCTTTAATTTCATAAGAGCCTAACCATTTTTCACTTCCTTTAGTATACCTATGATTTTTTTGTAGTACTTTGTCACCTGGCTTGAAGGGTTTCTCTTTTAAGGGTTTTGATTGTACTTCTTGTGCTTCCTTTATTTTCCTTCGAGCTTCTTCTATTTTGTCTTCATTTAATAATTTCTGTCGTTCCAATTTTTCGTAATATCGTTTTTCTTCTTCTTCCTCATAAATTTCTCTTGCCTTTCGGCCGAAATGCAATTCGTAAGGGGTGTAACCAATTATTTGATTAAAAGTCATGTTATAAGTTATAGTTGCTTTGTCTAGTGTTTCATCCCAATCTTTTAAATCACATGTATGCATTGAGATGTGCTCTAAAAATTTCTTGTGAGATCTTTCATTTTTTCCATTACTTTGTGGATGATAGCTAGTTGTAAAAGTGTGCTTAATTCTTAAATCCTTCGTTAATCGTTTATATTCTTCTGAAGTGAACTCGGTTCCATTATCTGTTAGTATTTCTTTAGGTTTTCCATTCTGTTTTAACCATCCATTCCATACGCCCTTTATTACATTCTTTGTTTCTTTAGTCCTAATGGCCTCTAATGAGATGTACCTTGTTATGTAATCTTGAATGACGACAATGTATTTATTTCCTTGACTAATAGCTTTAAACAGGCCCATACGGTCGATGCTTATCTTATCGTTTATGAGCTTCTGGTATGTCTGGTTCAGTGTATGAGGTATCTATCTTTCCCCATTTGAATTTTTGACAAATAATACAATTTTCTATAAATTCTTCTACGTCTTTAGTGAATTTGGCCAATTAGTGATATTTCTAATTCGTCGTACGGTAATGTCTTTTCCGTAATGACCACCCAATATCCCTTCATGAGCTTCTCTTATAATTGCGCTTCTGTTTGTGTTTTCAGTATATTTTTGTCAAATATATTGTTTGGTTTTCTCCGTTTCATACTTTTACTTAAAGTCTTTTGATTTCTCTTTCCTATACTTCTTTATAAAATATTCTGATAGCATGTTCGTTTAATTGTTTACAAAAGAATTTAATCAGAGTTTCTTCTGCCTCTTGTGGCGAAATATTTATTCTCTCATCTTTTTAATATTCTTGATTTGTTATCCATATTTCTTTAATTCTTGTAGGACCATGTTCATTTCTAATTATTATTTGATTTAATATTTTAGGTTCGAATACAGTTGTTTTCCTAATAGTCCCTTCAGTGTCCGATAAATCTTTAATTCATATTACTGTAGAGTTGCTTCCAAATTTTCGTATAATTCTTTCTATACGATCTTCTTTTACTTAATTTTTCTAAAACGTATAATTTTATTATCCAATTAAATCTTTTATCTTTAATTGGTTCCAAGATTTTTGTTAATTCTCCTACTGGTGTTGCATTAGCCATGTTAAAATATCCATCTAGTACTGGCTACGCTGCAGTAATCAACTTAATAACTTTATCTAACTTCGCACTACCTTTTTGAGCTATAATTTCTAATTCTTCTTCAATTTCTTCCCCTATTTCTACCTCAGATATTCCTTCAGGTTTGTTTAATTTTTCTATATTTACTTGTTCATTTCTCTATTTAATTTGTACGTTAGGATTGATTTCTTTTAATTTTCTGATAATCTCTTGTTTGGCTGATTTTGTGGGATTACCATCTATAATAATTTTTCAATTCTAAACTGTATTTCTAATTTCTTTTCTTTTTTCATTGAATTCCTTTTTTTCATTCTTGGTTGTGAACATTTAATGTCATTTGTTTCAAACCGAAAAGATGTTGTAAAATGAATTTACTTATCTCTTTTTATTTCTTCTTCTAATTCCTTACTGAGTGTTGGTCTTTTCTCAAAGTCTGGTTTGCTTATTGCGTCCTCTATTATTTTGTCCATGTCATCTTGCGTTATCATGACTTCATGTTGTGGTTTTCTTGATAAGGCGTCGGCATTCGTATTCATAATGCCTTTCTTATAAACGACCTAGTAATCATATTCTTCAAGTTTGATCCTCCATCTTAGTAGACGACTTGTAGGGTCTTTTACATTAAATAACCGAACTAAAGGCTTTTGATCCGTTGCAATTTTAAATTTTCTACCGTAAAGAAAGTATCTAAAATGTTTTACTGCCCATGCGATGGCCAGTAATACTTTTTCGGTTGTTGTATAAGTAGAAACTGTTTATTTTCTTTCGGATTCTTAGGTCTTGGATAATTTTTTACCTTTTTAATCCTCTCTGGATTTGGTTTTATTTCTTCAGTCGTGATTATGTGACCTAAATATGAAAGTTCTGGTCTCAGGAATTCGCGTTTGTCTGTATTTAATTTTAATCCAACCTGCCTTAGTCTTTCGAATAAATTTCGTAAATTTTCGTTGTGTGCTTTAAGAGTTTTTCCATATATTATATCATCTATATATGCAAAAGTTCCTTTGCCTATTAATCCTCCCAATCCATTGTTTATCATTCGCTGAAAAGAAGGCGGGGCATTTTTAATCCAAATGACATTGTAGTATATTCGCAATGCCCATCTCTAGTTCTAAATGCAGTTTTCTCTATACTGTTTTTATGCATAGGGATTTGGTGGAACCCTGCTGCTAAATCTAGACAAGAGAAATATTTAACATTGACAAGTTGCTCAATGATTTCATCTACGTTTGGTACAGGATATTTATCTAATATTGTCTTTTGGTTTAGTTTTCTGTAATCCAGTACGAATCTCCATTTTTTCTGACTGCTTGCGTCCATTTTCTTTGGGACTAACAGAATTAGGGAATTATAAGGAAAAATACTTTCTCTTATAATGCCTTTCGAGAAAAGTTCTTTAACTTGACGAATCATTTCATCTTGTTTGATTGTTGGATATTTATAATTCTTCGTATTGACTGGGCTTTCGTCCGTTGTTCTTATTTCATGAGTTGCTAATTTTGTCACTGGTGCAGGGTCGTCATTTAAAGGCAATATGTCGTGATATTCCTTCAGTAATGTTTCAACTTCCTGTCTCCCTTCATTTATGTGTTTAGTCTCGTTTTTTCTGATAATTCGTTAATTTTTTCTTCCGTCTTTTTTATAATGTTACAGTAAGTATCTTTATTGTATTTAACTGTGTCATTCCATCTCGTTTCTTCTGCTTCATAAAAATTGTCAATAGTAGCTGTATTTTCAGGTAAATTAGGTTTACGATCCTTTCCCAATCTTCTATCACTGAAAAACATTCTTTAAAATTCATGAAGCAAATCATATCTCTCGATTTCTCCGATGGTTGAGGATGCAATATTTTGGGACCTATTTTCATAGTACCTTTGTCAAGATCAATCGAAAATTTTTGATCGTATAAAAAATTCATTCACATGCCTTTATCCGCTTGAATTTCAAAAACTACAATCAGCCTGTCGTGTCTTCGTCGGTCTCTAGATATTAGTTGTAACTGTCTACTTCGGGATGCCGGTTGTATTCCTGTTTTTCTTCTTCCGCTAAGGTGAAATAATCATCGTTCAGCTGCGATCGGTCTGATGGACGGCTGTTTGAGGCTGATACTGGAAAATTTCTTTGCCTCGGTGGCAATCCTCGTAATTTTCCTCTGCAATGTTTTTCTAACTGTCCAGTGTTCAGACAATAATTGCATTTAAGAGTTGGATTTTGGTTTAGTGTTTCTGAAATGTGTTTTAACTTTCAAACCTTTGTCTAATTTCTTTTTTTACAGGTTGATTCATCCTTGCTTTGTTCGCTAATCTTCGTTTTTCTCTCAAAATTATGTTAAGTTATGAAGCCATGGTGAACGCTTCGTTTAGAGTCTTCGGTTTTTGGGCTCTGATTCTTATTACGTATTCCTCTCTAATGTTTTTTTAAGAATATGCTTACTCCTGTAGTTGAATCGATTTCGTGTCTAATTATGATCTCGGATAACTCCGCGTGTATGTTGTCGATATGCTGCCTGATTTTATCTTGAATAGTCATAAATCGACCCACAAATGACTCGAGGCTCTCCGTGTTTCCCATTATGCACATGTCTCTTTGTTTTTGTAACGAGTCTAAACTCTCACTGGTTAATGCCTCATGGTCTGAGTCCAAGTTATCTTCATCTTCTGTCATCATATCTGCCTCAAATATTCTTGGTTCTTCTAAGACATTTAATCTTAATTCCATTCTTTCGAGTTTCCTTAAAATTTCCTGAAGTATGTCCGCACTTTGTGCTCGTGATAAAGTCAATGCTGCGTGGTATCGGTTATCGTCAAGTATATCAGTAATAGTCAGGGAGGGGCTGAAGAGTGATTCTATTGTCAATGTTTTTCTACTCTCTCTTTATGAATTTCACGCCAGTGTGTCGCGTTACAAGTTAAAAAATTTTGTTTATTTTTGAAAGTGTTTTTAATACAGATTAATTCACTGCATCGTTCTACTACAATGCATAGATTAAAATGTAGTGTTTTTAATTTATTAAGGAAATGTAACACCTGGGCGTATGGATCATTACTTTACCCGACTTACAAGACTTTTCCTGGCTAATGTGAAATTAACTCTGATTTCACATTAGTTTTGGAATTTATTCTTAATGATCCGATTTCTTTTAAATTTGCCTTCCTTTCTTTTTAACTTACGTTGTTTTCTTGTAGATTGCTGTTTTTCTTGTAGCGTTTCGATTCTCTTGATGCTGCGTCGATTCTTCTTTCGGCAAACCGCAGAAAGTTGATTTTCTCTGGCTGTAGTTACTACTGGATTTGCGGCTCTTGCAGATAGTCAAGGGCTGGTTTCCCTTCTTTTTTTTCTTGAATTCTGTAGGGCTTACTGTCCTGTTTGACAAGCCTCTTCCACCTGCTTGTGGGCCTCGTTCAAGTTGTGGTAACCAAAGTTACTTTGAGATGACTCTCTGGTGATCGTAACATTCTAGGTAGATGGGACTGTTGGTTTTACTTAGTGTTATGCTAAACTCCAATTGCAATTCTGAATCTTCAAAATGGACCGTTGTTTGACAGATCTCACCGCTGCCACCAATGTTGAATTTGTGAAATTCAATATTATAAAAGTTTGAAACTCTGAGGCTAATACCTCAGAATGTTCTTTATTGTTTCAAAAATAAGATACGATACTTTGTTAGACTGACCGGCATTACGATCTGCAGCCTTTGATTACAAGAATGTTCTGCTATGCCTTCAGCATCAATCAAGTCTTCGTTGTCCACATCTTCCAAGGCGAGTTAAACAGCCGAAAGCAGTCTGTTTACAGATATTGATCATTTTGATCTGCCGGCTTCTGCTCATTTATTTTCGTCGCAAGGTGTAGGTATTTCAGTAAGAAGAGTCTATAATGTTCTCTTCTCACATTTTGCTCACGTTTCTTTGCCAAAAAATAAAGGCACATAACATCTCTGTTCATATGGTATGTGTATTTTCGTTCCTTTTTTGGTTTTTGAACCTCTGCTTCTGCCTCCGGTTGTATAAGGCCATCTACCTCTGGAGGATATGGTAGTGTTAGATCATTAATAGGTTGAGGAAGAACATCAATTGCTCCTGTTTGACCGTTTGACGCAGCTTCCTCTAACTGATGTTCATTGCCGTAGTTTTTCCACGCCAAATCAACCTGTCGTTCAATCTCCATTGCTTGGTCTTCTGTAACGTGCAGATTAGTCCTGATGTCCTTCAACTTAGCGATAAGATCTCTTAATGCGACTTTTTGTATATTGATAAACTTTGCAGCAAATTTCGTTGTTAAATTGTATCATTTTCCATTTTCGTTTCAAACTTCGCACTTTCGTAATAGAGACGCACCAATTCCTCTTTCATTGTGGTATTCCAATTGATGCTTTCCCACTGTATTTCTGTCAAGGTGGTTGACTGCAAATAGTTAAGGCTAGCCAAATCATCCTCAGCAGGCACAGTTGATCTTCCACTGCTTACTGTTTGTCGCAGATGTTCTTGCTGGCCAGCTGTTTGATAATGAGCTCTGTCTGACCATCTCGCTGCTCACCATCGCCACCGTCCCGCATGCTGTGGCCCCCAACTGTGGCTCCAGTGGCGCCCCGACGATCCTCAGGAAGCGAAAACCGTTTCAAGATCTTGAACATACTCGCTATTTTTCATTTATGGGTTTTGGCGTTCTGCTTAGTCCCTCTCCTTCCCGTTATCAGCCTATTTGGCATGAAAAACCCTATCAGTGGCAATGTTACCGCCATCATAGCCGCAAAGTTACGACGCATTTTTATAATGCAATCAAGTAATCTGATGAGAGCAGTGTGCCCCGAAATATTGGACAAAGCCTGGTTTTTACTCCATCATTGACGGACTGGGTTGCAGTCAAGTAAACAATAGATAAAAAATGAATTGTACAAACGATTAATTTTTGTCACAGGCTTAAGATGGTTACTGCTTAACATGTCGAATGCATTTTTGGTTAGAGCTGGATTTTATTTTTGATTATTTAACACGGGGCTATCCCGGCATACCACCTTGATCACAAAGTTTTAGGACTTCATTTTAAAATCAAAAATACAACTTTATTCATCATAATCGATATTGTCGCCTTCAAAGTACTCCCCATCGACTGCAACGCACTTATTCCAGTGCTTGATCCAATCCTCGAAAGATTTTTTATAATCGATTTGCGGTATAGCCATCAGAGCCATCTTCGATTTTTCCATGACCTCATCACGGTTGCTGTAACGCGTTCTGCGGAGTAGTTTCTTGAGTCGGCTGAATAGGAAAAAGTCGCAGGTAGTCAAGTCAGGTCAATTCGGTGGTTGTTGGATGGCATTCGTTTCGTTTCTAGCCAAATGCTCACGGATAACGATGGCATAATACGGCGTCACTTTAACAAATTACAAGCAATCCAGCTGAAAATTTTACAGAACGTCAATGACAGTACTATAAACACGAGAAAAAAAGAAGAATTGAAATCGGCCGCACAAGAGCGGCACACGGTGACGAGTTCTAAAACGAGTACACGATAGAGGGACCTTAAGCTTAAGGTGGGTTTCGAACCACCAGAACCTCGGTGAAGGTACATAGAAAATTTTCCAGAGGTATCGGCTCAGGGATCGAAAACCGGACTTCTGAGGTGAAATTCGAGCGTCTAACCAACTGAGCCACCAAAGCCGACTGATTTTTATTATTATTATTAATAATGTGTTTACTGTACAATTTAGTTTCTATGATGAAATTCAATTAAAATATTGCCAAATATTTGAATTTTTTCAAAAGTAACTTGTCCTGGGATATAAATGCTTTAAATTACTGTGAGAGTGATTGTGACTCATGACTTTTATAAGCCATCGACAATCATTATTTTTATAAATAATTGTTTGGAAAATTGTTGATTTTGTGGTTTTTTCTATTTCAGCTTCTACTTTATCATCTGAATTAATGTAAATATTCCTAAAGCTAATATATTTTTCATTCAATTTGTTAAAATGCAAAAATTATTGATCTTCTAAACAAATGAAAGAATCAAATAGAAAATTTTGGCATGGAAAATAGTTTGTTTTTGCACTGCAACTGCTTAACATTAGTGTGAAAGAGATTTGCATGCATTTTTTCTATTAACAATTGAAAATAAACAATTGTTATTATTCAACTCCAAGTATCACGGAATCTTTGTGTATTTTAAATAATATTCTAATTTTCGAATTTTGAATATTTCAAATAATTTGCTTTGCATTTGCCTAATTTAAAAAGCTTTGAATTTTAAAGGTTCGAAATTTTGAATTGTGTAGTATTACATTGTTCAGAAGGCTTTATGTAATTCAAAAGTTTCAAAACTTAACAATAATTTACGGAAATGAACTTGTAGATTTACTACACAAAAACTGTTACAGATTTAACTATTTTTTTATTTAAACATAAAAAATTATGGTAATTACAGGTAAAATAGTTCAGAATTATTTTAACACATGGGGATTCATCGCAACAGAGGATTCTTCTTTCCCAAATACAGACATTTTATAGTATTCTCTTCTTCCTGAAACATTGTGATTATTGCCCACATATTTCTATAATTTTAGTTAAATTTTTAATTTTATAGTCTTGAAAAAATCTGTTTTTAATATTTATATCCAGTTGTCTATCTCATAATTTCATAAAATTCTACACAACTCTATTGACGGTTTTTGACATTTTAGTATATCAAAGAATAAGAGTTTCATTTTAAATTTTCCAATTTTTTTTAACTTCGAGTTTGAAGAGATAAAATTAAGAAGTTATTAAGTTTGAAATTAAGCAGCTTAGAAGCCTGAATTTTTAAATGTTATTTTTTAAGTTTTTGAAGTTTTACTTATTCAAATCAAATCGAAACAAAATAAAAAATGTTCATTTTTTCATATTTATATTTCACGTGGCATACTATTAAATCAAACAAAGTTCAAGGCTTCTAAATTCATATTGTACCATTTTGAATGCTTTATTTATAAAAAGGGTCTAGAAGGCTTGTCATTTTACATATTACTGAACGTGTGAACTCGAAATCGCTGGTTCAAATGATTTAATTATATATTTAAAATTCTCAGTGTTCTTAAAACTTCTACTTTGAATTATTTAATTAGCAATTTAGTCTTACATACTTTATATAAAAAGAATGAGTTTTATTCACTGGTGTAAATTTTTTCAAACCAGGAAATGATTTCAATTTTTTTCTCGATTTTAGTGACTACCTTGCAAATTTAAGAAAAGTTCGATTTTCGTTCATTATTAGTGATAGAAATGAAGTGATACTCTAAGGATTACCGAATATAACATCACCAAAATTGATTTTTTTTTATTGTTCAATTTAGAAATCATCCATTCCATCATTTTGAGTACATACTTATATTTCCGTTAACTAAAAATTTAGAAAAGTATATCAATGAAAACTTTTTTTATTATAAAATAGATTTATGTGTTACTAATAGCGAAGAATGAAAAATTGAGCCCACTTTCTGATAAAAAAGAAGCTATTCTGAAGTTCTACGCTTTTCAAATATTCGTTCACTTTTTTTTTAGTCTCATACGATTTTGAAACTTATAACCGTTTAAAAAATGTTGACTAAAATAAACAACTCAAGAGCGCATAATTAAAAATAATAATTTTGCTTCTTTCATTAATATAGAATCAACTTTTTTATTTTTATCATGTATTTGATTTGATATTTTCAACATATAATTCAAATAGCATATTTTATCGCAGCACCACTTTTATCTGGTAAAAAATGTATAAAAATGTTTATTGACTTTCCTTCGTAATATATACTGTTTAAGATTTTTATTATTCAAAAAAAGTAAATAGCTGTCTTTAAATTATTCCCGCCAGATTAAAGTGTTGTCATCAAATGCAAAATTCCAAGTACCCAATCAGAAACAATTGGAAATGCAAAATGCTCAATCCTTGTCAATCTGGCACAATCATTAAGCACGATTCAGGACAAGTGAGATATCAGTTCTATTGTTTCTTATTGATCTCAGTTGATTATTTCTAGACAGGTAATGCCAATTATATTGAAACACGAGGTAAAACATACCTTAAATTTGGGATGAAATTTTTCCGAGTAATATTTTCAAGGGCATTCGATCATAAATAAGACTTTAAAAGTCGATCCGCCCCTTTATTTTACAACAATTTTTCTAGTTGTCGTGTGATCAGTTAACCTAAAAATACTCCCTTTGCAAGGTCGTCATTCTTCATCCTGGCGACGCTACTTCTCCAGTTCCTCCGGGTTCGTGAAATGACGATTACGTACGACCCATGTGATTAAAGAATTTTCCTGCAAGATGAGAAATAAGACAATTAGTGCCGACGGCCATATAAATAAACATATATTACTTATGATTTATTTATTTACTCTCGTTTCCATTGTGGCATCTTGGAATGTTGGAAATTGCTCGATGCCTCCGAACGCAACGAGTGCTTTTCCCTTTCGTCATTTTCGATCATTTGAATCAAACTTTAATAATGATTACAGAGAAAATCACAAAGACACTCGCCATCATAACCTGGAACCAGCCAAACTTATCATCTATTTGTCTTCAAGAGATTCAATATGGAGCCCGACTGAAAACAAATGCACAGCCAAGTTGAAGGCATTGCAATCAAGAACTGAGAAACAGTTAATTCCAACTAGATTTCAGGTATTAACCCTGTTATGGCCATAAAATAATTTTCCAAGTTGGGGCCAAATTTCTAATTGGGTAAACATTTAGCAATTTCCACACGGGTAAAAGGATGACTAGAAGAAAGTTATTGCATCCAAATTAAGTAATTTAAACGAGATATCATCGTCAATCACTAGAAGTAATGCTTACTCCTATTACAAAAGGTCAGATACATTAAAAACAGATCTCATAGTTACTAAACTGTTCTGGAACATGTCCTTTTATGTTATGGAATAGTTACAGATACGTTATGTACCCCTGTTTACTGTAAAAGCACTAGAATTGCGAGTAATTAAGTTCCTTCCGAAGCAATGTGTGTGAGCATGTCGGGTAATTTATGAAACGGGTAGCTAGGTAGGTAGGATGGTGCATATAGCACGATATTTCCTCGAGAGGTAAGGCGCAAAACAAGAATGGGACGGAAACGCGACGTTGCATTATTGCAGAATAGGAAGACACGTGTACTCGTACGTACACATAACTAACACTCGCGTATGTATACATCACATGTGTACAATGTGCATATTAGACGACTAGATTCATGTCCGCGAGTTCGTGGTGCAGATACACCGGATGCATTATGCATCCCGGATTTTATACCGCATAATGCACTTGTTACGTATGCATATAGGAGAATATACCTCTCGCTGGCAACTACTCTGAGCAAAGTGACAAGGGAAAATGAGTGGAAAACGGGAGAGCGAAAAGAGAATGGATATAATTGTATGCTTCTGATAATAATTAGTGGGATTAGCCGACCAATATGACAATCAATATGATTTTTATTACTGGCATCAAATTTTCGTTTGGTTTGTTACACTTTAGGAAAAATCGTGCCATAATGTAGACTTCAGACTCTTTTCACTACACTCAGAAAAATGTTTGGATAAAACAATAAACCTACGACATCGTTACGGCATATTTACGAGAACTTTGCGACATCCTAATTCCATGTCGTCATGGTGTCTTTGCGATATCATAAATACATCGTCAGATCATACGACGTATTTAAGATATCGTAAAGATACGTTAACGACATGGGCATAGGATGTCGCAAAGTTGTCGTAAGGATGTCGTAACGATGCACAGTGAGGTGAAATCGGAAAACGAGGTTCAAAATGACATTTAGAACGCAATTATGCACCGATTTTAGAATTTTTTTTTTAAATTCAGAACTAAATTTTTCAGAAAAAGGTGAGAGTAGATTTTTTATTTTTTTGTTTATTTAATTTTTATTTTAATGCAAACATCGAAAAAAATGTCGATTTTTCTAATTTCATTTTTTATCTTCTAGACAAAATTTTTCTTATACTTCTCGTCCCTTGAATTTAGTGCACAGGGGTATAAGAAATATAAAAAAATTCTTAACTTCCATAGTTAATTGTTATAAACAAATTGTATTAACAAATACTCGACATTAAGGGTTATTCGGCTTCAACGTATATTTATGCTATGAAATCGCTTGCTTTCATTGTGAGGATGATACGTGAATATTTAAATTTAACATTAAATGTTATTTGTTTTTTTTATAAGCAAATTATATAAACAAATTCACATTTTGGTCGTTTTTAGGCGGAAAGAAACCGTTTTTTCTTTCTATCTTGTTGCAATTATGTTTCCAGTGATGTTTTCTGAAAAAAAATTTGCCACCTATCAATATTTGTTTATTTATAAACAAATTATATAAACAAATGCACATTTT
>NC_046663.1:42195088-42220893 GCF_010883055.1 Belonocnema kinseyi
GAAAAATTTAGTTCTGAATTTTTCAAAAAAAAAATTCTAAAATCGGTGCATAATTGTGTTCTAAATGTCATTTTGAACCTCGTTTTCCGATTTCACCCCACTATGCGATGTCGCAAAGATGTCGCCAAATTTTTTGCGCACTGAGTTTTTTTTCTTACATTAAAAAGAGGTTTATTTCATTTTACGAAATGGAAAATATTTTCCTTATTGTTTGAAACAAATAACATTCATGGTACAATTCTTTTGATTTCAACAAAAAAATTGCTTTTATTAAACAATGCGTTTGTTTACAATCTGTTTATGTGAATTTGTAAAAATATTTATTTGATTCAAACAAAAAATACAAATCAAAGCAGTACTACAAACTGCCGAGAAAAAAAATGGACTCAATATCTCTAGAGTTTGGAACTACTTGAATTATGGAGCTTTTATCTTGGATACAATTAAAGATTTCGGAGGTGAATGATTGTTTTTTTTTAATTCTAACCTTCTTTCTTTATAAATATGATTCATGAAATCAATCATGTTTTTTATCTATTATAATTATCGCTGTGTACTTAAAAGAAGGAACACTTATGCGTATATTCAGTTGAAATGTCTAACCCTGGTTCATTTCTCATTATTCTAATTTATAGTTGTTTAATTCAGAAATGAGAAGGACATAGTTATGAATTAACGAGAATTAAGCATTCGGATTAAGCAAGTGTACCTGTTTTACATATATAACGATAATTCTGAAATCAGGATTATAAACATATCATCGAGCTTATATATTATTTGTATAAATAATGCTCAATTTCGAGGTTAATTATTTAAGAAAAAGATTTACTGCACTTGAACAAATGCTATAAATAATTTTCAAAATCTATATATTCAATGTAAACACGAACTTTAATTTATTTGAACAAGACATTTATGAAATCTAACCAAACATTTATTTGAAACAAACGAGAAGGGGAAACTAAAAATTTATTTAAATCAAAGAAACATTTCTTTTGCCCCATATAAAAAATTTGTTTTTGATGCAAACAAACATTTTTTCAGTATATTCCCATCTTTTATCATTTTCTATTCATTTCTCCTGTTTTCCTCTGCTTTCAAAAAACGTTCTCTTTTTGATATTTTTTGCAATTAAGTGCAAACTTTAATAGTGCCCAGTAAAGAAATCTAACTATTTTTCATTAAGATATGATTTTTTTATTGTTTTTGTTTGTAAAGTTAAAAATATAAAAGTCAGCTATTTGCTTAAAAATTAAAATATTTAGTTGAAAAGTCTACTATTATTTTTTTCTTTTGACAAATAATCTTTTTTGGCTTAGAATTTTATTATTAGGTTAAGAATATAATTATTTTGCCATAAGCTTATCAATCTGGGTTTAAGGTGTAACTATTTGGTTGACAATTGAAGATTCTACTTGCAAATTCAACTAATTGTTTAAGAAATCAACTATTTGATTCGAAAATCTTCTATTTGCTTCAAATCTTTAAATTAACTTTCTTCTTAAATATTCTTGAAAATGCAACTGCTTTTGGTTAAAGTTAAATCATTTTTATTTTAAACTTTAATCGTTTGGTTGAAAATTCAAATTTTTGTCTCGAAATGAAACGATATTTTTGAAAATTCATTGCTTTTCTGTAAAAGTTTAACTATATGATCCCAAATGCAAAAATTTGGTGAAAAACTCGTTTCCTTAAATTCTTTTTTAGTCGACAATTCAACTGTTTTTTTGTCTGTATTTTCTTCTTTTTTTATAAAAAATAAGTTCTTTTTCTTTGTAATTTCATATTTTTAACATGAAAGTCATCTTTTTATGGAGAATTCATCTTTTTTGGTCAAAAATTCAACTTTTTATGGAAAAATGAACTGTGTTTTTAGTCAAATGCATCTCTTTAGCTGAGTAATTCAATTATTTGGTTGAAAATGGGCCTGTTTTTTTCTAAAATTTAATATTTTTTGTTTGAAAATTCGACCATTTAATTGAAAGTTAAACTGGTTGGTTGTATATGCAAAGCATTGGTTGAATTTTTTCAATTTAACTATTTCTTGTATGCTCATATTTCTCAGTTATAAATGAAATTTTTTGTTAACGATTCAAGAAATTTTTGTTAAAAAATGATCCTTATTAGTCGATAGTTCACTAGTTTTTTGCCTAGTCTTCTTTCCCGATGCAAAGAAAAAGAAAGACATTGTTTTTAAATTGAAAATTCTTTTTTTTTTTGGTATAAAATAAATTTTTTGAGAGTATTCGCAGAATATACGACCAAAATAATTTATATTAATCTCTCTAAATGAAATATATATCCTTCATAAAAAATTCTACTATTTTGTTTTAAATTAAATATACTTTTACCTCAAGGCCAAAAAATTTAAATCGCTTTATATTTAATTTAATTGTGTACCTACATTGATTCAAGTAGAAAGAACTTATTTCACTAATTTCTGGAAAAAGCAACTTATTTCCCTGTTTATGGAAAATTTTGGTATATTCGCCAAACGTATTTGCTTTAAATTTCAGTTCGATCGGATATTTTTTTAAATTCTAAGTATGGGTTGGAACATTCAAATTTCAGGAAATTAAAAATAAAATCCCTATGGGCCAAGGTATCACATTAAAAACTCATTTTTTGTTGACATTTAAAAAAAGTTATAACTTAAAAAAAAATTTCTTTTTATTTGTTAACTTAATATTATTATTTACTACCAGAAACTGTACCAAAACAAATTCGACTTTATTCTCAAGAAACAATGTCAATACTTTGGAGACATTATTGACATTATTATTATGTTATTCTAACATTATTGACATGAAAAATATTAATATTTGCATTTTCAAGCAATCAGTTCAGTTTTGAAGCCAAAAGGATTAATAACAAAATAGATTAATTTTACACAAAATAATTCAACTGTTATGAAAATAGTTGCATTTTTGAAAAAATAGCGGAATTTTCAATTAGGAATATTAATTTCCTACTGTAGGACAAATGATCAACATTATACATAAATTATTTAAAAAATAGTTAAATTTTCAACACAAAAACTGAATTTTAATCTTCATTAGCAGAGAAATTTTCAAAACAAATTTAATAAATTCAAAATAAAAATCGCATGTTTCAAAAAAAAGTTTACTTTTGAATCGGAGTTGAAGCATTGTCGACACAGAAAAAACTAAGAAAGAAATTTTTTGCAGGAAACTTTTTAAAGCGATAAAGTTTTGTTTAGCCAACTTCACGTCTTTCAAAAAGCAGGTTCTTGTCATGGAAAAACAAAAGAAAGTTTAACCGATATTTGTGTAAAGTTTATCCTGCAAAGTTAATGTTTGATGCAGAGAATCTTTCGTCGGAAATCGATGTAAAATTTATTTTCTGTTTTTTCTATGAACAAGAAACTTAATTCTAAATTAAGAAAAACAATTTTCAACGGAATAGATAAATCGTCAACTACTATAATGTAACTCGAAATGTAGAGTTTTCTGCAAAATAATTGAACCATCGACTAAAATTATGAATTTTTAACAAACAAGGATCATTTCTATTTAATAGAAAACTTGTTCAACAAAATACATGGATTTTGAACTAAAAAGTTGAATTTTCGACTCATAAAGATAAGGATAAATTTTGAAAATGTTGATGCTTTCTAATAATAAAATTAATTTTCTACCAAAAAAACGAATTAATAATAAAATACATTAATGTTAACCAAGTAAGAGAATTTTTCAGTAATAAGGATGAATTTTCGATAAAGAAAACCATATTGTTAAGCCAAGAAGAAGAATTTTCAACTAAAAACACATTCTTAGCAAAATAGGTCAATTTTTAACAAATTATTTAAATTGCTTACCAAAAAAGATGACCTTTTAATAAAATTGTTGTATTTCAAACAAAATTGCCAACGAAACGTAAGAATTTCTTATTAAAAGAGATGAATTGTAAACCTAATAATGATACAATATATATTTCAAAAAAAAAAAAAAAATAATAACTTTCAACCAAGAATAGTTACATTTTCTTATTGGGTTCTAAAAATTCTATAAACACCTAGATATAAGCAAGTTGTTGATAATATTCGTCCAATAAGGCTATATATCAACAGTTTGTTGCCGAATGAAACGAACAAACCCTAAAGATAAAACTCATCCAACCCACAAAAACCAAACAAACGAACCCAACTTAATGAACACAAACTAATCAAAATTAAACACCCTACACCAACTACACTAAACCAGCTAACCAATGCCAACCAATTTAAATAAATCCCATTCATATTATCCAACCTAAACCAACCCAAAGAAACCATCCACAGAAAACCAAATTAAGCGAAAAAATCAAAACCAAGGCAAACCAACCCGAACAAACCAGCTCAAACCATCCAACTCAAACCAGCCAACCCAAACAGACCAACCCAAATAGACTAACCCAAACGAACAAGCCTGATGAACCAAACCAACGGAACTAAATCAAACGAAACAAACCGAACGAACAAATGCAAAAGAATCAAATCGAACATACCAACCCAAAGGAACTAACGCAAGCGAGCATACCGAAACTAGTCAATACATACGAACCAACCCAAATGAACCTACTTCCATCATAAAACCCATCTAACCCGCGCAAACCAACCAATCAACCGCCTAAAACATCCACTCTAAACCAATGCAAGCCAACCAAATTAAACCAACCAAACCAGACCAAAATCAACTATCTTAATATTTATAGTCAACAAATTTCTAATATATTGTCTTCTTTAGTTAGATGTTGACTACATCCTGCTCATATCTTGCCTTCATTTGATTAATATTGGAAATAGCTTGCTCATATAATTTCTCCGTTGGCTAGATATTGACTAAGTCTTGCTCACGTCGTGCCTTTATTTGCTGGATATAGACAACATCTTGTCTACCTTAGCTGGATATTGATTTCCTGCTAATAGCCTGTCTTCATTAACTGAATATCAACAGTCGATGATAAGTTCACCCTGTATAACCTTAAAAAATGCACTACATCTTAAGGTGATGACTTCCTCAGCATTTCCTCCTTGAAGTGCAATAATTTATGTAGGAAACATTTCTTTCTCTGATCTTCTGTTTTTTAAAATATTGGCCTATGTTTGTTAGAATAGTTCGAAGTTTAATCCTCTGTGACTCGAAAGCTGTCCATTTTCTGACTTAATCCCTATTAATTTTTATAATCGAGACGATGAGAATTACATATTTACGAAGTTTCATAAAAATTAATAGGGATCCATTTCATGTACATTTTGTACCTAGTTCTATTTACTAATAGCACTTCTGTGATGGAGATTCCAAATAGATTCACACTGAAGTTAAACTTCATAAAAGCTGCCTAGGTGAACAGCAGAAAATTATCATTTCAGCGTATCGCTGACAAGAATAGCAGAATCTTGTAGTATATAATATAGACACAATTATGTACAGAATATATCCTGTAGAACTGAAGCAATCGGCTAATTGAGCTTGTCGTTGTGAGTTACCGAAATTTTAAATTAATCTAATTATCCGTTCAATTACCGCTCCGCTATGGAATTACGGTAATCGAATTATGCAGGTCGTACAATTACTGCGCGCTCGTATTCGTTGGAGAGAAAAGCTGGGTCAGGAAAATAATATAATGTCGAACACGCTAACGAGATTCTTTCCGCCCCTCCACTTCTTTGAAATGCTTCTTTTTTAAAAACATGCAAAACCTCGCTTCTTTAATTCCACAAAGAGCATCTAGTAAAATTGTCGTTATTTTTTACTCCTCTTTGCAATCATTTTCATGAATAAGATCGTAATCGCGAAGAAAATTGCCAGAGAAAAAGGAGCAGGTTATTAGGGTAATAGTATTTTTTTATGCACAGTGTAATTTTTATCTTCTACTTCTAATCCGAGTCAGTATATTTTTTTAGTATACATTTTAGAGACGACGTAGCGTATAATATAAAATTTTATTTATTTTAAATTAGGAGTTGAGTCAGAAAGATCTTTTTATCAGAGTAAACCCCGAGATATCAAAGAGTTGAATATCACCCTTATTATCAACTTCAGTTCAAAATAATCCACTTTTGCCTATCTAAGGTTACAAGGAAAACTAAGTAGGTGTCCGCCTTGAATTTTCTTTGTCCCTATATATGTTGTAGTATTTGAAAAACTAAGCGACATGTGTTTTTTTCTGATCTGAAAGCATCGGCTTTTTAAAGTGAATATCAACCCTGAAAATAACTACCCAAAAATTATTTTTGATGATAAAAAAAATACCATGCATGAGCAAAGTAGCTCAAAAAATTTGGAAAAATATTCGTTGCTCATGATAATTAAATAATATAATGTGTGTTTTTTTAAATATTTTCTACTGGATCACCACGCCGAATTAAATTTAATTATGTTTCTCTTAAATAAAGAAGCTTTTGCGAACAAACCCATTTTAAAAAATTTTCTTATAGACAGGCACGAACAATTGAATTTTTTTTATATTATAGGGTTGAACTGTCCAAAAATTATTTTGTATTACACAAAGAATTGCCAAACGAAAGTAAATTCAAGCCAAAAAAAATGAAAAAAACTAAGTTTCTCGCGGTAATTAAACAAAGGGTACATATTTTTTTAATTTTTGAAAACAAAATAATTTGCTAGGGTATAACCAGCTGAATTACATTTCATTATGTTTTTCTCAAATAATATAGCTTCTGAAAAGAAAAAAAATTCAAAATTTTTCTTCTTCGAAAAAATAAAAAATGTGATTTTTTCAAATTTATAAAAACATATAATATAGGAGTGAACTACCCCAAAATTATTTTTCATTGTACAAAAAAATGACCAAGCAAGAGTAAAAGCAGGCTAAAAATTAGGAAACATATATGTTGTTTTCGATAATGAAATAAAGTTAACTGGTTCTACATTGTCACAAAAAACCATTTTCTAGTGCGTAACCACCCTAAATTACGTTCGATTAGTTTCTTAAAAATGAAGTAGCTTTAAGTTAGCTTTAAAGTTATTTTCAATCATACAAAAAATTTACAAACAGGACTAAATTCAGGCCAAAAAATGTGAAAAAAATATGTTTTTCTCGAAGTAATAAAATAAAGTTGACGTATTCTTAAATTTGCACAAAAATTATTTTCTAAGAGGCAACCAACCTGAATTACATTTTATTATGTTTCTCTAAAATAAAGTAGCTTTTTCGAACAAAAACATTCAGGAAGTTTTTATTTTCGAATTAAATAATTTCATAATTTTTTATTTTTTAAATTAAAACATTAACACCGTGCCACCGTGAACTTAAAAATCCCATTTGATTAAAATGGGGAAATTTAGGATTCTCGAAAAATTGAACTCATGATCAAGAGTTCCATCGAAACGTGTCAAGTTTTTTAGGGGTTAAAGAGGAGTGTCTACGAAATAAAACCATACTAATAACGTTTATTTTTAACCTACCCTGACCTCCCCTGAAACGCCCCAAATTTGACCCAAAAAAATACATTTTACGTAGTATTGTTAATTTTTAGCAATTTCTTTCGTCATTTTCAAAAAATAATTACTAATGGACAATTTGAATGTTTCCCATGACTTTCTAAACAATCTAAAATGTATTCTTGTTTTCTGGTTTAAACGCAATATCTGTTTACTGTTCATGTAGGAATTAAAAAAAATATGTTATTATTTAAACAATTAATTATATTCATTTACAAAATTTCTAAAATTTGAGTCATAGATCTCCATTTTTTTTCAAATTCATATTCTATGTTACTTTTGTTGAATAATTGCAAAATTTTGATGCATTTTTTCTTATTTTTGCAAATCCCTATATATGTTAACAATTTTCATTTTCTCAAACAGTTTTTTTCGATAACTTTAACCAAATCAAATAAAATAAAAAAAGTACAATTATTTTTCTAAATGTGTAGTGCATAGAAGAAATATTTTATCTGTTTTTTAATTGTTCAAACAAAGGCAATATGTTTAAAACATTTTTTCAAATATTTAAAAAATTGTATTTTCCTAATGTGGATTAGTAATATGAAATATAACACATATAATTATTTTTCTAAATATATATTAATACATATTTTTTGTATCTTCCAATACATATGTCAGCTAAATATTCGTAAAACACTTTCAAATGCTATAATGAAATATATTCTTAATCCATTTTATATGCAGTTTAATTACAAAGCTGATAAAAAACATTATTTTTAGTCAAAGACAATGTTTTCTTTCGTATATCTGGAAACTATTTTGTGTAAATTTGTACTACTTTTAGTGAGTACTTTTTTTATCTTCATTTCTCGTTATCAAGCAGTTAAAGTCCGATATTAATTTAACACCTCTTTTAACAGTATTATTCACTACCACAATTTTAAAATTTCCTTTTATCATGCATTGTTTTATTTAAATGATTATAAAATAATTGCACTGATTTTGCAAAGTTAACTAAGGTAGTGTTTTTATTTTTTAATTATTATGAATTACCTAAAATATAGCACTTGGACCTCAGAAATTTTGTTCCGAAAAAACGTTAAAACTTAAATCATAATTTTCATCAGTGAATGTCCTTTGTTTATAATATAATCATGGTAAGGTTTTAAAAATATAAAGAAGGCAATAATACACTTTTATCAATTAAATTTTTTATTACTTTTATGATTTATTTCATATTGGGCCAAAAACTATGTGAACCATCCATACTCAATTTAAAGAAAATTGAAAAAAACGAGAACTAATTGTATAAACAGTAATATAAAGCTTGTAGCAAAATTTAGTCAAAATCATTCAATATTATGTTTAATTCAGAAAATACTATTTCTAAAATATTTTTAGAAAAATAGTTTTTTAAACGATTAAAAAGTGGTCAATATATATTTTTTTCGTAGACTAATTTCAGAAAAATATTTGTATGTATTCTATTTTATTTAATTTTTTTAAAGTTACCGAAAAAAGCTTTTTGAGCAAATAAAAATTTTTTACGCAAATAGAGATTAATTTAAAATTAGAACAAATGTATCAAAATGTTGTAATTATTTAAGAAAGAATAGCATACGATGCTAATTTAAGAAAAAATTGGACATCTCCGTCTCAATTTTTCGAAATTTTGTTGATAAACAATAATGAGTCGTTTACATAATTACATAATTTTTTAAAAGAAATTTACTACTCCAACAGTGATACAAAAAATACGATTATTTTTTCCATTTTTCGTGAATAAATAATTGTAAAAATCAGTTACATTTATTTTAGCAATTAAACATTGTGTAGAAAGTCATTGGAATTTTTTTTGAAAAAGACGACAGAAATTGTTAAAAATTAACAGTAAAATAGAAAAATGTAGGTTTTTTAATTTTTAGGTAGAAATGAAAGGTAAAAATAAAAGTTAATTGTATGGTTTTATTTCGTAAATACTTCTCTTCAAGCCCTCAAAAGTTTGGCACGTTGTGAGGTTTATATTGTTAATATTTGAATTTCGAACAAAATTAAGGATTAATTTCCTCCGGAAGTGGAAACTTTGGAGGGGGCGGGGTGACTTTCTGTGTAGCTTGTAACCCCTTCTTTGAAACATCCGAATACTGCTAACATCGACCCAATCTAACTAACTAACTAACTTCTCAATCTTTCAAACTTTGATCTGATTGATCGTGAACATATTTTATGTACAATCCAGCGACTACTCATCAATTTTATTTACTCCCACATCAGGTTCACCAGATGATGCTAATTGTTCTACCTGTAAATATTAACATTTTTGTTAAATAGTGTACCGAAAATTCAGTATAGATTAGCGTTTTAAAGAAATGATAATGTCATATTCTCGCAGAGATATAAATATTAATTTTGAATATGAAATAAATTTGTGTATATTGAAAAAAATCAACTTCATGAAGGATCTCAGATTAAATATGGATAATGCGTTTCAACTTGATATTCATATTTAGTACTTATTTAAAGTAGCCGAAAGGACACTAGGATTTCTAATAAGAACCAGTCGTTGCACGGTGTTCAACAATGAAATTTAAATCAAATTTTCAGGTTCTGCGAATTTTATTGTTTCTATCGTTTCTTGGACATATTTCGCCAAGATTTATATAAAATTTGAAATAATCGTTAGAGCACTTTTTTATAAATTAAAAAAAAAAACGATGTTTTTTCATAAATTTATGAAATTATGATTTTTGAACATTCATTAATCCGTATACTTACTGTTTTTACTTAAATTCAATAATCTTATAATAATAAACATTCAAAATAATAATTTAGTGGAATAAAATCAAGAAGTGAAATATAAATACGCTACAGACACTGTGTATACTAAATTATGTCGATATTCGATGAAGTAAGATTAAGTTTGAACCATCCTGAAACGCCGGAAATTCATGCGGTTTTTTCTCGCTCATTTTTGTGAACGAACTTTTTTGAAGAATGGAAAAAATTTAAAGTTAAAGCAAGTAATCCTCAATTTGTTTAACGATTTTCAAAAAGTATTTGCGAGTACTACAGCCATCACATATAAAAATAATACTGACAGTAATTCTGCTATTGTAGTAATTATATTTAATTAAATATTTATGTACATATGCAAATTTTAAGGTTGCTCAATAAGAATTGTTGTAAGGATTTAATTTCTTTTATCTATTCCAAACCGTAAAACATAAGAAAATACACAAAGTAAGTTTCTTCACAAAAGGTCAAAAATCATAATTTCATAATACATGAAAAAAATTAGAAATTAGAATTAGTGCCTAAAACTCACTTGTTCAATTATGGGGTCTTATTGGGATCTTATCAAATAAAATTATTGTGGTTATATTTAATAAATACATTTTAATTCTTATTCTATAGCTAATTCTGAAGAGAAACTTTGAGTTTCAGCTTGATTGATCTAATATTGAAAATTCGGCATTAAATTGAAAAAAGTCTTTCTTTCTTATGGTAAATAGGTATTAAACTTCATCAGGCTTGAAAAACCTCTAAATATCATTTTTTTCAACAACAAAATACCGCTTTTATTTGTTCATAGATTCAAACAGATTTCTGAGCGATATACATAAATATTCAAGAAAAAATATCCAATACAAATCGAACTATTTGATTGAAATTTATTGTGAAAGAAAATATCATTGCTAACAACAGAAAAAGTGGCAGCCATCCTTTGAGAAGCACTTGGCACTATATTCTCCCATAAAGACAAGAATCATAGGAAGAAGAAAGCGACATTTTAAAGAGATGAGACGAGGATTGTAAAGTAGTATCTGCAAAATGCAGTTATTGGTGATTTGAGATTCAGGATTGACATAAAAATTTATGCGTCGCTGCATCGGCGCTTTACGATTTTCCCTATATGGGAGTCCATTTGTCTGCAGGACAAATTGAGCCCAGGTAGAGGTGCTACCGAGCGTTTCAAAGCCCATAAAGTCACGTAAACGTCCTTTCACGTAATTTCTATCGAAATCTCCACCATCGGTTTCTATACGACCGGGGCATTTCGAGTTGCTCTCGCATCGCCGAATCGCTTGCAGACGACGATTTCTTTTCAATTTTACCGGACGGTAAAATGCCATGCTCAGTTTTGAAACGAGCAGTATCTATTATCGATAGGAAACGTGCAGATTTTAAAACGCACCAAGAATCTCAAGTACACCACAAACCAAAAATTAAATGCGATTCGTCGATTTGTTTATTTTTCCATAAAAAATGATTGTCTGAAAAAATCTAAATTCGGATTATCTGTTTCTGATATAGCTTGACAAATGGGTATACTTTTCAATTTTCGATCTCCGCATCAGATGTTCAATTGTAGAACATAAGAAGACCACTCACATTTTATTAATTTCGAAATTTCATACATTGTGGAACATAGGATGATCAATTTTTTTTTACTTGTTTATGAATTTCATATAGCTCTAAAACATAAGACGTTTTTGAATTTCACGCAGTTCTAAAACACAGGATGATCAATCACATTTTTATTTGTTGATAAATTTCATACAGCTCTAAACCAAAAGGTGATCAATCACATTGTCACTTGTTTATGGATTTCATGCAGATCTAAAAAATATTAAATCACTTTTATAAACAAATAAAATGTGAGTGATCATCTTATGTTTTAGAACTGCATGAATTTCAGAAAAAAAGACATTGCGACTCATCGCCTTATATCTTCGAACTGTATGAAATTCATAAACAAATATTAAAGGCATTAATCGTCTTATTTTCACCATTGTATGAAACTCAGAAGCGAGTGAAATGTGAGTGATCGTCTTATCTCTTGAAATCTCCACCATCGGTTTCAATACGACCGAGGAATCTCGAGTTGCTTTCGCATCATTTAGCCGCTTGCACACGACGTTTCTCAAGTAATTTTACTGGACGGTAAAGTTTTAATTATCAATTTTTGAGATATCTTTATAAATGTGCTCCTTTTATTAGGATTTCAATTATGTAACATAAGACAATCAGACACATTTCATTTCGTTTTGAATTTATATATTGAGAACCATAAGAAGATCTATCGCATTTTAACTTGTTCGTGAACTCCGTACAGTTCTAAAACATAAGCCGATCACTCACATTGTGATTTGTTTCTGAATCTCACGCAGTTCTGAAACATAAAACGATCAATAACATAATTATTTGTTTATAAATTCCAGGCAGTTCCAAACCATAAGTCACATCCTTACTAATTTACGAATTTTGTAAAGTTTTAAAATATCTGACATTTCTTGTAGATACAGGTCATTTCTGAATTTCATGCAGTGTTAAAACATAAGACAATCAATCAGATTATCATTTGTTTTGTAGTTTCAGGCAGTTCTAAAAGATAATATGATCGCTTTATAATTAAATAACAATGTGAGAGATCAAACTATGTTTTCAAACTACAAGAATTTCGGAATGAATAAATATTAATGTGATTGATCCACTTATGTTCACTATTTTATGAAGCTCAGAAACGAATGAAATGTAAGTGATCCCCTTATCTCTTGAAATCTCCACCTTCGGTTTTTATGCGACCGGGGCAATTTGAGTTGCTTTCGCATCATTGACTCGCTTGCAGAAGATGTTTCTTTTCAATTTTACTGGACAATAAAGTTTTAATTATCAGTTTCTGAGATATCTTTATGAATGCGCTCCTTTTATCAGATGTTTAATTACGAAACATAAGATGATCATTCACATTTCATTCAGTTCTGAATTTATACAATTGTGAACCACAAGAATACCTATGTCATTGTAACTTCTTTATAAATTGTTTTTTACAGTTCTGAAAGATGAGAAGATCAATCACATTGCAATCTGTTTCTGAATTGCATGCAGTTCGGAAACATAAAATTATCAATCGCATCTATACTTGTTTATAAATTCCATACAGTTCCAAAACATAAGAGCAATCACATTCTTACTGGTTTGTCAATTTTATGCAGTTCTGAGACATAAGGCGATCAATCACACTGTGATTTGTTTCTGATGTTCATGCAGTTCTAAAACATAAAACGATCACTCATATTGTCATTTGTTTTTTAATGGCATGTTTTTCTAAAACATGAGACCATCAGGCACATTTTTACTTGTTTATGAATTTTATATAGTTCTAAAACATAAGGCTATCGCTTAAATTATCATTCCTTTCTGAACTTCATGCAGTTATAAAAAAAATAACACCATCACATTGTCAGTTGTTTCTAAATGCCCTGCATTTCCAAAACATAAGACGATCAATCAGATTTTTATTTTCCTTGAATTCCATGCAGTTCTAAAACATAAGAGATCATTTGGATAACAAGTAACAATCGAGTGATCTTCTTATGTTTTAGAAATGCATTAATTTGATAAACAAAACACATTTTGATTAATCGCCTCATGTTTTAGAACTGTAAGAAATTCTTTAAAAAATAAAAATGTGATTTACCATCGTGTGCTTCACTATCGTATGAAACACAAAAACGAGCAATATCTATTATCGAAAGGGAACTTTCAGATTCTAGAATGCGTCAAGATTATCAAGTGTACCAAAAACAAAAAATCAAAGGCGATTTATTGATTTATTTATGAAGAATAATTATATAGGAAAAAATCTAAATTAAGATTACCAGCTTCAGAAATGGCTTTAAAAATGTGTACTTTTCTTCAGATGTTCAATTGCGTAACATAAGACGATCACTCACATTTCATTCGTTTCTGAATTTCATACAGTTATGAAAAACAGGACGATCTATCGCTTACTACTTTTTATTAATTTCATACAGTTTACAAACATAAGACGATCAATCACATTGTCATTTTTTTATTTAATACAGTTCTAAGACATGAGGCAATCAGTTACATTGTTACTTTTTTTACAAATTATATACAATTCTAAAACATAAAACGATCACTGACCGTTACATTGGGTTCTGAATATCGTGTAGTTATAATGCAAGAGACGATCAATTAAATTATTACTTATTTATGAATTCCATTGATCCTCTTGTGTCTGCGTGAAATTCAGAAGTAAATGACAATGTGAATGATCGGCCCATATTTCAGAATTGTCTAATCTTCATAAACATGTAACAATGTCAGAGATCGACTCACACTTTATAACTGCATGAAATTAGAAATCAAATAACAATGTGAGTGATCGTCTAATATTTTAGAACTGTATAAAATTCATAAACAAATAATAATGTGACTGATCTCTTATATTTCAGAACTGTATTAAATTCAGATACGAGTGAAATGTGGATAATCGTCTAAAGCTTCAGAACTGTATGAAATTCATAGACAATTAACAATGTGATTGATCGTCTTATTTTTTTAAATTCCCACCAGCTATTTTTAGAAGACCGCGGCATTTCGAATTGTCCTCGCATTGTCGAACCGCTTGCAGACGACGCTTTTTTCAATTTTACCGGACGGTAAAGTGTCATGCTCACTTTTGAAACGAGCAGTATCTATTATCTACAGGAAACGTGCAGATTCTAGAACGCGCCGAGAATTTCAAGTGCACCAAGGAACAAGAATGGAAGGCTTGATTTAATCATTTTATGGCAGCTTTGTGTTACACCAATGAATGGGCGACTTTTCATTATCGGATTGTAAAGTGTCGATATCAAGTTTCAATTGAAATAGTCGCGCTTCAAAAGATTATCTTTGTAGGTAAACTGAATCTAAGGGTAGAAGTGCTAAGAGAAAAGGTTTTGTGAATTTAATTAGAATGAATTCAGGTGTTCGAAATGTTCTTGGGGTGCATCCACATATTAAGTGTCACTACTTTTTATTGATTTTTTTCCCAATCCCCTCCTTTTGTAAGGAATTATGACATTGACTATCTTTAAATACAAAATATAAATTATATTTTATACAGCCATCAATCTAACAATGAATCGTTAGTTAAAAATTAAACTACTTATTTGAAGATCCATACATATCTTCATTGCAAATTCGTCTTTTTAAATAAAAATTTCTTTTATTTGAAACATTAAATATTATATATTTTGTTAAGAATACATTTTTTTGGGTGAACAATTTATCATTTGGTTGAATATTTGTCAAAAAGTAATTTTTTGCTTGAATATTCATCTCGTTAGCTAAAAACTTAACTATTTTATTAAAAATTATAAAATATGCTTTTAAATTTAGAAAACTGTATTTGATCATGAAAACCTCATTTGATTATGAACAAATTGAGATTTTTTCTACTCATACAAAAATTTTCATCTTACGTTATTTTACATTGGCTTTGGAGAGAAACGTTGGAAGAAATACGCTGTAAATCTCTCCATACACATACAAAAAATTTCGAAAAAATCCTAAATACTAAGTAGCGAACTCAGCAAAATTTAACCTCAACTAAAAATTATGGTGGAAGAAAAATAAAATGGTGTGCAGTAAATTCTAAAATTTAGAATTTTGATAAATCTCGATCGATACTACAATACAATGTATGTCACTTTTTTGGCTCCGAATTTTTCTTAATGTGGCTGTGTTTTTAATCAAAAATTGACATTTTAAATAGATGCATCTTACTTTCTCTTTGAAATTGAATATAATAATATTATTATTACAATTATTACAATTATTAATATTATTATTACAATATTATTATATAATAATATATAATAATAATTTGAAAAAAATTTAAAATCTATATTCTATTGAAAATTGTTCTTTTTCAAAATCAAACCATTTATGGTTGAAATATGAACAATTACACGTTTCGCGCAGAATACATTGTGTTCAGGTGAAAAATAAACTACTTGTTTTAAAGTTTAACTACTTTGTAAGAATGTTTTTTTTTGTTGTTAAAGATTTATTATGTTATTCAACTGTTTTGTAGAAAAATAATTTTTTTGGCTTAAGGAATTCAAAAATTTGTTTGATAATTTAAGTATTTTAATAGAAATTTTTTTGTCAAAGTTATTTTTTGTTGAAGAATTCAACTACTTCATTTTTGGTTCAAAATTTATCTTCTTCGAGTTCGAAATTTAACCGTTCCAACAGGAATTCCTTAGGACTATAGAAACAAATAGTATCAAATATAAAATAAAATTGTACAGATTTAAACTTTAAGATTTTGTTTGTACATATCAGTTGATCCTTTAATAATACTAATTTGCTTTAAGAACTTTATTATAATTTTATTTGGAATTCTTATCCGAGCATTATAGAATTTTTTTCAGATAAGAATATTCAAATTCTTGCAGTATTTGACTAATATGAGTTACAAATGATGTACGATGATAAAATTATCACTTAGCTACTTCATATTAATCAAAAATCGAATAATTTTCTAAACTTTACTTCTAAGAAATAAAATTTTTGTCACTGAAATTTTCCTTCAGTGATACTTTCTGATATCAGTAGTGTATGTCGGTAGCGGTCAGGCATCATCATGTAAATTAAATTTTTTTAATTTATTATAAAATCTGAAGACTAAAGCGGGACTTTGTTTTTTTTAGTAAATATAGAAAACCCCTTAATTGAATTATAAAATAAAATTTTCGAAAAACCTAGTTTGTTATTCTTCATTATGTAAATGCCTATTAAATACGCAATTTTCCTTTAAAAAAATCCCATTAGGATACTGAGAAAGTTCGTACTAAAGTAATTACTGGAAAAGTTCCATTTCTTGGTTTGAAATGTTCACTTATATTATATCCATTTTTATTAACTAAAAGCTCCTAGCGGAATAGAACTACAGTACCAACAAAGCTGAGAATTTCTCGTACTTTTCCCCTATTTGAAATTGTGAACTTTTTTATAGAAATTCGTTCAATATTATCTCTTGAAAGTACAAAGCTTTGTCACGGAAATAGTCTTGTGTTGATACTTTTCTTTCTCAGTAATATGAGTCAATATAAGTCAGGCATAACCGTGTCCTATTTTTTTAGATTTTAGGACCGAAATTTAATTTGTTTTCTATTTCAAATTTGAATTTTTCATATAGATCGATTTCTATAAAAATATTTTTTTGTTTAAACATAGTTGTTGCGAAACGGATTAAATCATTTGAACTTAAGATTGAATTTGTAGAGATATAGATATCTGTAAATGTGTATAATTAAGTATTTCTTCTCGTTTGCAAACAACTGTATTTTCGCGAATCAAATCTGTAAAGTTACTTTAGAAATCTGCTTTAATCCTTGTTAAAAGAAACGAAAAATAACCAATGCGATATTTCGCGGAACAATTATTCGTTTTTAATATAGTTATATAAATAAGCACTGTTGTCAATGTCTAGTTCATCAAAGTGTTGTGCGAAATAAGATATTGCCGCAAAGATCTTTCGATATCTGTAACCATAAACCAAACGGCTAAACTCAGTCACTTTGTGTGAGGCGTGTGTGAGAAATTCGAAACAAACTCTACTACGAAAATGACGTTATCTTATAATACTTTTATGTTCCGACGCTTATTGTTTAATATTTACAATCGTAGTTAAAACTTCCAGTGTGAAAGGTACCAGGAGAAGATTTCTATAAAATTATATTTTGAGATATAAGTTGAATTTAAATAGGATTAATCACCAAAAAACAGACGGTTTAAAGCTTTAGCCATCAAATATTCTTGCGCATCGAGCCTCCCTACATATGGGAAAATTCATGTGTTGGCAGTCAAATTTTACGTGCTCAGTATCACTGAGGCCGTGATTTACCCGAGGACTTCGAAAAGGTGACCCTCAAAAAAGGGTTCAATTCATATTTACGTGCGCGGACATATTACCTGTACATATTATGATTATGCATCCTCTCACTCTCTCTCGCTTACTCGCTTTTTGATTTTATCTTTCTGTCACATATCTTCACCCTTTTCCTTCTTCTCCACTTTGACGATTCTCTTAACCCGTCCCACTCATACGAATTCTCCTCTCTGCTATCCGTGGCCGTGTGACTGAGAGGCGAGGTGATGCGAAAATATGACTTGATTATAAGGTGATTAAGAAAGGGTAATAAGGAGGAGTTGAAAAAATGGCGGGGTCGCAGTCAATAAAAGAGCTGATCAGCTCATTATCGAGACCTTTTTTCATATCCTGGTAGCTTAAGAGGTACGTTGCGTGACTATATTGTATTTTCGCTTTCAAATCGGTTACATTTTTTATTCTACAAAATCTTTTTCGCTGCGATTAATTGTTTGTAATTTCAATTTAGATCAATTCTACTTGTCTATTCTTAATTCAGTATCATTTTATTTTGAATTAAAGAAAATTTAATTTTCCTTAAAAGCAAAACTTTATTTATTTTCCAAATAATAACTTTTCCCAATCCTAAATTATACAATAGTGTCTACTAAAATTCTAGAGAAAATATTCCCGACAATTCCAGGTTTTTGCAGGTAAATAATGTTTTTGTCAGTCCTTGTTCTTAGTAACTTAACGTGTAAAAATGACACTATATTTTAAATTAAGTAATCTTTCACTATTTGGGGGTAGATCAAGGCAATAATTATAATAGTAAAATTTTAATATCAATTGGATAAATAAAACATTCGTTATAAATGTAACAATTTTGTTAAAAATCGTTTTTTTTCATTTTCTTACAAAAAGCTGCTATAAAAAATTCATCATTTTAGTTATAAACTCATCTTTTTGTTAAAAATTTTACTCCTTTGTTGACCATCTTTTTAATCATTTTTAAATTGAAATTTAACTATTTCTTTTTTGGTGAAAAATTCATCATTTTTATTTAAAAATTTAACTATTTAACTGCAAATGTAGACGTTTTAGTTCAAAATGATTCAGTTTGTTGAAAATAATTTTTTTTCGTGGAAAATAATTCTTGTCTACAAAATCTATGTTCTTAGTTGAAAATTGAATTATGTGGTTAGAAATAGTCTACTTTATAGACAATTAAACAATTTTGTGAAATGTTAGCTTTCGGTTCAAAAATTTAATGTTGTTTTCAAAATGCTTCTTTCTTGGTTAAAAATTTAAATTATGTTAATTAAAAATTTAACTTTTTGATTACCAGTTAACTTTCTTCGTTCAACATTCCTGTATTTTGTTAAAAATCTGTCTACTTCTTATCTTCAACTATCAAGTTTTTCTTTCATAATTCATTTTTTTGTTTTTTGTTTTAAATGAACTGAATGATTTGCAGTTTAAAATTAAACTATTTGACTCAAAATGGATCTTTTTTATTTGAAAATTCATACATTCTGTTGAATAGTCTTTTTCGGTATAGTATTAATCTCCTTGGTTGAAAATTCAAGTTTTTGGGTACAAATTTGACTTTTTCTTTCTAATTCATATTTTGAGGTTAGAAAATTCTCTACTTTATTAGGAAATTAAACCATTTGTTTATCAATCAAATTCGTTTTTGAAAATTCATATATTTTGTTAAAAATTCGTCATCATTGGTAGAAAACTTTTTTCTTGTTAAAATTCATCTTTATTGTTGAAATTTCAACTGGTTTGTCCATAGTTGAATTTCTTTGTTAGAAACTCATTCTTTGATTAGTAATTAATCATTTTAGTTAGAAAAACATGTTTTTGTTTAAAAGTCAAACTACTTTGTTCAAAATTCGTTAACTTTTGTTGAAAATTAATTTTTACATGAAAATTTAACCATTCCATTTTGGGTTAAAAATTGATTTTTTTCAGTTAAAAATTTAACTATTGTATTCTTTATGGAGAATTCATCTTATTTTGAATGAAAAATAAACCGATTGGATTAAAATTTAAACAAACTTTATTTTATTCGCTGAAAATTAAACTATATTGTCGAAAATTAAGCTTTTCGATCTCCGGTGAAAAATTGATATTTTTTAGTTGAAAATTCAATTACTTCATTAAAAATTAATTTATTCTATTGAAAAGTTTTCTTTATGGTTTGAAATAGAATTTCATGTTTAAAAATAATCTAATTTTCAGAAAATTTAACTATCTTTCGGAAATATAATCCAATTATTTGATAATTAATTAACTTTTTTCATTGAAAAACTAACCGCTTGGTTTAAAGTTGAAATACTTTGTTGAAAAATCAGTCATGTTTTAGTCATGTTTTAATTGAAAATTCATATCTTTATTTGAAAATTTAATTATTTTTCTAACCATTTTTTTGCAGACAATTAATTTCTTGAAATTAAAAATGTAGCTCTTCCATTTATGGTGGGGAATTATTATTTTTAGTTGAATATTCGTCTTCCAAGGTAGAAAATAAATCTTTTGATTGAAAACTTATCCATGCCGTTAAAATTAATCTACTTTGTTGAAAATCCCACAATTTTGTTTCAAAGTAATTCTGTATAAAAAGGTACTCCGGAATATGACACCTCCGTGGGACCCTTATTTTTAGAATTTGTTTCCCCCTTTGGCGATTTTCCTTGCTGCCGAACATCAATATGCCTCCAAAATCAATTAAACAATCTTTTTCCAGAGATAAATCGGGTGACAAGGGATAGTGAAGAGCTGAGCATAAAAGGGTGGATGACGTCTATCAGAGAAATGATTCGTCTCCTGTAACCCGGTTTTAGAACCACTTAAGACCTTTCTTGATGGCCTCACTTATATCCCGATATTCCCGTAATTCGAGCCTTAAACCGAGGACTCGGGCGTTCCGAATCTCGCAGGAATTTTCTGCTGAGTTGGAAAAGGGCGTCGAGAATGAGAGTGCAAGGCGCAGAAGAGAGGAGGTAGAACAAGGAAGAAAGGGAAAGAGAAGGTGAAAGAGTAGCAAAGGATGAGGGAACGATTTCAAGCACTTAGAGGTACCGCTCGTCAGACACGATGATGATGTATGGCTCTTAGCGATAGAGAAGGTTACGCAGTGCCCTGGAACGTCCAACCTCCTTCCTTCCTTCCTATCCTTGTAAGCCCTCAGGGCGCCAAGAAAGGAATGGCGAGGAAGGAAGCAAGGATATCTAAAGATGGCCGATGCCTCATAACTTCTCGAGCTTCCACTTTGCACCCTGGACCGCGATGCCGCAATATGTCTACCACTCTCCTGACATACTGGGTGTCCTTTCCTAATCCACGATTACCAAACTTGTCCCCTGAAAACGCCAAATAATTGAGAATGATCTGCGTTCCTAGTTCAAAAGAAACTTATGTTAATATTACTCTCTTTGGGAAATTTAAAATCTCGTTGAATCTCGTCCATTAAAAATCCACTAATATATACAGTGCCAATATAATAGGGTATCAAGTTCTAAGCTTTATTTACCTCAATATATATTTGAAACTTAAAAAATAATTAAAATTAGCTCGTTAGTCTAAAAATTCAATTCCAAGCAGGGTTGGCGCAATTCTTGGCAGGGGTGAACCCAATTATTGGCATAATCATTTGCGGAATTTTTAAATGTCCGAAAATAAAATAGTCTAAATTTTATAATATTTTCTATTGTGTTATATAATATATATAATATATTTTCCTATTTAATACTTAACTTTCATTTCGGATTTTCAAATATTTTAATAGACTAATTATGTGTTTTAATGGTCACAATGTTTATTATTATTTGTTATTATTATCATATGTTAATTTATGCTCAAAAAATAAACCTTGTGAAAAATAATTTTTAAAATCGAGGGAAATATGCTAATGTTAATTATAACTATCTTTGGAAGAGAACTCGTGCTTAACTTTTGAAAACAAATATTTCGGGTTTTCTTTATTTGGCAATAACTATTTAAATTTAAATTTTTTTCTTTTATCTTCAGGTGAAAGTTGCAATTCTTCTTTAATTCTAATGCTTAAGCGCTTATGTTATTGCTTAAAAGCTTATCTGCAAATTGCTTTGCTACGTTTTTATAAAAAAATTTATTTAAAAAAACCTATTGTTTACAAAAACAAGGATTTCATAATCCATAAATAAAAGTTTTTTAATAAAAACGTACTAATAGGATTTTCAGAGAATCTTTTAATGCATAAAATAAGCCCCACAGTATAGTTCATTCTGCGAAATAAAAAAAAATGTCCTAAGATCTTCCATCAAATAACTTTTATTTTTTCTAAAAATGTAGTGAATATTATTTGATTCTCTCAAAACCTTTATAAATTCATAAAAAGCTTCTTTTTTTACAAAATTTTAAAAATACTATGCTCAAAATTAACCTTTTAAAATTAAATTTAAATTATTTTGAATTTTCCCAAAATCTTATTTTTCGTGTAGTAGCAAAATTAAAAATAATTTATATTTTCTGTGAAGTGTTCTTAAAACAACATAATTTAATCACTTTAAATGAAAATGAACATTTAATGATCATTCTTTTGTCTAAATTCGATTAGAATAATTATGATCAATAATTGAAAATATAAATGCCCTGATAGTCAAGAATAAATCAATTTAAAGAAGATAGAAGAGCAAGTTGCAAATTATTTTAAAAACTCAGTTCTTATGCTGCGAATTCTGTTCAGAGTAAGACCCTTCAGCTCATGATTAATTTGAAAACAAGTATAATGAAAATTTCCTTTTCGCTATGAATATTAAGGGGGAATGGGGGATAAGCTCTTGCAAAAAATTTGTTGTTTTTTTTTATATTTTTAAAATATTGTGTGAAAATGTAAGGTCAATTGCAGCTGCACTTGAAAATATAGGAACGTGCCAGAAGACAATGAAAAATACTATAAAATAATATCATTTTTATTAGTTTTCACTACACTTTCTACGTTCGTGAAGTGTGTACAGTGTAATGGAAAAAAGGAGCTGAAATCGTTAAAAAATTAATTTCTGTCTTCACTTTTTCAATGTTTAAAATTTTAAACGAGTTTTTCTCGAAACCACTTTTTAAAAGTCCGTTCCAGCGAATTTATAAAAACTACTGAACCGATCCTTCTCAAACTTGGTAAACCTTTTCTATATATAGAAATCCTTCCGTCAACAATATTTTTCTTTAAATATTTTAATATTAACTTTTTTCACTCAAAAAATGATGGAATTTTTCGTTCTAAATCGCATATTTTATTTCAAATGATCACAAATTTTTTTTTAAAAATCCTAAAAATAATCGCTGGGGGAGGAAAAACGTATATTTTAACTGAATTTTGCAACTTTTCTAATTTCCGATAAATCCAGGTCGAGATATCGCTGGAACCACAAATCATCTTTTTCAACTGGCGTACTCGAAATTGCTCTGTCACTGGCTTATTTCACCATATTTTTCTACAAAAAAATTACAAATTATTTTTAAAATAATACTTTGTAACATGCAAAACATTTAAATAAATTTACTTTATCCAGATCTCTAGACAAGATCCATGAAAAAAGCGTTTTTTCATGCATTATCCCCCATTCCCCCCTTAAGTTAAACTTTATGAAAAAAGTTATGCCGAAAAACAAATTTTTAATAAATTCATTAAAATTAAGTAAATTTGTTCATAGTTTATAATTTTACTTCATTTTTTTTAACTTGAAAAGTTAAAAATATATTAAGATATAATTTTTTATAATATAAAGTACAAAGGCAATGTTTGGATTATATTAGATAATGCCCATTATTCACAGTTAATATTTATAATTAAGAAATATTTTTAAAAAGAAAAAAAAATCCAAAATTAAAAGATATACCAATAAGCTCTTCTCGGATATCTTCTGGGTTAAAGTGCAAAGAAGGAACTGCATCACCAGGTTTAAGTTTGATATCATCCCTAAAAATAGCCATTTGCCATTCGTTAACAATATTTAGATTATTTGGCAATTTGGAAAACACTCAATGTTTATATAAAAATGTCAGTAAATTACTTGTAAAGTGTTATTAAATTCAATGTTATTATTTTGCCATGCATTTGTAACGTGCATGTGCTAATTGAATAGCTGGCACTGCCACACGGCTACCGTCAACTCATATTACATTTTCAACTCCGAGTCCCAGGGCTGCTGTTAAATGAATGAATTGTTTTTAGGATTACAAACCACTAAATCGAGAACAGGTCTATATTTTTTGTCTGAGTTTCGTATTTGCAGAAGATTATTCAGTTTAATATAAAAGGAGCCATTTTATTTATATGGACTAAATGAAAGTGAATATTGTTTAACAACAGACGAATCATTGAGCATATTTTATCAGCTGACACAGTAGATATATATGTAGCCAGCTACTCTTAAAAGAAAACCTCAAATTTGTATGATAAATTTACTATAAAAACAGTTTTATAATAAACTAATTGTAATATATCATAAGAAGTTGAAGATTCCCTATTGAAAGCTCCTTGAGAGAAGCGTAGTGCTATTTGGGACGAGGAAAACACGAAGAGATCCGCGAGAATTTTCGAATTCCTTGAGTAAATCTGCTAGTTAATGAATTAACCCTCGAGGAATTTGAAAATCCTCACGGATTTCCTCGTGTTTTTCTCGAAAATTAGACATGAATTTTCCTAATAAGGTTTTTATCACATTTTTCACGGCTTTCTCAAAATAGGACTTAAAACACAATTAATTACCTGACCTGGTCTTCCCTACGTAGACTCGAGTGGGGAACCGATCAGGCGGCCAGATCGGACGCCAGATCTAGTTCCGATCGGGCCCACGTCCGCTTTTCATAACTGGGCCAGATTCATCCTGATCTGGCCTCGGTATTACACCGAATATAAAAAGAAATTAAAAATTAAAATATTAAAAATAAAAATTTGTTTTATTCAAAAAATTAGTTTTTCTCAACAATTGGCCACGGAATTTTTTCTTTTTGGTCTTAAAATGTGCCAAAGGTAGTTCATTAGAGGAGAACCCAAAATGTTAGGAATCGAGAATCTGAAAAATTCAATTTAAGCAAATAGAACGTCAAAATTGGACATTTCATAAATATTATTTTGTTATAGAATTAAAAATTTGTCATAAGGACAACCGCAGGATTTCGCCAGGAGCGTGTGCTAATCTGAAAAATTGCACCCGCTTCCAGCGAAATCGCGGTAAAATTTCAGCCATAACCACGTCTCACAACCTTGAGATAGGTGGTTACAGTCTGCAAAGAAATCAATACGACGATCCAGCAAAAGCCTCGTGCACACTAAGAACACGGAGTGACCCAAGGACAACCGCCTTCTGCATTTTTCCCGCAAGTGTTCTAGCATATTGTTGACACGCAGGGATGCTTTTTAGGCTATTAGCAAGTAAAAGCTTGGCACCTCCAAGAGCGCCGATGATAAGGACGATGAGTTTAACAGAATATTCCGGGTACAATCTTTGCAACTCCCTTATAAGGTCTCGATACCTCTCTTTCTTTTCATTCTCCTTGGCTATGATGTTTTTGTCAGCTGGTGCCGAAAATTCGATAAGGAACATGGTTCGTTTCTCGAAGTCAAGAAGAACCATGTCAGGCCTCGAGTGAGCAACAGAAACAATTGTCGAGAATATAAAGTTCCAGTATTTGCGGCACTTCCCATTCTCGAAAATTGACTCAATTTCCCT
>NC_046663.1:42220993-42222285 GCF_010883055.1 Belonocnema kinseyi
CAGTTGCTCTCTGTTTTTAGCATAGATCTTAAGATCGTCCATGTAAAATACATGAGTGACCTTGTACTTTCGATCTGAAGGTTTGCCGCACAAGTACCCGTCAAAATGGCGCAGTGCTAGAGATAGTGGCAATAATATAAGGCAAAAGAGGAGTGGGCTCATGTTATCGCCCTGAAAGACACCTCTCTGAAACGTGACCTTGTTAGTTGTCACACGATTTTTGCCATATGAGATAGTAAATCTGGTTTTCCAAAGCGGCATCAATCTCTCTATGCACCCAACTATTTGCGGATGAACCTTTAAGATTTCCAAAAGACAGATGATAAGTCTACGGGATGTAGAATCGAAAGCTTTCCAAAAATCAATCCAGGCCATCGATAGATCACGCTGGTAGAATGCTGCATCTATGCAGACACATCTATCGATGAGCAGGTTCTCCCGACATCCGGCTACGCCTTTCTTTGAGCCTCGTTGTTCATACATTTCTTGCCACACAGGTTCAATTGCCCGAACAATCCTATCATTTAGGATAGCTGTGAATATCTTATAAAGCGTGTTCAGACAAGTTCTTGGCCTGTAGTTCTTCGGGTCAGCTAAGTACGGAATAGTGCGGAATAGTTCTTCATCCCTCTTAATACTTTTTTCACCTCCTCGGTAGTGATGGGTGGGCATTCTTTATCAGGTGTTATGAGGGCAACACATAACTCCTTGAAGCTATTTATATCTTCTGAGTCTTCGTCCAGTCTATGCTGAACTTCGTAGAATTCTCTCCAAAATACTTCGACCTCCTCTCGTTTGGGTGGGTGTTCGACAGTAACTGGAGGGTCTTGGAAGAGTCGAGATGGGTCAGAGAGAAACTGTTGATTTTCTCTGACCCATCTCTCCATCCGCTCTTGACTTCTCTTAGCGCCAGATAGTATCCGTATTCTCTCAACAATATGCTGCCTGATGGTCAGCAGCTTTGACTTGTTAAGTGTGTGATAACGGGTCCAGAGTTCGCACGCGAACTTTCGAAGCTTGGCGGTAAAATTCCTGCCAGATGTGATGTAGTCAATAACACTTTGAATGCGGGACGCGTACTGTCTTGCCCAGCCTATCTTTATGGCAAGTTGATGCATTCGACTTTTGGTCTTATGATCAGCCGTTGGTTTTGTTTTACGGTTCGCATCGGCCAAAGCTCTCGCACACACACACACAATAATTGATAGCCCAGAGGTCGGATTCACCAGAAAAATATCCACGAAGCTCGTCATCCATTTCAGCCAGATCTTTAGGCTTGAGAGAAACCTTGG
>NC_046663.1:42222385-42231021 GCF_010883055.1 Belonocnema kinseyi
TATTTTATTATGTTGTCAGAGAAAACTTTAAAACCTGTTTCTGATACGATTCACTCCTTATTAAAGACAGTTAGGAATTTAAAGCAATAACCGAGAATATACATGTGCCTAGTACTCACTCATTCATTATATTTACTTTTAGATTGTTTAGAATAAAAATTAGAAGTTTACAAATGTTAACAATAATATCTAACTCAGAAATTTTAATAGCTGTTAAAATAGCTTTTAATAATAATGATTTTTCCTTTAGCAAAAATGTTATAAACAGATATCAGGTTGCCCTATGGGATCTCCATTATCTACGATTGCTTTTAATCTTGATTTAGAGGATTTAGAGAATAGAGCTTTATCTAAGCTAAGCTTTAAAGCCGCTTTTCTATCAAAGTTATGTAGATGACATTTTTACAATAGTTCCTACTGATAAAAATCAAGAATTGATAAATGCATTTAACAGTATAAAAGATTCTTTACAATTTGCTTTTTAATTATAAAATAATAACACATTAAATTATTTAAATATATCAATTATAAAAACGGAAAATGGAGATTTAATTACCCATTACTACAAAAAATCTTCATACTCAGATCAGCGTTTAAATCGCAATGCACGTCATTAATTTAATAAGAAAACTGCATTAATTAAAGGATTTTTAGATAGACATATAAAACTAAGTGATTAAAAATTTAAGAAAAGGAAATCTAAAACAACTAAAAATTACATTACAGCAAAATAATTATCCATTCCCTTTGATAGAAAGCACCACTAAGGAAAGAAATTTTTCAAATTTACAATAGTTTTAGCAAACATAGTAACATAGACAATTGTACAAAAACTGATCTTCGTGTTTGATTACCGGACGTACAAGGTTCATCAGAGAGATTAAAAAGTAATTTGAAAAAAATTTTATGTTAAAGTTTATTAAAAAAATAATCATCAGTTAGAAAATTATGTTATGAATAAAACAGATTCTGCAGAAACTGAAAATTTATCAAATTTAGTTGATTTGATAAAATGTAAAGGTTGTATTAAAATTTATATTGACGAAACTGGTAGAAGGTTGGAAACAAGAATAATTGAACAAAAAAGAGATTGCAGAAATGGAAATTTAAACAGAGATTGTTACAACACTCGTGGAATTTTGATCATTTATTTGATTTTGATTTGCATATGCATAACTCACTGTTACCATAGTATAATAAATTGAAATTGTTTCAAATTCCTAATGAATTTGGCGCGTCATTCTTATTGCATGTCGCCATATGCTTGTTTTTAATGTAACAATTAAAGAAATTTGACTTGGATTATCCCTGTCTTTTTATTTATTTAAATTGATTGTAAGACCGAAATCGAAAATGACTATTAGTTAAAAATGTTTAGGTTAAAGTTTACATACATTTAGAAGAGTTCTATGAAAAATGTCCTGTTCATTTGCGTTATCTTTCATCGTTTACGAGAAAACTTCATAAATTACATTTTCAGGAAAAAGAAAATTC
Source organism: Belonocnema kinseyi (assembly GCF_010883055.1). Classification (NCBI taxonomy): domain Eukaryota; kingdom Metazoa; phylum Arthropoda; class Insecta; order Hymenoptera; family Cynipidae; genus Belonocnema; species Belonocnema kinseyi. Next base: position 42,223,880 of record NC_046663.1, read on the forward strand.
TCCTAGCCTCAAAAATAGCTTAGCCCATATGATACTGATAAGATTTTTTTTTAGTTGTGAAAACGGTAAAAATATGCGAAAAAATAAAAAAGGTGGGGTTTTCCAAAAAAATATATTAATTTTTTTCCCTAAAATTTTGAAAACTTGAAGAAAAAAAAATTTCCGGAAAAACCCCTTTCTTATTCATCTAAATATTTGTTTAAAGTTTCTGCTAATAGAAGAAAGCCATCTTATTATTTTTATGTAAGCTTATCCATTATTGAGGCCAGGAATACTTTTTTCCCCAAAAATGAAATTTTTTTATTTTTCTCGTAAAAAATGAAAGATATCGCCAAAGAACAAGAGATATTTTTCATAAAAATTTTTTGGATGTGCAAATTTTAATGTTAACGTTTTTTCGTATATGCCATTGTTACCGAAAAAAGGTAGAAAATTCGATTGTATGAAAAAAATTCCCCTGGCCACAAAATGTGTTTAGCCAGCATCAAACTGGCGAAATATCCTCCTTATAAAGGTCTAAATTTTTTTATATCAAAACATTTAAAGGGGGGTTTTTCTAGAAAATCAATATTTAATTTTTTGATAAAAGAAAGCCATAGAAGTTCAAAGCCAAAAATTAAGGTTTTTTGGAAAACAAAGCACAAAACTCAAATACGCATAACTTCTTCGGATTTTTTTCGGGAAAATACATATTGTCGAATTTCTCTTTGAAAGAAACATATTTTATGCTCGATTTATTCTGCGATTTAAATTGTCTGATTTGAATTGAAACTATTTTTTTTTAATTTTTAAAAATTTTCCTGTCTGATTTGAAATCGAATTATTCGAGGGCAAAACAATTCTTTCTGAATATTTCGTTTATAAAATTTACTTATTTAAGAACCACTATCAAGATGCATTGAAAAATCTTTACGAAAAAAAGCTTATACAGACGTTAAATTGCTATAAATGACTGTTTATTAAAAATATTCCTAATATTGCTAAATACTTACGTTTGTTTATAATATTCTTATTAAAAACACAAATATTTAACATTGATATTTTTCTTCAGCTATTTATCATAGTTTATACTTAATTTAAAAGTTATTTGATGCGAAAAACAATACTTCAAGAAAAAAGTGCTTTTAGTTGTATATTTATACTGATGTTAATTGTTAACTAATAGTTAATATTTATAATGCTGATATATAGCAACTTCTCTTACGTCTTTTCTGTGAAGAAAAAATAATAATATTCGTCGAATGACAGATTTTCATGTAATTTTTGCTTAAATATTAAGTTGCACAGAGATCAATTATTAAAAGATCGGACCTAAAGTTATAGAAATTTAGAAAAATGCATCAAAATCGGCAAATTAACATCTTGCATAAAAATTCATATTTTCTGGTTGAAAATTGAACTATTTAGTAAAAGTTCCTCTACTGTAGTTTTATTCTCATAATGTCAATACAAAAAATTTTAATTCATAATTTATTTTTTCTGATTGAAAAACAGCTTTCTTGTTGATAACTCTTGTTTTTCGACTTAAAGTCGATAGGTTTGCTGAATTTTTTTTTTAAGAAAATAATCCTTGCTCGTCGAAAATTTATTTGTTTGGTTACGGATTTAAATTTAGTTTTTAGAAATTCCCCTTTTTTCATTGAATTTAACTGGCTAATTTTTTTAGCTGAAGATTGAAAGTTATATTTTTTAATAAGAAATTCAACTATTCCATTTTTGGTTGAAAATTGGACTTTTCGTTTAAAAATTAAACGATTTGGCTGGACATTAAAGTATTTTGTTTGACAAATCATCTCTTTGAGTAGATACTTAATCTAGTTTGTTGAAAATGTATTTGTTTGCTTGATGATTCTACAATTTTCTTAAAAATCGTCTTTTGCCACTAAATTTAACTGGTTAATATTTTGCTTTTATTTTGGTGAAAAATTAGTCTTAATAACTGAAAATTAGTTCTTTTAACTGAAAAATGATCTATTCTATTTTTGTTTAAAAATTGTACTTTTTATTTTAAAATTCAACTGTTTGGCTGAAAATTGAATTTTTTCTGTTGAAAAATCTTCTTTTTCAGTAGACAATTATTCGTCTTAGATGCAAATTCATATTTATAAAAAATTAATGATATAATTATAGTAAAATAATGATATTATATTGTTATAAGGTATTATATTATAATAATAATTTTAAACTATAATATAATTATTGAAAAAATAAATTATATAAAACTCAACAATTAAAAAAAAATTCATTTTTTTGCTAAAAATTCATCTTAATAGTTTACAAGTTCCACTTTTTTATTGAAATTTTCCTCTTTTTTTTGGTCCAAAATTTAACGCTTTCGTTAAAGATACACTTTTCGGTTCATAATTAATGATGATTAATTTTCTGTTCGCTGAAAATGAACTTTTTCTTTAAAAATTCAACTTTAGTGTTTAAACATTCAATTATTTATTTATTTATTTATTAGTTTCTTCATCTAGAATTAAAAAAAAAAGTTTTTTTACTGAACATTGAAAATTAGTTCATTTAACTGCAAATTAAATTTTTAAACTGAAAATTAAAATATTCCATTTTCGGTTCAAAATTGAACTTTTTTTTTAAAACATAAAACTATTCACTGAGAATTGATCTCTTTTTTCATTAGGAGTTCGTCTTTGCGGTCAAAAAATTATTTGTAATTTGTGTTAAAAATGCATGCATTTGGCTGAGGATTTAAATATTTTCTTAAAAATACGTCTTTCTTTATTGAAATAAACTGCTTGAAAATAAGTTTTTTTAATTGAAAAATGAATTTAAGCTTTTCAACTAAAAATTGACCTATTCCATGTTTGGTTGAAATTTATCTGTTTATTTAAAGATTAAAATACTTTCCCTAACATTATATAGGGAAAAGGGGGATTTGAATACAGGAAAAAGTGAGGGAAATGGCAAATTCTATGATCTCTATATTTGGGTACTTTTTGAAATATATTTTGATATTACTAGGAAAATATGAATAAGGAACACCACGTAGGATATTTTTGTAGCACATTTTTCAACAAAGTAAACTAAAGGAAATTGCGTATGTATTTGATACATGCACATGCAACCACTCCGGAAAGGTATGTTTTTATAGATCCTCCAAGAGTGTACTTTTCTCGTGGCAGCAGACAGCCATTTCTCCTCTTTTCTCTTTTCGCTTTTCGCTATCATTTTCCGTCCGGCTTCTCCGTTTTCCTGTTGCATTATAATATATAGCGAGGAAAAGGAAAACCTGAATCACAGTACAAGGCATCGTGTTAAAAGCGTTCGAGCGATGAAGAAATTATTCCAGTCCTATCCATGATAGTTTTTCCTTGCTCAAGAAGCAAACAGAATTAAGTAGTCACCGCGTTAGTTAAAAATGCTAAAAAGGCGCGGTGTTGAATTTGAGCAACGTCAAAGAGAATTTATAATTAATTTTGTATTTAGTATTCTTTCAGATCAAATCTTGTACCGTTTCTTTTTAAGATTTTTTCAAGGAAGAAAACTATACCTTATTCAAGCTTCCCTGTGCAAATTTTGATTGAGCATGAAAATTGTTTGTTAAATTTTATTTATAAAATTTAAATCCATTAGACTCTTGTGTCATAATATGTAATTAAAATATTTCTAAAAAATAATTCGGTTTTATTTATAAAAATATAGTATTTATTATACACTTCATTTTGATAAGTACTGTTCAATTGAATTCTAAATTAAACGCTTTTGGTTTTAAGTCCAAACATATATAGTTCTTGACAAAATATTTGAATTTTTAACCAAGAATGTTATTTTTAACGAAACGTTTAGGTCAAAAAAAGAATAATTATTTAACACCAAGCAATTGCATTTATAACTAAATATTTAAATTTTAAAGCACGACAGAAGAATTAGAAAAAACAGTTAAATTTGTGAAAAAATAGTTGAATTTTCAACCCAACAAGGTGAATTTCGAACAAGAAACTAAAAAAAAACAGTTAAAATTCTAAACAAATAGTTAAATTTTTAACTTAAAAGATGATTTTTCAACAGAAAATTTCATTTGCCACAAATAAGTTAGTTTTTAAACAAATGGTTTGATATAAACAAAAATGTAAATTTTATACTTAACATCTTTATTTCCAAAAAAATAGTTAAACTTTCAAGTAAAAAACACAAATAAGGGAAAATAATTTAAATTTTCAAAAAAATAGTGTGTCAAACATTAAAGTACATTTTCAATCAAGAAAGTGAATTTTTAAATAAATAGGCCAATTTGAAAAAAATTTAGACCAAACAATTGCATTTACAACCAAATAAGTCAACTTTAAAACAAGAGACAAATGAAAATGCAACAGTTGTATTTTTAAACAAATAGTTAAATTTTGAACCAAGAACGGTAGTTATTTTTAACCAAATGGTGTTATTAAAAAAATTAATATTTTAGACCAAAAAATTGCATTTACAATAAAATAGTTGAACTTTTAAGCAAAACACACGAATTAAGAAGAACAATTGAATTTTTAAACAAGTAGTTGAATTTTCAAAACAAAGAAGACGAGCTTACAACAAAAAAGTTCATTTTCAATTAAATAATTGATGTTAGAAAATAATAATTTCAGAAAATTAGTAAAACTTTGAAGCAAAGGAGACCAATTAAAAAAAACACACATTTGAATTAATTACCAAATAGTTCCATTTTCAAACAAGAAAGATTTTTTTTCATAGGGATCATAAAAGTTTTCAAAATAAGAAAACTACCTTCAACAATGTAAACATGATTTAGGGCTTCAAATTAATTACATGACTCTTGAAAAGTTCGCCCTCTTTATAATTTTCCCAAAACTACCCTTCCACGTGAAATTATGCATCAGAACATTTTATATGTATGAAAAAAGCATTAAAAATAATCAAACTTCGAAGAAACTGTTAGTTGATATTTTTTTTGCTCTTTTTTTGATCTGCGATAATATATAATGCGTTCCCCAAAAACTACCCCTAAGTCATGCATACATATCCCTCGTCATCAAAAACGTTTTAAAAGTTGGAAAACCACCTTGAACAATGCAAAAATGATTTACAATTTAGTTGATATTTTTTGCTCCTGTTGTGCTCTTTGATAATATATAATATGTTACCCAAAAACTACCCCTAAGTCATACATATCCTCTCTCGGCATCACAAACGTTTTGCATGTTGGAAAACCACCTTGAACAATGCAAAAATGATTTACAACTCTAAATTGATTACATGACACTTCAAAATTTCCCCCTCTTCATAATTTTTCCGAAAAACTACCCTTACACGTAAACCTATGCAGCGGAACATATATATGTATGAAAAAAGCATACAAAATAATAAATCTTAGAAAACACTGTTAGTTGATATTTTTTTGCTCTTTTTTTGCTCATTGATAATATATAACACGCTCCCGAAAAACTAACCCTAAGTCATACATACTCACCCCTCGTGATCAAAAACGTTTTAAAATTAAAAAAATCACCTTGAACAATATAAAAATTATTTAGGACTCAAAATTAATAACATAAATATTAAAAATTACTCTCTTATGATAATTTCCCTCGAAACTACCCTTCCAAATGAACCTATGCAGTGGAACATATATATGTATGAAATAAGTATTGAAAAGGATCAAACTTAGCAGAAACTGTTAGTTGATATTTTTTTGCTCCTTTTTTGCTCTTTGATAAGATACAATATGTTACTTAAAAACCACCCCTAAGTCATACATACCCTTCCCTCGTACTCAAAAGCGATTAAAAAGTCGGAAAACCACCTTGAACAATGCAAAAATAATTTAGAACTCCAAATTAACTACATGGTACTTAAAAATTTCCCTTTCTTTATAATAGCCTCAAAACTACCCTTCCACGTGAACGTATGCAGGAGAACATTTATATGTATGAAAAAAGCATTAAAAATAATTAAACTTAGAAGTAACTGTTAGTTGATATTTTTTTTCTCTTTTTTTGCTCAGCGATAATAAATGATGCGTTCCCCAAAAACTACCCCTAAATCATACATACATACCCCTCGTCATAAAAAACGTTTTAAAAGTTGGAAAACCACCTTGAACAATGCAAAATGATTTGGAACTCTAAATTAATTACATGACACTTTAAAATTTCCCCCTCTTCATAATTTTTCCGAAAAACTACCCTTACACGTGAACCTATGCAACGGAACATATATATGTATGAAAAAAGCATACAAAATAATAAAACTTAGAAAACACTGCTCGTCGATATTTTTTTGCTCTTTTTTTGCTCTTCGATAATGTATCATACGTTACACAAAAACTACCCCCAAGTCATACATAACCTCCACTCGTCATCAAAAACGTCTTAAAATTGGGAAACCACCTTGATGAATGCAAACATGATTCAGAATTCCAAATTGATTACATGGCACTTTCAGGTTTCCCCCTTTTTATAATTTTCCTGAAAAACGTAAATAAAAAAAATGTAATCAATTTAGAGTTCTAAATAATTTTTGCATTGTTCAAGGTGGTTTTCCAAGTTTTAAAACGTTTTTAATGACGAGGGGTATGTATGTATGACTTAGGGGTAGTTTTTGGGGAACGCATTATATATTATCGCAGACCAAAAAAAGAGCAAAAAAATATCAACTAACAGTTTCTTCTAAGTTTAATTATTTTTAATGCTTTTTTCATACATATAAATGTTCTGCTGCATACGTTCACGTGGAAGGGTGGTTTTGGGGAAATTATAATGGAAGGGAAGTTTCTAAGTACCATGTAATTAATTTGGAGTTCTGAATCATTTTTACATTGTTCAAGGTGGTTTTACAACATGCAAAACGTTTTTGATGCGGAGGGGAGGGTGTGTATGACTTAGGGGTAGTTTTTGGGTAACATATTATATATTATCAAAGAGCAAAAAAGCAGCAAAAAAATATCAACTAACAGTTTCTTCTAAATTTGATTGTTTTCAATGCTTTTTTCATACATATAAATATGCTGCTGCATACGTTAACGTGGAAGGGTAGTTTTTCAGCAAAATTATAAAAATGGGGAAATTTTAAAGTGCCATGTAATTAATTTGGAGTTCTAAATCATTTTTACATTGTTCAAGGTGGTTTTCCAACATGAAAAACGTTTTTGATGCCGAAGGGAGAGTATATGT
>NC_046663.1:42231121-42254101 GCF_010883055.1 Belonocnema kinseyi
GCTTTCTTCATAAATATAAATGTTCCTCTGCATAGGTTCACGTGTAAGGGTAGTTGTTCAGAAAAATTATGAAGAAGGGGAAATTTTGAAGTGCCATGTAATCAATTTAGAGTTCTAAATCATCTTTGCATTGTTCAAGGTGGTTTTCCAACTTTTAAAACGTTTTTGATGACGAGGGGTATGTATGTATGACTTAGGGGTAGTTTTATGGGAAACGTAATATATGTCATCATAGAGCAAAGAAAAAGTAAAAAAATCTCCACTCATTGTTTATCTCATTATAATCATATTTAATGAGTTTTCGTAGGTGGCGACGCTGAGTGGACGTCCTGCTAGCGCCGCCACCCTTTTCTCCGAAGTTTAAAGAGCAAAAAAAAAGCAAAAAAATATGGCCCATTACATTTTATAATTTTCCTTGGTGGCGGCACTGAGTGGGCGGACCTTAAGAAAAGCAGTAGATGAACTCGCAGCGAAAAAAGTTTATTTTCAATCAAAGAAGTTGATTCTCAAGCAAGTTATTGATATAAGAAAATAATAACTTTAGACTAATAGAACTTTTAAACCACAGAGAATATTTTTATTAAACCATTAAAATTATTAACCAAGTGGTTACATTTTCGACCTTAAAAGGCTATTTTTTCAAAGGGAATTAATTTTTAACCAAGTAGTTTAATTTTATAAAAAAAATATTAGACAAACAATTTTATTTACATCAAAATATTTCATCTTTCAAGCAAGAGTGAAGAATCAAACAAAAGTCCTTTGCATGTTTAAACAAATAGTTGAATTTCCAAACATGAGAAGACATTTTCAACCAGGGAAATTAATTTGTAAATAAATAGTTGAATTTTCTACTAAAAAAATAACGTTAGACCTAAATAACTGTGTTTTCAATCAAATACTTAAAAATCCAAGAAATAGCAAAGAATAAAAAACAAAAAAGTTGAGTTTTTAAGCAAATAGTTGACTTTTGAACTAAAAATTATTAATTTTTACCAAAAAGTTTATATTCAATCAAGAATGATAATTTTGAACTAAATAGTTGAATTTGAAAAAATGAACCAAACAATTGCATTTAAACAAACAATGATAATTTTAAACCAGATGGTTGGATTTACAAAATAATAATCTAAGATAAAAATATTGCATTTACAACAAAATAGGTGAACTTTCAAGAAAAACAGACAAATTAAGAATAAAAATTGCATTTTTAAAAAGTAGTTGAATTTTTATACCAAAATGACAAACTCTTAACAAAAAAGTTAATTTTTCATCAGAAAAGTTAATTTTCAATAAAATATTTGATGTTTAAAAATAATACTTTAAGGCAAATAATATAACTTTACAGAAAAAGAGAAAAAAATTTAAAAACAATCGAATTGTTAACCAATTATTGGAATTTGCGACCAAGAAAAATGAGTTTTGAACTAAGTACTTTGCTATCTGAAAGGATTAGTTTTTAATACAAAAGTACGAATTTTCTTTCCAAAAATACAAATTATTCAAACAAATGGTCGAATTTACAAACAACAAAGATTATACTTGACAAAAAAACATCTTTATTTTTAGACAATTAGTTAAAAATTGAAGAAAAATACCATCTAAATTTTTTAACTAATAGTTAAGAATTGAAGCTAAAAATACAATTATTTCAGAAAGTCGTTCAATGTTCAACCAAGAATGCTGAATATCTAAAATAGAATTTTTATGCCGTCAATGTTGAATTTCCAATCCAAGAAAACAGAATTTTCCACTAAACAGTTGACTTTTCGATTTAAAAAAATATATTTTTTCAATATTGAAATTTTAAAAAAATCATTAAATTCTTAATGAGATAAATGATTTTTGCTACTGACTTTTTATGGATACATTTTTAACCAAATAGTTGGATTTTAAACACACAAAGATAAATGTTTCATCAATTTAATGAAATTTTTACAAGAGAAAAAAAATAAATGTTCAAGTACAGTGAGGTAGCTTAGGTCCAAGAAAGGGAAATCTCTACATAAGGGTCCATTTCTAATAAAATACTAAAATTTAAAAAAAAAATAGTTGCATTTTCAACACAATAGTTGAATTTTCGGCCTGCAAAGATGAATTCTTAATCCAATTCTTTAGTTTTTAAGAAAAAATAAAATTTTCAACCCAAAAATATGAATATTGAACAAAAAAAAATGAATTTTCCACTAAAATTTCAATTTTAAATTCAAAAAGCCAAACTTTTACCAAAAACTAGAATTTTTAACCCAAGAAAGCGATTTTTCATTTAAAAATATAAGTTCGAACAGAATATTTGTGTTTTTAACTTTAAAAAATGATTAATTTTCAACAAAAAATAGAATAGTTAACCTTTCTGTTACAAAAATTCATTCTCAGCTTAAAAAAATAAATGTATAACAAAAACTGTTAACTTTTCAACCAAAGAAATAAATCTTTAACTAAAAAAATTAATTTTCACAAAATAGTATAACTTTCATCCAAGTAGTTGAATTTTGAAACAATAAGAATAAATTTTACCAGCATATAAGAATTTTTCTCCAAATAATTGAATTTTTAAAAGCAAACTAAAAAAACAGGTAAATTTGTAAGCAGCTAGTTGAATTTTCAATAAAAAAGATGCATTTTTAGCAAAGACGTTTATTTTTAACGTAGAAGGTTAATTTCGAACCAAATGGTAGAATTAAAAAATATTATTAATTTTGTACCACACGATTTCATTTACTATTAAATAGTTCACTCTTCAAGAAACAAGGACAAACCTAAAAAAATTATAATTTTAATACAAATAGTTGAATTTTCGTAAGAAATAATAACATTTTTAATCAAAAACACAAGTTTTAAAACAAACACTTTAATACTTGTCCAAATAATTTAGTTTTCAATCAAGTAATTAAATTTTTAAATACAAATAACAAATAGATGAACTTTCAATCCAGTAGCCAGTATAAAAACAGGTAAATTTTGTAACTATTCGAATTTTCAACGAAAAAAGATAAATATTTAACAAAAAATTCATTTTTAACGAAGAAGGGTAACTTTTAACCTAATTGTACTATCAAATTAAAAAATATTAATAATTTTAGACAAAATATTTAATTTACAACTTACTATTGAACTTTGAAGAAACAAAAATTTAATAAAAATCTAATTTTCAAACAAATAGTGAAGTTTTCGACCAAAACACGTATTAAAAAAAAACACTTTAATTTTTGACCAAACAGTTGAATTTTCAAGCAAAGTGGATGAATTTTAACTTAACGACATTTTAAACCAAATAATGGTATTTCCATCTACCAAGATGTCTTTTTGAACGAATTGTCAAATTTTCAAGCAAAAAAAAACGCAAAAAAGATTAAATTTTAACCAAAAATAGTGTCATTAAAAAATGTTGTATATACAAAACAAAACAAAATGTTTACAAGACAGTTAAATTGTCAACCAATAATAATGTAAATCAAGCAATTAGCATTAGCATGAGCAATTCAGTCAGGCAGTTGCAGTTTCATAAAAAAAGATGACTTTTAAGATAAATAGTGGAATTTTCAACAAAATATTTCAATTAGCAATACGATTGTAGAATATTTAAAATAAAAATTTTGCAATCCTTATACATAAATTTTCAACCAAATGGGGAACTTTTCAAACAGAAATTTGTATATAAAAAAGAGCACCTTTTTAGAAACAGGTAAATTTAAATAAAAAAATGTTCTATTCTCTAGAAAATAGTTGAATTTTTAAGCAGATAATGCCAATTTTCAATGAAAAGATTAATTTTTAACCAAATTATGAAAGAATTTTTTCACAAAGCAACTCAAATTTCAGAAAATTAGTTGAATTTCCAATTTGAGAGATTTTTTTACCATAAAAGACAAATTTCAAACAAAATACATGAATTTTAAACAAATAATTGAATTCTTAAATATAAATGATAAATTTTTAACAAAAAATGAAATAGACCGTTTTTTAGTTAATTTTATTAATTTTAATTGAAAATAAGTTTCAACCAATATAGTATGATCTTTCAGACAAGACCTCGAATTTTCACACATTAATAAATGTAAAAATCTATATACGTGGTTGTTGTTATAATTTTTGTAACTATTTTTTATCTCCTATAATATTTGCAAATTAAAACTAATAACACACATAACTCAAAATACGGAAAAAAATATCCAGTTCCGATTTGAGAGGTTCTACCACAGTTTAATTAAAAAAAAAATTCTCAATGAAAAATCTACATAATATGCGAGAAATTAAAAAATGTAAAAGTTAAGAAGTGTCTCAGTTCGGTTTTCAACTAGAAATGATCCATTTTTAGCCAAAAATAGAATAGTTAAATTTCCATTCAAGAACATTATTTTTCAGACAAATAAAATAAACAAGTTTTCAATCATAAACTAAAATCTTTAATCAATACAATGGATTTTAAATAAATTAGTTCGAATGTAAAACAACTGGTTGAATTTTCCGCCAAGAAGCACGAGTTTGCAACAAAATATTAACAAATAATAATAAAAATAAAAATTGAATAGTACAATTTTTATTCAAAAAGAAAGAATGACATTTCAACCGAACATATTTGAATTTTATTATTGTATTCTGTTAATTCAGTTCGAAACCAGGTGTTTCAATTTCCGGTTGACTGTTCTGACCACTAACCTACAGAAGTGTCAATAAAAAGACCTGGGTTCGATTCCCAGCCGATTTAAGGAGATTTTTTTTCAGAGAAATTAAAATAATATCCCTGAAAACATTAGAAAGATAATACAATAGGATTATTTAAATTTATCAATAATTATATTAACTGCCCTTTATTCTGTTTTAACATTGTTTTCTTGAAACAAATTTGTTGATCAATGAAATACCACTTTTTAAAATTTTAAAGCAGAGATTATTATTTCTTCCAAGCACACATAATATTCTTCTTTCTCTCACATATTAAATAGGGATGAGAGGTGGAGGTCGAGCAATATTCTGGTATATTGTGGACAGTATGTCTGTCTCATAGTCTTTTATATAAAGCTGCTTGGTGTGCATCCATACGTGTTTGAGTGCCCACTAACTTGGCAATTGCACATGCATATATTGCCTCACACTCACATATACACCAAATCCGCGACACGCCGATGTGTATGCATTCACGAGCAAGGAGCAAAAGGCAAAAGGATTCTTGACCCTTTCCTCTACTCCCAGAGGATTCACTGTGAAGTTGAGGCAGGGCTTCTTATGGCAGTGGCCAACAATTTCATATACTGCTTCCAGATACTACACGTATACAGAAAAACACAGAAAAGAGAAACACATGTGGTGGAAAATGAGAAAAGAACTGGAACATACGTGCATGGAGAACGAAATGAAAGCATAATCTAGATTCTAAGATGAAAGCCAGAAACTTTATATAAAATATTTTTAAGCCAGTATTATTTATTTATTCAAAACTTGGTGACCAACATTTTTATAGACAAAGGTTTGCTGCATACAAAATTCTGAAATATTTAAATATATATTGTGGCAAATGATTCTTTCGATTCCTACCAGACCGAAATCGAGAAGACTCGATACCTGTAGTGGTTCGCGTCAGTGCTAAGCTTCTAGAACATTCTTGATAAAGTCATAGGATAATTTTGCGCGTTCCGCATAAATACTTTCAAGGTGATATTTTTCTCTGTCTTAGCATTTTCTACTGCATCATATAGTTATAAAAAAACAAGGTTGATTTATTTTCAGTGTTGCGTTATATAATACAACAAAGTTCTAGAACGTTCTGCATTATAAACGGCACTTTCAGAGTATAATTTCTGCAACGCAAAATGTAATGCGTCATTGACAATCACCTTGAAGTTACTTACGAGAACAATAAATTCCAGAAATTGCGCAGTATAATTTGATGACGTAATCAAAAAATATTCCAGAAACGTAGCACGTACTCAAACAAATACAGCTGTAGAATGTCGGTAAGGTAGGTTTAATGGTCTCTAATAGAATTATATATATCTTTTTGCTTCAAAGTTTAAGAAGTTTTCTAGACTGTAGAAAAATGTTTGTAATGAATTATTTATGCACTAAATGAATATAGATAGCAATTATTCATCAAATGTTTTTATCTATAAGAAAGCAATAAGTAATCCTGGTTTTCTTCATAGCTTTATGACGCATTAGATCTCTTGCGCACTAAATAAATAAATACAGGAATTATTAATTAAATATTTATCTGGAAGGAAGCAATAATTTAAATCTATAAAGACAACCCAGGATGTCATACATAGCCCTCCACGTTAAATTTCGTCTGCACCTTTTGCAAATTAAATATATAACGAGAGGAATTTTCAGTTAAATATGTTATCTATAAGGAAGCAATAAATCATCCTTGTTTTTCATTATAACTATAATACGCAGTAAAGAATGCTAAGACAATGCCAAATATAGCTTTAAAAGTATTGACGCGAAATGCTCAAGTGAGATAAGAAATGCGCTGGAAGCTGCTTACCTGAATTCAGCTTACACAATTGCGCAATATTATTCTATGACGTAATTCAAAATGTTCTAGAAGCTTAGCATGGACACGAAATACTACAGATATAAAATCTTCTAGATGTCAGTAGGGTAGAAACTTTGATTTAAAACGCACCTACTCATCTGCTTATATCATTGCCTGATATAATAACTGGAACCCGAAATGAAGACAAGTCTCGTACATGGTCTACTTGGCCTTGATATTAGACCTAAGAAATCCAAACATAAAAAAGCAGTACTGCATGAATAGTTTCGGTTGGATTTCGGCGCATGATGTAACCTAATTCCAGATTCCATTGTAACTTAAAAAAAATTGTAATAAAAATGAAGTTACCATTTTAACGTTGTGATTTTTTTTAACCTTTTAGCATCGGTATTTTTTAAAAATTATTATCACCTGATGAAAACAATATTTTTTCCTTGTTTTTTTAGATTTTTAGCACAAAAATTTCTCGTACTGCGATTTTGTGGTATTCCATTTTGATTTTCTTAAAACACAATCATTTTTTTTATTAAACCTTTCTTATTCTTATTCAGCATCCTTTTGTCTCAATAGCTAGTTTTTATTTTGCTATAAAACTTTTAAAAAAATACCTTGTCGCTATCCAAAAGCCGATCCAGAAACACCATGAAATTTTATTTTTTAAATTTAGAACATTTTTTTCGTAATTAACTAACTTTTTAAAGTAAACTGCACGTGCAAGTATTTAGAACCATAATATATTAGTAGCATGTTTTCATTCTATTTTTATACGAAAAATTGAATTTCTTATCGCAATCCACAGCCAAGTTTGCTTCAATTTTGGGTAAATGTGACTCTGAGATTTTGAACTTCCTCATCCAATTTTTCGAACAAGGATAATTTTATTTGTTCAAAGCTTTTTGGTCTTAGCTCAGCAATACTTTGGTTCAGCAGTGGACTTTTGTTCTATCTTGATATAGAAATTTCGAGTTTCTAGAACGCTTTCTAAGATTTTTTAGGTTATTATTCAAAACGGCACTGCAAATCTTTGGTTCTGGAAATTTATTTACGTTTTCCTTTCCTCTATACATCCAAAAACTGACTAATATATAAAAATATTTTTAATCCTTTAAAATCTTTTGAAATTCCTTACACTTTTCTAAAGCTTTTAAAAATTATGTAAGATTAAAAAAACCCTAAAATCGTTACCATCCTTCGAAATCACTGCAAATTATTGAAACTTATTAAAATAACCCGAGGATATTTCAAATCCTATACAATATTTTTAAATTGATTGAAATTTTTTTAAATTCTAGATAATCCAATGTAATTTTTTAGAATAGCCTATAATCTTTTTTATTTTATAGAACCAATTTAAATGATTAAATTCTATTTAAAAGACTCCAAGATATTTTGAATTTACCTAAAACCTTTTCAGATTCTCGGGAATTTTATCAGCTCTCAAAAATTCATGAGAATTTAAAGAAAAAACTAAAATATTTTAAATCCTTTGAAATTCCTTCAAACTTTGTAAAGCTCTTGAAAATTTCTTTAAATTTTTGAAAATTCCCTTAAATCTTTTAAAATATACTAGGAAATTCATTAAAATACCTTGAGATCCTTTAAAATTCCATGAAATCATTGAAATCCTCAGAAATCTTATATAAAAATACCTTCAAATCTTTAAAAATATTCTAAAAATGTTCAGATTCTGTGAAATCCCATTAAATTACTGAAAGTAATTACAAATTACCTGGTATCTGAAGAATACCCGTCATAATTTTGAATTCTTTCCAGTTTTTTCCAATTTTTCCATATTTCGAATTCTTCAGAAAATTCTGAAATCCTTCGATATTTGTAATGCTAATGAAAGTTCGTTAGAATTCTTAAAAATAACCTGAAATCCTTACCATTTTTTTTCTTTCACATGATCAAGTAAAATTGAAAACTCCTCGGAATATTTGTTAATATCTTAAATATTTAAAATCTTACAAATCTATTAAAATCTCCTTTAGATTTTAAGCTTATAAAAATGACGGGTTATTAAAAAAATTTAGATTCTTCAAAGTTTTTTCAAACTCCATAAAGCTCTTGAAAAGTCCATGTAATTTTTAAAAATACCTTAAAACCTTTAAAATTCTTTTCAACGGTTTCAAATTATTGAAATAAATCGAAAATCACCAAAATTTCAAATTTTTTATGATTTTTCTTAAAATAGCATGACATCTTTATAATCCCTTGATAATCCTTTGAAATCCCTTCAAATTCTTTAAATCTGTTTAAAATTTCAGGAATTTATTTTTTGATTCTCTAGAATATTTTAAAAGGCTGAAATGATCCTTCTAAAAGTTACTATAGCGACTTAATTTCAAGAAGTGACTAAAAAGTGATTAAAAAAGTTGATACTACTTTTAGTGCTTTTTACAGAAATAAATTAAGTTATAATTTTTTGGACAAAATCACAGCCCTATGCTAGTTTATAGTAATTAATTTGGTTAGAGAGATTAAATCTTTCGTTCTAACATATGTTATTTTGCTTAGTTTCAAGGAAAAAGGAAATACTAAACTCAAGCCATTCAAATTTTGATAAAAGATTAATTGGAAAAAGCTACCTTTAATTTTTAAATTATGATTCGAGATTGCGGAGGGTTAATTTCAATGGTAAGGATATTTCATTAACCTCTGTGTGTGTGTGTGTGTGTGTGTGTGTGTGTGTGTGTGTGTGTGTGTGTGTGTGTGTGTGTGTGTGTGTGTGTGTGTGTGTGTGTGTGTGTGTGTGTGTGTGTGTGTGTGTGTGTGTGTGTGTGTGTGTGTGTTCTAAGCATCTAAGACGTAACAAAATTGCATGAATGCACTTCAACCTTTCTTTGCTCCAGTTTTCTTCCTTTCTCATTCACTCTTGTTGTCCTGTTCATCTCTTTTTGTGTCTCATTCTCTCTGGAGTGTTCTCAAGGGATCTTCCTTTTATCCCCAGTGCCACTTACTACCATTATAGTGAAATGACGTTTGAAACGACGAATCTGTGGAAGGGCCATTTCCTACTTATTTTCTCTGTGCAATTTATTTCTCAAAACATAGCAGAATTTTAAAAATATAAATATAATTTCAACAAAATTAGCCACAGTAGGAGCCGTTAAATAAGTCTTTCAAATCTCCACCTCCTATACTTTCCCTTCTTAACCCCCCCCCCCTCTCCTTCCACTACATTCACTACCCACCCATAATTTCCTTATTCGACTTCCGTTACTTCTCCCTGCTCTACTGCCACTCTTCTTACTTTCCTTTCTTCCCCTCCTTACCCCTTACTTTCCTTACCATACTTCCCTACCCTTTATTTTCTTCTCCTACTCACCCTTCCTTTCCTACTGAACCTCTTCTCGCTTGCCATACTTTTCGAATCACACATCCTCTACTTCTTCTTCCATATCCTCGTCTCCGTTCTCCTAATTCTCCTCTCCTACTTGCCTTTTACTCTAACTCCTCGTCTCCTAATTCTCCTACAATCCCATCCCTTACTATCCGTCTTTTAAGCTACGTCTCCCTCCTCTGCTATTCCTCTCTTCGCTTCCTCTACTTCTACATACACGTCACTTCCCTTACCATACTTACCTTCTTATAATTCCCTTCTCATCCTCGCGATCCCATCCAGACTCATCCTTTCCTCACATCACCTTCCTTCCTCATCCTTCACCTTCTCTCAAATTCCTTACTTCTTCGACTCCCCCTTTTCACACTGAACTTTCACATTTTTTATTAATTTACACAATTTATCAAATTCTATGATTTTTCAACCCAAAAATTCGATAAAAATGTTAAAATTGTTCGAAAGTAGATCAATATTAGTAATATTTCCAATGACTAATGACATAGCCAAGGAAAAATTTTTCTAACATTAGTGTTTTCGGCGTACATTTGTACACTTTATAATTATTTAAAGAATAAACAAATGATTATAATAAATATATTAGCGACTTACATTGATTATAAAAATGGTTTGATTTTGAAAATTTCATCATTTTGCACCTTCTTGCTGAAAAACAATTGTTTACACAATTAAAAGTTTCTTTGAGAGATAATGTATCCTAGTAAAATATTGAATAAATAACCAAAGAGCGACAACAAACTACGTTTCTCCAGCGTTATCAGAATATAAAATAGATTTAAAAGCATTAAAATTGTTGAAACAATTATATACATTTTATTTGAAATATGTTTGTTTAACACAATGCTTTCAAACGATGTCCAATTTGATGAATGTCATAATGTTTCAATAACTTCCAAAAAGCAATTGTTCAAACAATTTTTAATTATGTCAAAAATTAAGGGTTAACCAAATTTAATAAATTTCAATATATCGAAAAAATTTCATTTCTATTATTATGGGGTGCTTTTTTAAGATAAATAAAAGGGCTTTATGAGAGGAAAGATAGAAAATTATTGTAGATTTGTATTCGTCGGGGTATTTCCAATTAAGGAATTATTTTTCTCTTAGACCTCATTTGTACATTTTCACACCTTATTTCTACATTTTTAAAAGTTACATTTTTCTAAATGCTAATTAAATAGGAAACTTAAGGGACCGTGAGGTACTTGAGAAAGTATTGGGCAGGGAATTAATGAATGTATGGGATGGGAAGGATAAGGAAGAGAGGGGTGAGATAATAGGGAAGTCAGAGTCAGTAGAGGATTTGAAAGCAGGAGAAGAGAAATGAGATGTGGAAATGTAGGTATGTTATGTGAAGGGAAGTGAGAGCGAGTGATGGGAGGGGTTGTAAAGTAGTGAGGAGAAGTAAGGAAAATGTGAGATGAAAAATAGGAGAAGTTAAGGCAGAAAAATCAGAGGAAGTGTGAGTAGAGGAAGTACGCGAAATGAAGTTACGAGGATTAAGCATGGTGATAGGAAGGATAATGGGAGGTGCGAGTGAGTAGGGGATAATCAAATAGATGAATGATGTGAGAGCTGTGGAGTGGAAGTAGGTGAAATAATAGAAGAGGAATAAGGGTTAGGAGCTACAACAGGTGAAGTAGTGGGGATGGAAATATGAGAAGTGACGGAAAAGTGAGAAAAGATGAAGTAGTAATAGTAAGTAAAGGATAATTATAGTAAGGTGGGGAAATACAATAAGGAAAGTGAGTGGTGAGGAGAGGGATTTGAAGATGGGAAAGGAGGGGTTAGGGGGATTAGACGGGTTGGCAGGGGCAGTAGTGGGAAGGGAAGTATAGGAAGTGACGGGGGAAGTGAGAAAAGTAAAGGAAGTAGCTGGAGATGAATTATGGTAGTGGAGTGGGTCTACAATAATAATCTTATGATCTAATATTGTACAAATATCTCATTTGAATGACCAGATGGAGAAAAATGCTTAAAAAGACATTTTCACGATATATGGGATAATAATAAAAAGCTGAAAACTATCAATTAATTTTTTGATATTTGCAAAATATAGTGTCAATTTGTCTCGCAGAATTGATCGATCACTTCGTACATTCAATCAACGTCCATTGAAATTTACCTCGCACCCACTGAATTGTAGAAAGTGTATATTTCCATAGATTGGTCATAAACGCGCCAATATCAGTGCATTTAATGCTTTGGAGGCTAGTGGATTAACTGACTGTATTATACGCCCTCGATGAATGCTTGATAGCAAGGGATTTGCAGTTTGCAACGGGATGGGATGGAATGGGAGAGAACGATCTCCAAACCGATATCGAGTATTATTCCAGAATGTTCACTTTGCGGAGGCTGTTTACGCGACCTGCATTACCTATCGACAGATATACGTGTACAATTGAAAATCCTCGGGACAGAAATAAGATTGGCTGCTTCCGGCAATGCCGCCCGTACGTGACTGCCACCAATCGAAAATCCATAATTCGGAAAAATGTCAGTATAGTAACAAAATTATTAAAACACATTAATAAAGTATGATAAACAGTAAATAGGCGTAAAGTCGGACAGGGTTTGGGGTAAAGCGCTTCATTAAGTATTTACCTCACGCTACGCGCTTAATCTTGGTATTTCCCCCACATTTTTGCACAGACTTTTTAAAATTAAAGGCTAAGCCGTCGACAATTTAAATAAGCTTATTGTGAATTCTCTTTTGTTAAAACTTCTTTAGCTTTAATGAACAAATTCTCATCACGTATTTAGTGCTTGGCACGCCATTTCGTCTAGAATGTGAACCTGAAAATTATGATTAAAAAATTGGACGTTTTTCAAAAAATTCAATTTTTTATAGTTTTTTTATTAAAGCAGAAACTCCGCGTCATATTAAGAAATTATTCATTCTAAATTTGTAGCTTTTTTTGAATGAGTAACTTTTGTCCATTTATTTTTTCATAACTTGGGACGCTTGTCCAAAAATGTAAGTATTGCATTTTATTTTTTACAATTAAAATCAAAACAACGCGTTTTATCAAAAACATAATTCTTAAAAAATGTATAGCTCTTTTTTGGGCAAAGAACTTTTGTCTCATCATTTTTTCTGCAGCTACTGTTGTTTTTCCAAAAATTTAATGTTGTTTTTATCAATGAAACAAAAACTATGCATCCTGACAAAAAAAACATAACAAATTCGTAGCTCTTTTTCGTGTGAACAACTTTTTTCGTAGCTTATATCCTTTGTTCAAAATTTGTATTCCTTTCAATTTTGATGTTTTTTTTGCAAATAAAACAAAAACTGCTCGTTCCATAAAAAAGTAATTCATAACAAATTTTCAGATATTTTTTTGGCTCCTATGTTTTGTGAATTCATCTTTTTGTTGTCTTTCTTTTGATTTCTCATGAAAAATAAAAAAACTGTTATGATAATCTTGTAGGGCTTCCTAAAAGAAACGCTTCTGTTCTTCTGACATTTTTTATGTCGTGCATTGTTTGTCTTCAAATGTTAATGTTAATTTTTTTATTTTTTATTTTTCCGAGTAATACAAATAGCCGTACATAGACTTTTTAAATCCCAAAAAAATGGCTTTAAAAATATTTAAAATACTTTCACTTTTCAAATTTTTATCCAAAACTGCAGGATAACGAACTTGACCATCAATTTCTGAAACAGTGTACTGAAAGCTAATCCAATCATATTCGTAACAACCTGTTTTTCGGTTTCAGAGCATCTCAAAATGTGGAAATTTGACCCGTACGGAGGGGGGGGGGCAAATTTTATACAAATCTAATACCTTTTCTGATGAGAATGTAAGAAAGGCGTTATTTTTCTTTTATTTAAAAACAAAAGTTTCAACTGTTTTTCTGTGACCTTGAATAGTCCCAAAATTATTACAACTATTAATCAATATTTATTTCCATAAAAATCCGTAAAAATAGTAAGTGTGTAGCAGATTACATTGCGTCCCCGCTCTAATACATTACAATTGTAGGTCCTCTTCTTCCGCTGGGCAGAACACGTATTCAGAGTCCAAAAACTGATCGGCGACCCCCACTCCTTGCATCCCCGTCCGTTTCAATTTTCTTTTGTGTTTGCGAGTAGGCGCACGTGTTTTTGAGTCTAATCGGCAATCTTAGTGAAAATTTTGCGGAAACTGTACTTATCAAGATGGGAAAGAGGAAACACGGCGATAAAGAGGAGGATCTCGATAAGGTCTTAAGGAAGCTGAATCGACTGTCTGGAAAAGTCGACAAGATGCGGGGAACGGACAGGACAAGACCGTCGACGACGGGAAAAAATCCGACAAGGAAGACAAAGGCGACGAAGCAGACAAGTCAAGCGACAACGAAAGAAAGTCAGGTAACGACGACGCTGCTCCTGATGATGAAATCGCTCCTAGTGATGAAGTCGACGAGGAATGATCACATCTCGTAAGTAAACAAATTTTCATAGATTATTGAAGGGGGAGATAAACCTCGAGTCCTCTAAAAAGATGGGTTTGAGCTCGCTAGACGGCAAAACAAAAACCAAAATGCGTGTTTGTGCTTTTTCAGCGACAAGACGAGAACAGCGCTCGTGTGTCCGTGTTTGCTGTGCGGCAAAACAAGGACAGACATAAAGGCCCGCGCCTTATATGTTTCAGGATAAGGGCAAAATGCATAACTCGTGTTTGCTGTGCGGCAAAACGACTTTATCAACAGCAAATTGGCATTATTAGTTGAGTGATATTCAGAGAAATGGTTTTTTCTGTTTTATCCAAATGGGAGAAGATCCTACTGAGTTTCAAGCCTTGAAAATGACGATAAAGCCAGAGCTATTGAAACGTTGGGCTTTTTTCAATGAAGGGATCGAGAAGGATGATTTCAAAGTTTTGACTGGGAAATATGCCTGCATAAAGGAGTTGGATGCCCCGACACTTGACCCGCAAGTTGCGGTGACAATGAAGGATTTCGCCATTGCCAGAGATAACCACATGGTTGAAATTCATAAAATTGAGGATACATTATCACATCTACTCGACATGGCAAAAATCCTACCACAAATAATACACAAACATTTAGTAATCAGAAAAGCTTTTATAAAACCTGGCCTAACAAAGGACACTAAAGCAATTCTTAAAAGGGCGAAAATCTAATATTTTCTCTATGGGAAAGATTTGGGAGAAAAATAAAGGAAGCGAAGGTTCTGGACAAAATAGGTGAAAACCTTAACATTTAGCAAGCTGCAAAGCCAACACCTGCAAAGCAGAATGTAAACAACAACTTTTATTTGCGGGACGTCCATCAGAAAACGTAAGTTCCATAGCGGGTCGGTTAATGCTGTTCTATAGAAAATGGTTGGAAATAACGAAAGATAAATTCATTCTCAATTGCATATCCGGGTATAAGATTCCATTAGCGGTAGATATTGAAGATACCAAAAATACTGTTAAAAACGTTACTCTAACCAATAATGAAAAGATTCATGAGATGAATATAGCTATCGAAGAACTTTTAAAGAAAGGGGCTGTGCAAACATGTACAGAGAGTGAGGGACAATTTATATCGACTTATTTCTTAAGGAAAAAAGCCAATGGTTCAAATCCGTTCATTCTAAACTTAAAAGGTTTAAATAGATACGTCACTAATGAACATTTCAAAATCGAAGATTTAAAAACTACAGTACAATTGACTTTTCCAAATTACTTTTTAGCGTCAATTCATTTAGAACATGCTTATTTTCTTATTCCAGTTCAAAAAACGAGTAGAAAATTATTACGTTTTCAATTTAGCGAAAAATTGTACGAGTTTGTTTGCTTACCTTTTGGGCTATGCACGTCACCTTTTATCTTTACAAAAATTATGAAAGTTGTCATGAAATATCCAAGAAACCAAGGTTTTTCCTCTATAATATATCTGAATGATATGTTATGTATCGAAGAAAGGCGAAAGCAATGTACGAAAAATGTAAACGAAACAATGAGAATTTTACAAATGCTAGGGTTTCGTGTCAATTACGGAAAATGAAATCTAGTGCCGACGACGAGATGTAAATTTCTGGGGTTTATTATAGACACGGAAAAATACGCTATCGAACTTGCAAACAAAAAAATAATTATATAGCTCAGCTAGTCGAAACATTTTTACCTAGAAAAACATGTGCAATTAGAGAATTCGCGCAGCTGATTCGAAAATTGATTGTGTGCTGTCCAGCAGTAGATTATGCTCGGCTATACACAAAGGTGCTAGAAAAACAAAAATTGTTTTAAATTATTACTAACGATAATTGTTCTGATAAAGAGAGACATATTTACGGGTTTTGGTCTTTATAGGAACAACAACTTCATATAAGCTACCTAAAATTATTAACAATTAAAACAACCTTACAACAATTGGCTTCAGATGTAAGAAACGCACAAATATTACTAAGGGTAGATACCTCTATAGCTTTAGCTTATGTTAACAAAATGGGCGACTTCAGATTTATCAGTTTCAGTAATTTAGCCAGAGATATTTTTCAATGGTCTGCAGAATCAAGGAGAATTATATTACTAGCAGCATATATTCTCTCAGAAGAAAATATAATAGCTGACAGACTATCGAGAATAAAGAATCTCGGCACAGAATGGAAGCTCAACAACAAAAATTATCAAAAAATAGTCGATAAGTTGGGCCAGCCTCACATTAATTTATTGGTTACGCGTAATAACACAAAGTGCGAAAAATTTGCATCATGGCAACCAGAAATTACAGCTACCTTTGTTGACGCTTTCACAATAGAATGGTCAAATCTTTTCTTCTACACTTTTTCGCCTTTCTCCTTGATTCTGATAATCCTTGCGAAAATTAAATGAGAAAAGGCATGCGAAATAATCGCAGTACCATACTGGAAAAATCCACCTGGGTTTCCACTATTTAAAAGCCTCATATTAGGGAAACCACTAATATTAGAACCTAACCCTGATTTATTACAATCCCCATGCAGGTTGAAGAGACAACCGAGGTCAGATCACCTAAGTTCAATTGCATGCAAAGTATCAGCGATGCATTTATAGAAAAAAGTGGTCCAGAGGAAGCTGCGGACATAGTCTTAGCTTCTCTGAATGAATGTACGTTGAAGCAGTACGGAAGTGCACTGAAACAATGGTACAACTTTACACTTATGAAAGATAGATTTTTTATATTAATCCAGAGAGTGTTCTAAGTTTTCTTATGGAACTTTATAATAACGGAGAATCCTATCCTAATAAGTAATGTTCAAACAGTAGAAAACGACATTAAAATAAGGGTACCAGAATTGTTAAAAACGTCCAAAGCGGGTCGTTATCAAACCTGTTTACAGGTTCCGAAATTCACCGAAAACCCAAAGTTATGCGTTGTGTTAACGATATTAGAATATATAAAGGTAACCAAAGTTTACAGAAAAGACTGCGATCCACTATTTGTGTCGATCAAAAAACCTATTCATGCAGTAAGTACGTCAACAATCAGTTAATGGGTCAAAAAATGCTTAAGTCGAAGCGGCATTGACCTATAATGAAAACTCTTTGTGAGTTTGCAATTGCCGTACTAAATGCAAAAATTGACAAATAAAATAAAATAATCTAAATTGGTTAGAAAACTATGAAATTTTGCCAATTTACTCTGAAAAACTACAATTATAATGTAGGAGGACGAGGTCGCAATATAATTGAACGATCAAACGAACTTACCAAGTGAAGTTCGATCGAAATTATATGAAGTCCTCGCTAGAATACATTACAACCCATTCAAAACCAAATAAAGAAATTTATTTACCCCTACCCTATCAATTCACCTGGCAAAACATAAATATTAGGTTAATTCTTAAATATGAAACGGACGGGGATGCAAGGAGTGGGGATCGCCGATCAGTTTTTGGACTCTGAATACGTGTGCTGCCTAGCGGACAGAAGAGGAACTACAATTGTAATGTATTCGAGCGAGGACTTCAAATAATTTCGATCGAATTTCACTTGGTAAGTTCGTTTGGTCGTTCAAAAATACATCTGATCATAACAGGCCTCATAAAAGAAACCTAATCCAATTAGAACAAAAATAGTTCCTTTTAACCGAGAGCAAGGGTGGATTCAGAAATTTTTTTGGTGGGGGTGATTCTGAACTTTCTTCAAAGAATGTATGTTGGCGTTGGGATGGATGTCCCCGATTATTAAAAAAAAATTTAATTAAATATAATAGGACGATAATAGGGCGACAATTTAATAGACAATTAAAACAATGTGAAGAACTATGTTTAGAAAATTAATCTTTTTGGTTTTATAGTAATTATCCTTTGGGTTGAGCATGTAATTATTTGAATGAAAATTCAAATATTTTGTAGAGGACTGACCTTTTTAGCTTTGAATTTTTACTACAGTGGACGGTACTTACCTTGCCGCTTCCCCTAACTCTCGTTCGAGCTCTTCCCCCACCACGACCTCGGTGGTTCGGCATCCGAGAATTGCTCCGCTCGCTATTCACGTTGCCGTCAATGGTTTAGGTCTTTTAAGGCAATTTTAAAGTGCAAAAAGTCATTATATGCTTTGATGATGAGCCTTATAAAAGAGTTACAAAATCATATAATATTTATGTCTCTTGATAATTTTCTTTTCACATATATGAGATAACCTCAAGTATGGAAAGCTTAATCAAAGGTTTACCAATGATTCGATAATACTAACCAATTTTTCAGTTTATTCCGCGAGAGAACGATGTGCTTATAACTTTTTAGAACGAAATTTGAGATAATTACTTCCACTTTATGCATTTTGAAAATCGAACTTACACTGTTTGTAGACACTGATCCGCGCACGGCAACGTACGTAGCGAGCGAAACAATTCGCATCAAGCACCACCCATCATGATCAGACTCGAGAGTGGGTAAACATCGTTTCCAGGAAAATTTCTCTCCTACGGTCCCATCCGCAGCAAGGTAAACAGCATCGTCTGTATTTGGTTTAAATTGGTATATTTTGTTGACAGTTTGTCTTTTTGAGTTTGAAGGAAAGTATAATTTACATTAAAAAATAAAAATTATAAATAACTATCCTTTCTTTTTCTCCAGTTTTTGTCTGCTTAAATAGTAGACAAAATTAAATTTTAATTATTTTAAATATATCATAAAAAAAACGCAAACTTTTAAACAGAATATTTTTCTTTTTTACAATTTAAAATATTTTTATTTCCATCCAAACTTCTAGAATTGCTAAATTTCTGAATATCCTTTAAACTGGAAAAAAATTTCATACAATTTTTGCTATTCGTTTGAAAAACTTTAAAGCTATTAAAAATCTTCCACATTATTTGTTCAAATTCATAAAAAATGGATATATGGATTAGATTTTTGAAAAATCTTTTTAAATATTAGATTATTTTTAATCTTTCAAAATACATATAAGCCTTCTTAATATCTTCTAAATTATTGAACTTTTCATAACATTTAAACAAATTTCCTTTTGATTATTTTTAATTGCTTTTAAATCTTGCAGATACATTTTAGAGAATTCCGGAAATACTTAGGAATGTTTTAAAATATTTTTTTATTCTCCGAAAAACTTTCAAAATAGTTTCCTTTGACTAATTTTATAAGCTTATCATTTTAAAGAGATTCACAATTTTATATTCGTTCATCATATTGTTTTCCACAAAAAGCCTCTTTTTGAAACAAGAGTTACGCAGACAATTCAGAATAAAATCTCTACTTCATTTTCGCAAACGGTGTACAGCAAACTCTGGCTATACGAATAACCAGGTGTTGAAACACTGCAAGCGATACAGATTATGAAACTTGCAGGAAAATTCGAGCCGCAAGGGGAAAACTTTTGTCTCTTCTCAAACTCATATTGACTGAAACTTTGCACATCGCAAAACCAAGCTGACAATTTGGGTTAAACGACATTCTCCTTATTTACAAAATGTCAACTGGCTGTTTTCAGATACCTGTGGAAAACTATTCCAAACTAAGGAGTGATGCTTAAATCACGTAATGTTTTTTTATTTTTTAATTTTGAACCACCCAACAAAAGAAATTAATTTTTAAATAAAAAGATGAATTTTCCTTTAAATAGATTAATTTTATATTAAAAAAGAAGTCTCAACAAAATATGTAAATTTGTTAACAAACAGTTAAATTTTTAACCGGAAGGTTTAGTCTTCCGCCAAAAAGAATAAATTTTCATAAAAATGTATAAATTGTCAAATAAATTGATGAATTCTCTAGACAAAAAGAATAATTTTCTATACAACATTTGAGTTTCAACCACATAGTCAAGTTTTTTGTTAAAATATTGTATTTAACCAAAAAAACAATTTTCAACCGAGTAGTTCAATTTAAAATCAAGAAGATAAATTTCCAAAGAAAATTGTGAATATTTAACCAAAAAATTGTTTTTAAACTGAGAAAGATGAATTTTAAAGAAAATACATAAATTTGGAACCAAATAGATAAATTTTCAACAAAAAAGTCGACTTTGTAACAACATACATGAATTTTCAACCAGCTAATTTAATTTTCAACTAAACAAGATACATTTTCAACTAAAGATAAAATAGTTCAATATTCCGTTAGAGAAATTAATTTTTAACCGAGAAATGATTTTTAACAAATTATTTCAATTTTCAAACAAAGATATTGATTTGCAACTAAAGTTATGAATCATTAACCATAAAATGTATACCAAGGAAAGTAATTCAACTATTACCTAATGTGTCGTTTCTTAAATTAAAAGATGAATTTTCAAACTAAAATCATCAATTTTAACAAAATAATCCAAATTTTTCCCAAGTAGTTTAGTTTCTTCTAACTTGTTGAATTTTCGAGCCGAAAATCTAATTTATCTGAAAAAACACTTGAATTTTTAGCAAACAAAAATTCATTTTTAGCAAGGCAATTGAAATTTCAATTAAAAAAGATGAATTGCCTAAAAAAAATACATATAAAAAGAGTTGATTGAGCTAAAAAAAAGAAAAATCAAAACAAAACACGTACATTTTCAAACGCATAGTTAAATTTTGTTACCAAAGAAATAAATTTTTCACCACAATAGATAGTCAGTTTTCAAGCGCGGATCCACGGTCGGGTGATAGCGGTGATCGCCCTAAGCAAAGGTTTTTGAATTGCACATAGTATCAGCAAATATAATTCATTTACGCAGCTATTACAAAGTAGCCCCCTATCCATCCAGAAACACTGCGAGATTCCCTCCTTTTCTCTGACCCTATATTTGGTCTCTTCATATACCTCACTTACCTTCTCGATCATGTCTCTCTCCAATCATCTGTATTCCATCGCCTCCCAAAACCTGTACCTATCCACCATCGCGTATACTTTGTACGCCGTATTCATTATCGTAATCCCTTTATCATTAACCTGCCTGTCCGTATTACCTTTTTTATACAGTGTTACGGTAAATCCCTCCCTCCACCCTCTTCGGAAACCCTTCCCCTCCATACCCTTTGTAGGGCGAGAAGGCGAGGAAGAGTGCGTCTAGCGCAAGTGAAGGGGAAAATTGCTTGAAGAGAAAGAGAGACAGCCAAGAGAGTCCGGAGAAAAGCGCGGTAGAGATACTGTTTAAAACAAGTTTCAGGACACGTAGGGTGGAAAAAAGGCTTGGGAAGGTGGAGTGCAGGTCGGAAATAGAAGTAGATGACAGGGCGGAGAGAATAAATAATGGGATTTCAGAGGGGGTGAAGAATATGACAGAAGCGAAAATGTGAGATCGTAGGAATGAAAAGGAGGCGAGAGCA
Source organism: Belonocnema kinseyi (assembly GCF_010883055.1). Taxonomy (NCBI): domain Eukaryota; kingdom Metazoa; phylum Arthropoda; class Insecta; order Hymenoptera; family Cynipidae; genus Belonocnema; species Belonocnema kinseyi. The sequence goes on from NC_046663.1 coordinate 42,252,721, forward strand.
AATAAGGAAAGGATAAAAGCAATGGAGTTGAGAAAAGAGAGGAAGGAGAATGCAGATAGAAGAAATAATATTGGTATAAGAAGATTAAATCTAAAGAGCAGGAAAGGAAGGGATGGTGTGGAAGCGCTGTTACGGAGCATAGGGAAGGTTAAAGGCAAGGTAAGGAAAGTGAGGCTGGAGAGAAGAAAGGAGATCCAAGTGTCAGTTATGGATTTGGAAAGCGAAGGTAGGGTATTGGTAAATAAAAGTAGATAAGAAACTTTTGGTATGGAGTGAGGTGTAAGAGGCATTGAATGAAGTTCAGGAGAATTTTTGTAAGAAGTAGGGAGGTGGGGATAAAGCAGGATGTACGAGTGCTTAAGCTGCTGTACTGGAACGTAGCAGGGGTGAAGAAGAAAGATAAATATTTCTGAAGTTATGTTCAGAAATTTGATGTGGTGGGACTGGTAGAGACGTGGATAGAGAGAAAGAAATGGGATAGAGTAGATCCAAAGTTCCAAGGAGGTATAGGCGAGGAAGAGGAAGAGGGAGACAGAGAGGGAGACGGGACGGAAAGGAATAGAGGGGGAGAGGGATGCAAATAAGGGCAGTCAAGATAGGAGGGTAAAAATGCAAGTTTTTGACTGTGTACAATGAGGATTGGATGGAAAGCATATGAGAAAGTTAGGAAGATTTACTGGGAGAGAGAGAGAGGAAAATATAATGGTACTAGGGGGGGGGCATAAATGTAAGAATAGGGAGGGAAAGAAAACCCTGCATGGAAGGGGAGAGCTTGGAAAGGAAATTGAAGAATAAGATAAAAAATAAAAAGGGACAGAGAAATTCGTAGTTGAAGGAAGGGTGGAATAAGACCACCAACCATTAAGTTTGTGGATAAAAGGTGGGGAAGGAGAAAGGCAAGGCGGGGAAGAAGGGTTGCTGGGGGAAAGGGTGACATGGACGAGAGAGGTAATAAAGAAGTATCAGGAGCAGTTGGAAAAGGTTAACTTTGAGGGGGAGTCGGTGGAAGAGATATAGGGAGATCTGAAAGAGAAAGTTAAAGGGTGTGAGCAAAATAAGGTACTTAGAAAGAAAAAGACAGGAATGGTGAAACCGTGGTGGAATAGGGAATGTAAAAAGTTGAAAAGGAAGTACAGGAAGTCGAAAGAAGAAAGTGCGGATAGGCAGAAGTACTTAGAAATGAGGAAAAAATTTTGGTTGATGTGTAAAAACAAGAGGCATGAAAAGAGGATAGATCTAAAAGAGGAGTTGAGAAAAGTTCAGACAAAAGGGGACGTGTGGAAGATACGAGGGTAGTTCAATAAGTCCTTAGAATGAAGTATAAAAACAATTTTTTTTGGGTAAATTTTTTTTTATTTTTCAACATAATCTCCTTGGAGCT
>NC_046663.1:42254201-42265583 GCF_010883055.1 Belonocnema kinseyi
CATATATCTAGTCGGGAGTGGTGCTGACTGAAAACAGATGATTTGGAGCGATTCGCGCGCCATATTTTGGTCATTCTAAGGACTTATTGAACTACCCTCGTAATTAATTGGTTTATGAAACGTAGGATGGAGATAAGTGAGAAGATAGGAAGCAAGGAATGGAGGGAATTTTTTAAAGATTCCTTTCAGGGCTCCGACACACGGAAGAGAGATGAGGGGATTAGAAGAACGAGAGATGTAGATGGAGTTGAACTAAAGAATGAGGAGATAGAGAAGCAGATAAGAAAGTTGCAAAGGTATAAGGCAGCAAAGCTGAACCAGGTAGAGAACGAACCGTGGCTGTGTGGCATACAAGGGTAAAAGTAAAACAATATCTCTTTCAGAAATTGTAAATTGGATTTTCGCTAGCTGTCTGCTAGATACTTCGTTAGTCAATTGAGCATTATTCTAATTAGTTAAGTGGGTTTTTCGACGTGACGTTTCAAGTACGCAGAGTTTTTGTATCGGGATTTCGATACATTCCTTAAACATTTTTCTTCTCAGTAATGAAGTTACCACAATTTTTTTTTAATGGAATAAAATTTTCAGAATTTTATGTTGTATTCAAAAAATATCTTACCTAAAATTCAAGCAACGACCCCATTCAGCGGTCCCAGTTGGGAACGGATATCAGTAACTCATTTTGTCCAGAAAAGTGGGACAGCCCCTTATGGTTTTAGGGTCACGAAATAATAAGTCTTTAATTTTGTACTGAATTAGTTAGTAAAATGAATTTTTGATCAACTTTTAATAGTGAATGGTATAAAAGGAGGAATGAAATTTGATGTTCTCTGAAAGTGGGTACTTATACTAAAAGTGAATATACAAATGTGATAATATTTCTCAAAGCATTGGATGTTTACGTATAAAAGGCGGTAAAATGAATGAGGATCCTCGATCGTCGCATCGCAAAGTAAACGCAATTTAACGACAGTGTGATGGGCGAACGATTTATCAAAATTCATCTTCTCGAAAAGCTAACTCAATTCTATGGGCGGATAAAAGGCACGACTATCCCATAGAAACGAAAACGGATATGATACGGGGGGAAGTGGTATCGCATAGTTTACACAACGATAAAAATCCACATAAAAGGACCATAAACTTTAGATCCGTAGCCTCGAGAGGTTATAACTTTACAGGCAACGGAAAAGAGAGAACAGAAAGGCGCATTCTATATATATATTTACAGGTTCAGGTGAAGATGCAATAACTTCAACTCCTCCTTCTCCAAAGCACGAAACTCTTTTCATCACGAATTGGCAAGAAAATCTTTTCTGTTCAAAAACAAGATATAATTTTTAGCTTCTTATATAAAGTGTCCGCCAAAAATTACATCAACAATTTCATCCCCCACGGAAAAAGACCAATATAGCTGAGAGAACTATATTCTGGTCCTCAAAACAAGACAATACATACATGATATGCTGAAAAACTAAAAATCTACGCACACACACAAACACATAATAAATCATCGTGAAGGCATTAAATCTATTATTTTGTTGAAATTTCGTTTCATTCTTTATTGAAAATTTATCTTTTTTTGTTGAAAATTTCACTACTTTATTGCAAAATCATATATCCTGTTGATAATTAATTTTATTTGGTAAAAAAATAATTGGCTCTGTTAAAAAATCAGCCTTTTTATTTAAAAAATAACTTTTTTAGATTTATTCTGCTTTTCATTGAGGATACAACTGCTCCCTTGAAAATATGTCTTTTTGGTCGAAAAAACAACAATTTATTTGTCAATTAACTTTTTAAGTATAAATTTATATTTTGGGGTTAAAAATAAAACAGTTTTGTAGATGGTTCGTCTTTTTAACTTGCAATTTCAACAATTTGGTTGAAAATGATCTTTTTTGTTGAAAATTCTAATATTTGAATACAAAATTAAACTATTAAGTTAAAAATTAAACAATTAAAAGAAAATTATTTATTCGGTAAAATAAACACTTTTTTTAAATTGTACTTACGGGGTTGAAAATTAAACAGTAGCAGTAGTACTTTTAAACAAAAAGGATCGATTTTTAATCAAGAGTATCAAATTTCAACAAAAAAGTCAAATTTGAAATTATACTTTTGAATTTTAAAACCAAAAAGATAAAATATCTACAAAATGGCTGAATTTTCAACCGTAAAATATGACTTTTTTAAAGCAAATATTTTACCAAAAGTTAGATTTTCAAGAAATAGTTTAATATGTAACCCAATAATTTAATTTTTCATTCAAAAAGATGTACTTTCAACTCCAAATTACGCGATTTAAAAAAAGTATATATTTTACCAAATAGTTAAATGTTTAAAGAAATAGTTTAATTTGCAAGTAAAAAATTTAATTTTCTCTACAAATAGTTGAATTTTTAACCAAAAAATACCATTTTCTAGCAAATAGTGGAAATTTTAGTTTATGAAAAGAATACATTTCTAGCCATAAATGGAATAGTGTAATTTTCAGATAAAAAGTTTCATTTTAGCAAAAAAACTGCATCTTCAAAAAATAAAGTTCATTTTTAAATCTTAAGATATAAATATTTAAAAATGATGAATTTTTAACAAACTAGTTCAACTTTGAACCAAGTACTTTAATTGCTAACTGAAAAAGATAATTTTCTAAACAAATAGTTTAGTTTCAATTGAAAGTAGGAATCTCTGAAAAAAGTTTATTTTCAACCAAATAGTTTCATTATCTAGCAAATCGTTAAATCATCAACCTAAAGGAAATTAATTAAAAAACAAAATTTACGTTTTTAAGCAAAAAAGATCAGTTTTAAATCAGAAGGATTGATTTTCCGCCAAGAAAAGCGAATTTCTTATAAAATACATGAATTTTCAACTAAAAAAAAAAACAAACAAATTTTCAATGAAAAATATCAAGTCCTAACCAAAAATGGAATACTTACATTGATTGAAGGTCCATCTATTTCCTTTAAAATTAAACTATTTTGTTGAAAATTTGTTTTATTTTTTATTACAAATTTACGTTTTTTAGTTAAAAATTCCACAACTTGATTGAAAAGTACCTTAGGGTGGAAAATTAAACAGTTTCATAGATAGTTCGTCCTTCTAGCTTGAAATTTCAACTAATTAGTAAAAAGTGATATTTTTGCGAAAAATTCAACTATTTTCTTACATATTAAACTAGTTCTCTGAAAATGGAGCTATTTAGTAAAATATTTATTTTCAAAAACTCATATTTTTGGGTTGATAATTCAACTGTGTGACAGATAATTCATCTTTTTGGCTCTAAACCAATTAAAACAGTTGGTTCAAAATTAATAATTTTCGGTAGATATTCGAAATATTGCATGTTTTGTTAAGAATTAATTTTTTTTTCTTTAGAAAGAAAAACCTTTCTGGCTTGTAATTTCAACAATTTGGTCGAAAATGAACTTTTTGGTTAAAATATCATTTTTTGGTTTAAAGTTAAATTTTTGTTTAAAAAGTTAACTATTTAGGTAGAAATTAAATCATTTGAATGAAAATTGAACTATTCTTTAAAAATATAACTTTTTTTTGTAAAAACTTAATAATCTTGATTGAATATTGGTCCTTTTTGTACCAAAATGCAATTGTATGATGGAACATAAATCTGTTTTGGTTTATGATTCAACCTTTTTGTTGAAAATTTTTGTATTTTTGATCTAGTTATAAATTTTGAAATAATGCCTTCTTCATTAAAAAAATGCATGTATTTATCTTGTTTGTTTAAAATTCATCTTTTGGTTGAGGATTAAACTTTTTTTTTTAATTCAAAGATTTTCGTTGAATTAAACAGGTTAAAAATTCGTATTTTTATTTCTAATGTAATTGTTTTACTGAAAATTTATTTATTCTATTTACGGTTGAAAACTTTTTTTTTTAGTGAAAATTAATGTATTTTATTAAAAATTTGTCTTTTGGTAGAAAGTTAATCTTCATGGTTGAAAATTTATCTTTCCAGGTTAAATATTTCTTTATTTGGTAAAATATTCAATTGTTTTGTCGAAAATTTAATGAGTTTTTTTAATTCATCCTTTTGATTTGATAGTTCTTGATGGTAAATTAATTTTTGTTGATAATTCAACAGCTTTCGACAACATTGGTTTTTCTGGCTTGAAAATTGAACTGTTCAGTAAAAATGTCAACGAGAATTTTGAAAAAATAATTTCAGATACTTTTATAGTACATTGCATCACAAGCAGGGTCAGAAAGTGCTTCAAGTAGAGATAAATGTTTCAATCAATACAAACAAACATAATAATAGATCGTAATACATAGATCAATCATACATCAACCTGCGAGTGATGTACGATATTTATTTGAAATCAGCATGTTATGAGACTGTAGGGCTGTCTGAAAAGTGAACCTTGATATATCTAGAATATATTTGGTCGTAAAAAGATACGACTGGCATGGTAGTCATCACATTGTGCGTTATTCAGTGGTCGTTTGTGGAACTAGTAATATGTACGTATGTCGGCGTTTGAAACTAAAAGTAATTCAGCAGCTGACACCGTTGGGTAAAGAGCCATCCGACACTTACTTTTCAGGAGGCGTTGTAGTTTCATAACATGATGGTTTCAAATAAAAATAATTTATATACCGGTATATTCGTGGCTGGAAAAAAACTCGCCCTTACCTACAATTGCCTCTGAAAACTATAGACATTGTAACCACAGAATTGGAATCAGAACCAAATACAATTCTTGGGAGTTTGCACGGAAAAGAAGCGAAGGAGCCCCATTTGCATGGAAACGACGATCTTTTCAAGGAAACCTACGGCAAGTTTCTTGGAAAGTTTGGAAAGCGAAGGATGGAAACCAGAAATGGAAGTTCAACGTATCCCCTGTGCCTCTACTGGTCGTTTCTGGCAGACGACCAGATCAGAACGAAAGACTATGAGGGTCGAAATAAATATCCGAACAGGGGAGGGTATATATCGAGTGATGCGGGCGATCGTCTGGAATATAGTTTTGCAAGTTTTCTTCAAACATTTCTGCAAGTGCACGCATACTTTATGGAGAAGAGAATATGCTTCCTGAACTTAAAAAAAAACAATGCACTTACAGCAAACCGCGTAATAAAACGTAAAAAAATATTTCTCTCCTCCACCCTATTTCTGTAAGTAATTTTTATTTTTCAGAAATATTTTACTACTTATTCCCAGTAAAATTAGGCAGAGTGTCTGAGACCTTTTTTTCGAAAGTCTCTGATTTTTCCTTGAGTAATTCTTAATTTTTCTTAATCATTATTATTTATATACCATCATTTGAATATTTTGATACTTTTAACCTAGAATTTTATATTAAGGGAATAAAAGAGTATAAAAAGTATTAACAAAACACTTGAATTTTCGACAAAATGATTACATTCATTACACAATAAAATAAAATAAAAATTTCTCACTTAAGAAAGCAATGAAAGCTTACCTAAATGGTTGAAACTTCTAGCCAAAAGACGAATTTTCTCTAGAAAAATTGGATTTTCAAACAATAAAAAAAATATATTCAGCAACAAAATTTATTTTCTATGAAGCTGATGCATTTTTATCATATAGAAATGAATGTTCAGTCCAAGAAAGTCATTTTTTAAGCAAAAAAGAAGAATTTTCAACTAAAGATGATCTATCTTAAAAATTAAAAAGTCCCATTTTTAGATTAAAAATTAACTTTGAACCAAAAAGTAAAGCCTTTTCCACTGAACACTTCAATTTTAACATTGTAGTTTAACTTTTACCCAAGTAATTAAAATTTCAATAAAAAAGATTAATTTTCTACAAAATAATTCAAATTTAACTAAATAAAATAATTTTCAATTAAAAGTATAAATCTTCAACAGCAACAAAAAATGATTTCTACACTTGCTCAGTTGTAAACTTCTAAACCATTTTTTCTAAAAATAATCTTCTTAACGAATTTTTTCATACAAATGAAAAATACAAATAAACAAACAAAATCAAAAAAATATAAAACAAAATAAACATACAATTATAAAAAAAACTTTAAAAATATATTTAAGTTTTCATTTTAAAAAGATTTAAGTTGACTTACTGGAAACAAAATATGAATTTTAAACATAAGGTTTAAGATCTACGAAATTAATTGAATTTCGAACCCAATACGACGAATTCTAAACAAAACAATGGAATCTTTAATAAAAAAGGATATCCTTTCAGGCAAATTGTTAAACACTTAACCAAATAATCAAATTTATAACTAAAAAGATAATCTTCAGGAGAAAGTATTTGCGATCTGGAAAAATTTCGTACGTAAGTAAAGGACCACTTTTCCCCTTTCGTAACAAATCGTAAGAAAATGTCTGACCCCCCCCCCCCTCCCCACGCTGAGCTGTTACATAATTTAAATACGGTCCCATACCTGTTATTCATAGCTCAAACAAAATAGTTGAAATTTGAACTAATTTGTTTGTTTTGTTTTTTTTTTGTATTTTTATTTCATCCTTAAGGATATCAATTTTTAAATATAATGATGATTTATTAACAACGAAAATTAATTATTAACAAAACTAGTTAGACCAGAGAAGTAAATTTTCAACTAAAAAAATTTTATTTCCAGCGTCAATAGAAAAGTTACATTGCCAGTTCAAGAACTTGCTTTTAAACGGTAAAAAAATAATTCGAATCAAAATAGTTCAATTTTAAGCCAAAGAGATGAATTTTCAACTAGAATAATAAATTTTCAACCATAAATGGAAAATTTACATTTTTAGTTTAAAACTCACTTTTAAAGCGTTAAAAAACGAATTTCTAAAAATAAGAAAGTTTGAACCAAAGAGATGAATTTTAAATCAAATGATCGAACTTTTAATTATAAAAGATAAAACTTAAACTAAAATTAGTTGTATTTTCAACAAAATACTTAGCTTTTAAATTTTAAAAACACTTTTTTAGGTGACAGTTGGATTTTTAACTGGCATATTTAAATTATCAACAAAAACATGACTTCTTAACAAAAAATATAATCACTCATATATCAAAAAAAAAAGAATTTTAAATGAAATTGTTAAATTTTGAAACCCAAAAAATAAATTTAGAAACACAAAGTTAATTTTTTAACTTAGAAAGATCAATATTCAACCAAAAAATGTGAAGGTTGTGTTTTTAGTTATTCAAATTAATATTTTTTTAAATTAATTTGTAGAAGATTGTCTCACACATTATCCTATTTTTAAACCTATTTAATAAGTTTTTAACGAAAATGATGAATTTTAGAACCAAAAAGTCGAATTGGTAAAAATTAAAAAATTTCAGTCAAGAAAGATGAAGAAAATGTTGCCTTAATTGTCAAAATTTAATCTAAAAGATGAATTTTCTATAAAACGATTGAATTTTTAACCCGAAAATATAAATTTCCATTCAAAAGGTTTATTTTGAACAAAACCGTTGTATGAACAAAAAAATTTTGAACATAAAAGATGAGTTTGGTACCAAAAAAAAGACGAATTTTCACCTAATAAAAGATAATTTTTCAACCATAAATGAAAAAGTAATATTTCAGGTTCGAAATATTAATTAAACATTTTGAAAATAGTAATGTTTAATGAAATAGTTAAATTTGTTACCAAGTGGATCAATTTTTAACCAAAGAAATGGATGCTGAACTAAAATGATGAATTTTTAAACAAAAAATATAAATTTTTAAAATAAATAGTTTAATTTTCAAGCAAGAAAGATTTTAATGAAATTTTAACCCCGGCATTAGTAATTTTTCTCCTTTTATCAGTGAAGAGGAAAAAATAGAAAATAATTCGAAAAATCTTTGGTGCTGGGAGGGGGGGGGTATTACCGGTTTCACCAGCGCCTGTAGAAGAAGTTAGCAAATTTTGATTCCTTCTAGGAAGACTAAGAATCTTTTACAGGGCGAAAATATAAGGGATGAAAAAGGACAAGGAAAATGTTTTTCCATCCTTGTTTTTCGATTGTCATTGATGGTTTAGGGGTGAACGATCACATCCTGCAGTAGGATAGTCGAGGGATTCTGAAGAGGGAAGGACGAATGTGCAAATGCCTTTCGACCGACCTGGCTCTGGAACGGTAGATATACTTTGAGCGAGGGTCCATCTTTATTCTTTATTAGATTCCAACCCTTACTATTGTCCACGTTTTCCTCCTCCCTTCTGAACCCTCTCCTCAACCTGGCGGAATAATGCCCTCCCACGTAGAGACGGTTCTCATTCGTATCGAACATTCTCCTCAGAATTTATTACTCCACGACCGCCCGCTTCAATCTTATTTAACCAAAGAGTATTTATTTTCTGCTTTATCGCTCATAAATTCATGTCCCTAATTTTATTTCCCTTTAATAATTCCTATTTCCTAATTCAACTTTCCGATCACTTATTCAACGTTCTCTATTTTACTACTATTTCCTTCAGGAAACAGTTATCGCACTAATTTTTACTAAAATGTGCTTGCTCATCCCAGATTTTGAGGGATTCGTAGCCTCATAGGGGAAGTTGGATGAAATGAGGGGAGTGCAAGCAAAGAAAGTGACAGGGAAATTAGAAAAAGGTAAGGGGGAGATGTAGGGGAAAGGGAGTGGAATAATTAGGAAAAATAAGAGTAAATTAGGGCTAGGGAAATAGCAGAAGTAAGGGGAAATTATAGGAGAATAAGTGCGGGAAATGAGGGAAAATTAGAGAAGGGATAACAGGAGAAGTAAGGGAAAATAAATAAAGAGGAATAATTAGTGGAAAGCATGTAAGAAAATTAAGGCAACTAAGAAAAAATGAGGATTTAGAATGTCGGAGGAATAAGGGGAATTGGATAAAGAGCAATCGGAGAAAGGCGGGAAAATAAAGAAAGAAGAAGTAATAGGGGAAAGGAAGTAAGATAATAAGAAAAAGAAAGAAAAAAACAAACGAAGGGGAAGTAGGCGAAGTGGAAAATTAGGTAAAATGAAGGGAGAGAAAGTAAGGAAAGTCAGGAAAAATTAGAAAGGGGGAAGTAGGAAAAGTGGCAAGTAAGGAATAATTAGATGAGTATAAGTACGGGAAATGGTGACAGATTAGAGAGGGGAAAACATAAAAAGTGAGAAAAAATTGGAAAGGGGAGGTGTGGAAGATTGGGGAAAAATAAACGAAGGGAAACTGGGAAGAGTGATAAGATAGCAGAAATAATGGGAGAGAAAGTAAGAAAAGTGTAAAAAAATAATGAAAACGTAAGGAGCAGAAGTTAGGGAAAACAAGGAGAGAAAAAGTGAGGTAAGTAAAGAAAGTGAGAAAAGAAAGAGCAGAAATAGAGGAATGGAATATAGGGGAAGTATCAGAAGTAAGAGAAAGTTAAGGGAAAAAAGGAAATTAAGGGAGGCGAATTAGAGGAAATAATAGTAGGTTAAATCGGGAAAATTAAAGGAGAAAACCCAGAAAAATTGAGTAGAAACAAAGAAGGGGAAAATAAGAAAAGTAGCAGAAATGAAGGAAAATAGAAAAGAGGAGAAACGGAAAATGGAGGGAGATGAATTAGAGAAAATAAAAGAACGTGAAGTAAAGGAAATTATGTGGGGGTGAGATAATTGAGGAATAAAAAAGAAAAGGGAAGTAGAAGAAGTGAAGTAAAGTGAAGTAAGGGGAAGTGAAAAAAGTAGAAATAAATTAGTGGAGAAGTGTAGAAAATGATAAATTATTGAAAATAAGCAGAGAGGCAATAAGGAAAGTTAGAAAAAGTTAGGAAGGGGAAGTTATGGGAAACAGCGGAAGTAGAAGAGGTCTTGAGAAATAAGGAGAGGGAAAGTGAGGGAAGTGAGAAACAAGGAGCAGAGAAAAAGTGAAAATAGAGAAAGAGAAAATAAGATAATTAAGAGTAGTGAGGAAAAATTACGAGAGAGGAAGAAGGGAAAATGAGAACAGGTGAATTAGGAGAGATGAGGGGAGATGAATTAGGGAAAAGGGGAGAAATGAGGAAAGGCGAAACTTAAGATGCTATGGGAAATAAGGACAGGACATTTTAATTGAATAAGAGAAGAAACGGTGAGGGAAAATCGGGTAAGAGAAAAAAGGGGAAATTTGGGGTGGAGAAACACAAAAAGTAAGGGAAAATATTAGGTAGAAACTGCAATACAAATTATTTCTATGTTGGAATGAAAGTGATTGTTTAATGCTTTTTATGTTATTATTTATGAAAAAATCAATTAATTGTTAGATGACTAATTTTTGTATAACATCGATCTAGATAAAGACTCAATTATAACTTTTTAAAATTAAGTATTTTATGTTGTGCAATAATTCTTTCTTGACATTTTACTACCATATTAAAATTCCAGAGTTTTTAAGAAGAAAAAAATGTTTTCTTTTTTTACATCTGGGTAATCTTTTTTTTTTAATTTTCAAACAGATAAGTAAAATGAAATTATTTAAGAAACTTATTTTAAGAATTAGAAAAATAGAAGCCTCTAAATAATTTTGATAGATTTTAAGTTTCAATGTTTTTAAACAGTTATGGGAAAATTTTCAGCAGTTAATATTTCATTTTGAAATAATAATTTGAAATTTTAAAGATTTCAAAATTGTTTTGAAAAAAATATGAAAGATTTCAAGAAAATTATTTCCATTTTTCAGGAATTAATTTAAATTTAGGTAAACTTAATGTTTTAGGGCGTCAAGAGAAGGAAAAACATAGTTTAGATTCATGGGAAAATTTCAAACAATTTTTTAATAATGAGTTCTAAGAAATCATTACAAAAGATTACAAAACGTTTCAAATTATTTCATAAAATTTAAAAAAAGGGTTTAAAAGTTTTCAAAGCAACATCGTTCCATAATATATCATTTCATAACAAATTTTAATATATTTAAGAGATATGTAGAAGTTTTGAAACGATTAAAAAACAATGAAAATGTATAAGACATGTTAGGACTTTTTAAAAAACTCAGGGTAATGACATAAATTCTTTAGGTTCCCAAAACAATTTCTTTCGACTTTTTAATTTGAAAAATGAGCTTTAAGAGAAAATTCAAAAGTATTTTGAAACACCAAATATTTCCTTAAATTTTGAAAAAATAAAGAAGATTTTTAAGCTGCAGAAGATTTTTAAAAAATGCATATTTATGTGAAAGTTTAAGAAAGAAGAAAGCCAGACGTTAAAAACTCAAACGTCTGAACACTAATGTTTTTTTTTCAATTAAGAAATGTGGAAAAAATGTGTGAAACACTGAAAACTCATATGGTAAATTAAGACATGCCCTTAATGCAAATAACTTTGAAATGTCTTAAGTGAAGAAATAAATTTTATTCAAGTTCCTAGGAAAATTGGGCATGTTTTAAGGCAGCTTTTTACATTTGAAATAACTTTTCAAAATTTCAAGAAAAATTCCAGTCAGATAGAAATATTTTTAAGAATTTAA
>NC_046663.1:42265683-42283782 GCF_010883055.1 Belonocnema kinseyi
GAGATCGAACTTTCCCTATTATTTTGTAAAATCCCGTAAAATATATTTTTTTAATCTAGATTTTTTGTTGACGAATCTGAAATGTTCAAAAAATCTTTTATAATTTTCTTCAAATTTGTAAGAAATTTTTAAAGATTTTGAGCTTCATTACTTACATTTTAAATGATTTTTCAAAATTTCAAGTAAAATCGGACTCAATTAAAAATATTTTTAGGAATGCAAGAGGCTTTGCATAGATTTAAAATATTTTGAACCTTGGAAGCATTTCCGAAAATTTATGGAATATTTATCATTTCTTATGAAATGATAAAAGCCCTAAATATCTTTTGAAAAGGGTAAAATTTTTCTAATAATTTGTAAAATCCTGTAAAATAAAATGTGTGTAACTAGAAAAATATCAAAAAAGCATTGTTCTGTTACATCAAAATATCGTTTAATGTATTTCTATATCGCACTTCATTCTAAAATCTATTTTTATTTATAATACGTCTATTAAGTTTTTTAAACTAATACAAAAAATGGTACGAAGCTGCAGTTAGGGTATGGGAAGGTAAAAGGGTTTAAAATAACGTTACGTAATATGTAAACAAGAATATAAGTGTTCAAAAAATTTTAACAAGTAAATTGTTAAAAGAAAATTGAGTAAATGATAAAAATGAGTATAAAAGTGAGCGCGCGCACCTAAAATAGTCTAGTGTAAATTACAAAGATCGTAAAAAAATCATAATTAGTGCCAGAAACTCCCAAAATTAAATTTTGTACTTATGGGATTTTTTGGAACCCTATGAAACAGACTTATTTGAATAGTATTGAAAAATTCATTATATATTTGTATTCTATAGCTAATTGTAAAGAGAAATGTTGAGTTTCAATTTAATGTATTTACAAAAACTTCTTTTTTATGGAAAATAGTCACCTTACGGTGAAAATGGGTCCATGTTAGGCGTGAAAAGTACGATTTCTATTTAAAAAATGGTAAAGACAAGGATTTATCTCCTATTATATTATAAATACTCACACGAATATCAAAGGAGGCATTTTTTTGACCCATTTTTGGATCCATGGGACATTGAGGATCTAATAAAGAAACTTGGAAACAACTTTAAGTCTCGTTTGTTTCACATTTTCGCTGGACCTCCATAAAAAACGGGAGGTTAACCGATTTTCCACGGGGAAACAGCTTGACTTGAATGTCCCGAAAATGAAAGAAGTTTTCCCTTACGTTGAGAAAAATTCAATCTTTAAATTACATCGCCAATAATTAAATTTATCTAATAAAATTTGGTTAAAAATATGAAATGTTGCTTGTAAAGTGAGTGATGTTATTTTTTCGACTAGGGTAATTAATTAATTAATTGCTGATGTTAAATATTGACGATTACTGGTCAAATTTATATCTGGAGAAACGAGAAAAAATCCGCCTCGGCCACTGCACGGGGGCTCCAGCAGTTCAAATCCTGGCTGAGGCGGATTTTTTCACTTTTCTCTAAAAAATTACTTGATCAGTAATCGACCATGTCTAACATAAGAAATTAATTAATTTATTACGCTGGTCGACAAAATAACATCAATTATTAAATTATATATTCAGATCCAGTGAATTTATTCATACTATAATATTAATCATTAAAATATCACAGGTTACAAAGAGCAAAAACTCGCTTCATCATATGGCTATAGGAGAAATGAGAAAGAATCTTCTGGAATCCCGATGGCGTAATAGGTTAACGCTCCACTCGTGAATAGTGGCGTTCCTGGTTCAAATCCAGGCCGAGGCAGATTTTTTTCGGGTCTCCGGAAAAATGATTTGGCCAGTCATCAGCAATATTTAACACCAGATATCCATTAGTTGGTTATTGTGTTTTGCCCGTGAGTAGCAGCAGCTCGCTCTTAAAACAGTTCCTGAAACAAAGTGAAAAGTCGTGAAATTAATTTCCCTGATCCAAATTCTGAAGTCTTAAAAAATCTTGCTCTTCCAGGATCATAATACAAACTTCCTTATAGCCCAAGAAGCACTCGTATTCATAACTTCAGCCGTTAATCTTTTCTTAATCCTTTTTTACGAGCAGGAGCAAAAAGCAGTCCGTAATCAGTTAATATTTAGGGGTGTCGCAAAGCAACGGAGGGTGAATTTTAATCTCGACTCGTATAAAACGCCAAACTTGGAAAACATCCAAATGAGAGTCCTGCAGAGTATTAACAGATCATGTCTCTATTTAGTTACAAAATTTCCAACCTGTGTGAAACTTTAATATTTTATTTAGTCAAGCTAAAAATCGTTATAAAAGAGGGGCAAATTCATTAATTGCATATAAGCATAAGGGGGTGTGGATGTTACCATATGTTACACATGGGGGGGGGGAGTGATAATGTTAAGTAATATTTTTAACAAATGGACACAAATGGTTCTTAAAAACAAATACATTAAATAAAATTAATGCATGGCTTAAAGGAAATCTCTTTAAATTAAAGAAAAAGTTTTTCTATGATATAAAAAATTCTCTTGATTCTAAGAAATTTCTTTAGACAAAAAGTTTGTGTGTCAATAAAAATTTTTTTTTCGATTTAAAATAATGGCATCATTTTTAAGTTTTTGTTGCTTAAATGAAAAAAAATAGTAGAGAAACGGTTTTTTTGATTGAAAACAAATAATTTTCGGATTTATTTTACAATGTTAAGTCACCAAATCGATTAATTATAAATACATTTGGTTTGAAATTATGAAATTTTGAACATCTTTTTTCGATTTGGTCTATTTTGAAAATTTTGCTATTGAAGTTTCTTGTAATCTCATATATAATTTAAAAAGGTGTAATTTTAAATGCTTTTTTAATAAATCTATTTTAAAAATTCAGACTCAAAAAAGTCTCCAATTTTGAAAGATGTATAAATCAAAATTCTTAAATTTCTATGGTTTTGAATAACAAAAGTCAAGAGTTTTCAATGCTGAATCTTTCAAATATATAAAAATGCGAATCTGAAGTATCAGAAGTTTTCATTGTAAAACTTGGGATTTATATAATTTTTTATTCAAAGGTTAACAATGGAAAATTCTTCAATATTAAAAATTTTCAATTTTCTAGATTTAGAATTACAGATTTATTATTTTGGAATGCTTTATTGCTTACTGTTTCAAATAATATAATTTTAAAAACATTTTCTGGGGTATGTAGTTCCAGTTTGAAGATTTACAAGAAATATTTTTTCAATTTTTAACATCTTAAATTGAAGATTTTTTTATTTCAAAGTTGAATAAATCAAAGTTTTTTAATTCGGATGATCTTAAAGGTCAAATGTCAAAAGTTCTTAATCCTAAATCTTCAAAATTTAATTTAAAAATTAAAAATTATGAATTATAAATTTAAAATTCATTTTAAATGTAAATCACGCAATTTTTAATTGTAAATCTTGAAACTTACATAATCTTTAATTGTATAATTTCCAAATGAAAAGCTCTTTAATATAAAAAAAATGTAATTCCAACAACTTTGAGCACTCGTCAATAACATTAAAATGGTTGAAATGGCCTAAATTTTATAGAGTTACATTGGTTAAAGATATTTCCATAATATAAAATTAAAAAAAAGTTTATAAACAAATGATTTGTTGAAAGAATGTTTTTTACTATTTTCCATGATTTTACTTTTTTTGTTATATTGCGAGCAATTCAGATAAAAACAATATAATGATGAAGAAATTTTTTCTTGAGATTATTATTGTTAATATTATAAACAAATGCATTATTCAGGCATTTTTTACAGAAAAATTCATTTTTTTCGATGTAATTTTTTTTAATTAAGAGCTTTATGGTAATTTTAGAAAAATTCATAATTTGTGCATTAATCTTATGATTTTGTTAAAGGAATTTAATAAACAAATGCATTGTTCGGATATTTCTTGGAAGATAAATTCGGTTTTTCAATGTTGGTCCTTCAATTTAAGAATTTCATGACAATGTCAGAAAAATTCTTAACTAGTTGATTAATTTTATGATATTTTAAACAAATTTAATAAAAAAATGCATTGATAATGCATTTCTTTATTAAATTTAAATTTAAAAATATATAATCCATCAAATAATTGTGCATTTTGCTGAAATTATCATGAAATTTCGAATTAAAAAAACTGTCACCGAAAAAAAAAATTTTTGCTGCCCATAGATGTCTGAATCATGCATTTTTTTGTTAAATTTGTTTTAAAAAATCATGAAATTGTTTAATGAATTATGAATTCTTTCTGAAACTATTTGAAGTTCCTAATTAAAAAAGTTGGAATCGAAAAAGTCGAATTTTTGTTACGAAAAATGCCTTATCAATGCATTTATTTATTGCATTTGTTTCTAGTTTTAACAATAATAATCTGAAGAAGTAATTTCTTTATTATTATATTATTTTTATCTAAATTTCTTGCAAAATATTTTTTTATAAAAGTCAGATTATGGAAAATCGTAAAAAAAATTCGTTTAACAAATAATTTTTTTATAATAATTTTTTGTTTATTATATAATATTAAAAAATTTTCAACTGATGTTACTCAATGACATTTAGGTTATTTAAACAATTATAATTTTATTGGCGAGCACCGGGAACATCAAATTTACGTTCCGATTTTTGAAAATCAGCCTCGCCAACTCCCTTGGAAATCTTTACAGTTTTTTTTAATTTGTTGTCCAAATCGGTCAATATTGGTGGACTGTACGTTATTTTGAACAAAAAAAGTCATTTTTTCTCCACTATGTCCTGGTACTAGCCACAGAAAGAACATAGTTTACACCCCTAACATTATCTGTGATTTAGTTAAAAAAAAAACAAAAAAAAACAATAATTTGGAATAAAGAGAACGTAAAAATATTTATTGTTTTCTGTTTCATTCCTGTTTATGGGCATTTTGTGTTCTTTTTATTACATATTATTACTGTTTTCCACTCAAATTAATTCAATCTAGAATATTCAACAGTTTAGCTTTAATATAAATGCATGAAAATACTATTTTTATATGCATTAACATTGAATGTTTCCGTATTAATATCTAGGTAAAAACTCGAGCTATTAATTACGAAATTTCGGAATAAATAGTTCAGAGCTTTTAATCAACTATTAAGCGGACATTTGAAGGGAAAAAATAAATTTTTAGAAAACAATGACTTGCAATAAAAAGAAACATAACAAACGTATTGTTTTTGTATCAAATTTTTCTTTATTGATATTTAATATCCTTCTTATTTCACATTATTACATTTTCACTTAAATGCTGAAATATTTAACAATTTAGTTTCAATTTTAATTGACGAAAATACTATTTTTATATAGAATAAAATTTTATGTACTAATAGTTAGGTGAGAACTCTGAGCTATTTATAGAAAGTAGAATCGGCTATTAATACAGAAAAATCGCGATAAATAGTCCAGATTCTTGAATCGGCAATCTATCATGAAATTTCGCGATAAATATCACCGGTCGTTGAATTGACTATTTTAACTGAAATGTCGTGATTAATAGGAAAGACCTTTAAATTAAACCAAACTCACGCTTTCAGTCCAGTGTCGGAAGTTGCCTTTAAATAGCCTTTGACTGAATTCGAGGGGATCGAAACGTAAACAGTCAAACCCAGCTGAACCATTTCGATTTGGAATGCATGCTATTGCGGAATATACTTGACTCATAACTCGCGCACTGCGACCGATCCAAGACGACTGTCGCAACCACTCTCGCCCTGCTCCCCGGAGAAACTACGTGAACCAGTAGTTCTAGGAATGCCGAGAACAGGGTGACTAAATGGGAAAGTTTAGTGTATGTAATTTTGAACAATTTTTTAAATAGTTTAATTGCGAAAATTTATTATTCAAAATTCTTCCCTCATAACGATTTTCAATTGAAAATTGTTCCAGATTTGAGATTAACAGTCGAAGATTTATTAATCTGAAATGTTTATAGTTTGAAATAACGTGATTTCGAACGCTTTCGAACGTATTCCATAGCCAAGTGAAGGGAAGTAGGAGGACGAAGGGGATATTAAGGAGGGATAAGAATAAGGAAATTATGGAGAGCGGATGTATGGGGAGTTGTAAGAGAAGTAGAGGAATAGAGAAGGGACTTCTTAAAAGCCTACAACACTCTCTTCTATCGGCGTGCGGAAACTACTTTGACTAATTTCTTTTCGAATTTGTAATCCCATTTAGAAGCTTTGCAATTAATAAATCTTCTATTTTAATAGTTTTAAATTCAAACTTCTTTCTTCCTCTGGCAGAAACAATTATAGTGTTGTTTCTGTTTCCATCCGTCCCCCATCCGTCGTAATTTTTCCCCGGGTGCGAAAATAAGGGGAAGTGAGGATAGGGTAAGTAGGAAAAGCGAAGTAGGGAAAGCAGAGGATGGGATGGAGAGTAATAGGAGGAAGTATAATAGAATATAAGGAGAGTAGAAAAATTAAGGGGAAGTGAATAAAGGAAAGCAGACGAATGGAGGGGTAGTAATGGAAGGGGATGTAGTAGAATTTAGAGTAAGTAAGTAAATAAAAGGGTACTGAATTAGGGGAAGAAGAGGATGGTAGGGATAGTGATAGGAGAGAAGGTATTAGAATTGAGATTGAGTGAGAAAATTAAAGAGAAGTAAATAGAGGGGTATTTGAGGAAGGAAAGAGCGGGATGGGGAACTAGTGGAAGAAGTAGAACAAGAGGCTACTGAGATTGTAACTAGGCAAAAGAAAGGGTATTAAGAGAGGGATTGTGTGAAACGTTCTTCAATTTTCAAGACTTTCAACTGAAAATTAAATTATATTCAGTAAGACATTACTGCAAATATATAAACAAAATTACGAAACATATGCGGAGGGAGGGAGGACAAATTCCTTTGTTACGGCTTGTTACTTGGATTTGAGGAGGGGTAAAAATGTGAGAAAAATGTGTGACGTAATTTATGAATGACCCCTAAGAATCTTGTGTGCTTCTTCCTGGGAAAGTACCTCAAGTAACTCTTTCTCGAGAAAGGAAATTTAAGGAGAGAAGAATGCGAGGACGCGTTGGAAAAGCAACGATACAAGAAATGGTACCGGGTGGCGAAATAGGATGGAGAGTTGAAACAGAAAAAAGGGAAAAAGAATAATAAAAAAGTTTGAGTAGAAAGGGTGTAGGACTGGCTGATGACTGGCTGGCTGGCAGACAAATTGCGAGAATTTCAATGCGGCACGGCGACGTACGCCGAGAGAACAAATGAAGAAATAAAACCGTCAACGTTTCGCGTTCACACTCACACTCTCTATTCGTATAGTACGGCACGGAGCTTTAATGGCGACTGTCGAGATCATGATGCATGAGATCTTCTCAATATAATTGCCAAAAATTACTCCCACGTTAGCGTGCAAGGAAAAACTCGCAATTTATAATTGTATTAATTATCATTTCTTTTTCTGAAGTTCTTTGAAAATAATAATTTCGTTTATTTGTAACAAGAAAGAAAAGCGCGCTATGCAAGCTTATAGAATGTTTTTTAAAACTTTCTTACAAAATTATCAAATTAAGGTATTTGTTTCAATTTGAAGTATTATAAAGGCAGCGTCTATATGTGCTGAAAAAATAACACTATTTGTATCATTGATTCGGTACGCCTAGTCACAGCCGACTATAAAATATTAGCAATAACCATAAATAAAAGAATTATTAATTTTAATGTTAAACAACGGCTAATTACATCCCCAAGCAAAGAACAATAACAACCCTTAAAAAAGTTAACAGATGCCCTTATCAACGGTTAATAAATTCTCTAGTAATGGTCAGTAAAAACGCTTGTCAACGTTCAATAACATCTGCTAGCAACGAGTAAGAACAATTCTCAGCATCGTCTGCTAGGATAATCTAGCAATCACCAGTAATAAACCTTAGCAACGGTCAATAAAAAAACTTAGCAATGACTAATAACATCCCCTAGCAATGGAGAATAAAAACCTTAACAACGGTCATATCAACCCTCAGCAGCGCTTAATAACGGCCGCACACCGCGGTCAATAAGAACTCGTAGCAACGGCTAATGACGTGCCCTGAAAATGAAAAATAAAAATAAAATATTAAAAAAACCCAACGGTGAATAAAATCCCTAAAAATGGTCAATAGACACCCTCAGGAACGAAAAATAAAATCTGCTAGTAACAAGTAATAAAAATCCTTAACAACTTCCACTACTATGATCTAGCAACGGTCAGTAATAAACCTTAGCAACAGTAAAACACAACTCTTAGTAAGGCTCTATCTTCTCACAACGGACAATAAGATCCTTCAGCAGCGGTCAATAACAACCCTTGGGAGCGCTTAATAGCGTCCCGAAGCAACTATCAATAATAATCCCTAGCAACAGCGTATAACATCCCCTTAAAATAAACAATAACAACCCTTAGAAAATATTGCAAAAACCCTTGGCAACGGTTTATAACATCCCTAGGAACAGCCAATAGAATCTCTTACCAACCTTGAATTCTTGGCAATGGCTAATAATATCCCCTAGTAATGGACAATAACAAACCTTTAGCAGCGGTCAATATCAACCCTCAGCAACGCAACATCTCCTAGAAAAAAATAATAACAACGACAAATAACAACCGCTAGCCATGTAGCAACGGGTAATAACAATCCTACACATCTTTTAGTAAAAGACAATAGCAACGGTCATTAAAAAACGTTAAAAAAGGCCAAAAACAACACTAAGCAACAACTAATAACATTTGCAAGCAATGGACAATAATAACCTTTAGCAACGGTCCATATCAATCTTTACCAATGCTCAATAACGCCTTTAAGCATCGTTCAATAACAACCTATTGAAAAGAGTAATAACATCCCTTAGAAAAGGACAATAAGAAACCTTATCATGCATGAAAAACGCTAGTTATCGATTAATAACAACCTCTAGGAACGGTTGATTGAAATCCTTTTTAACAATAAATAATATCCCCTAGTAACAGGTAATAACAACCTTCAGAAACGTTCACTGAAATCGCCTAGCAACGGTCACCAAAAAACTTTAGTAATGGTCAAGGATAACCCTCAGAAACGACCATTACAACTCTCTTTAATCGTTTAATAACAAAATTTTTTTCAAACAAAAAATTTCAACCAAATAATTGATTTTTTTTAGTGAAAAAATCAATTGTTTGCTTGAAAAACTTTTTTTTTCGTTAAAAATTCAGCGAATTTGTTAAAAAATTCATATATTTTTCTAAACAGTCATCTTTTTCAAATAAAATTGATCTTTTTGGTTAAGAATTAAACATTTTGATTCAAAATGTAACAATTTGGTTAAATATATAACTCTGTTGTTAGAAGTCGCCATTTTTGTTAAACATTTAAAGCTTAAATTGTAAATTCATCTAAGTATTTGTTTAAAAATTAATGTGTTAGACATTTTTTTAACAAATGTTTTTACTGAAATTGTAAGTATTTTATTCTTGGTTTACAATTATTACTGCTAATTCAAGATTCATCTTTACTAGATGAATATTAACCTGTTTTTGTTTAGAATTTAACTATTTGGATAAAAATTCGCCTCTTTTGGCTAAATTCAACTGTTTTTTATTTCGAATCAAAATCTATTTGGGTTAAAATATAAACTATAACATGGTTCCTTGAAAATTCATATTTTTTTTAAAAATATATTTTTTTAAATTCATTCCTTTGATTGACAAGTTGCAAGATTGATAATATTAGTAAAAAATTTCACTAATTGGTTGTAATTTTAATTTTTTGTTATAAATTTAACTCTTTTGTATGATATTTGTGTTATTACTGGAAAATTCAATTGTTTACTAAAACATTCATTCTTTTACCTTCAAAATTTCACTATTATGTTGAAAATTTGTCTTGGTGCGTTTAAAATTAATCTCCTTTATTGAGAATTCATCTATTTATTCGAGGATTCAACTTTTTTTTAAATTCTTTGTTTTTATTTCGTTGAATTATACTGGATAAAAAGACGTGCCTTTTTAAAGCAATACTTGTAATGAAATTTTGATTTTTTGTTGAAAATTGACTATTTGTTTAAAATTCGCCTGTTTTTTGAAAATTTTATAATTTTGTTTAAAACTCAAATATTTGGTGAAATTCATCTTTCTAGGTCTAAAATTTAAGCTTTTTGTTAAAAATGCGTTTTTTTGGATTGAAAATTCTAATTTTATCGAAAAACTTTTTTACCTTTTGGCTTAAAAATTTTAATCTTTTGTTAAAAGTTTATAACAATTATAAAAATTCAATTATAAAACATATAAGTCAAATTTCGTTAATTTCTTTAAACTTTTTTTTCCTTCAATTTTACTATTTGGATGAGTGTCAATTTAAAAAGAAAATCCTAACGAGCATAACCTACTCTCCCCTTTTCGTGAACCCCCATGTTCGGTTTTGTAAACATAAAACTCCCCCTGTGACAGAGGGAATAAAAAGTGTCTCGATCCAGAGATACACGGATGTGCAGGGAAATTGAGATGAATGACATACGTACAGCGTTGAGCTGCTGAAGTCGTGTAAACTGCAGAAGGGGCGAAGTGAAGGATTTACTCGCTTTCTCACTTTTAAGTGCCACTTTGCAGTTCACAAACAGTCCTCGAGGTGCGAAATTCATTACCAGTTTCTGGATTATCATATTAACCCTTCCACGTCGTAATGCATATAATTTTGCAACCACCTTTTAGCCGCTTTAGACAACTTAAATAGGAAAATATTCATTTTTCACATCAAACTAATGCCTCCTCATTGTGATGAGAATGTATTAACTGGAAATAAGTAGACTGAGCTTTTGCTTTCAGGCCAATGTTGGGGGTTGCCTACAAATGGCATTGGCCACAATTCGGGGGGATCCAAACGTAAGCAGTCAGGACCATCTAAACCGTTCCCAATTAGAATACACAATATTGCGCAATATACTCGACTAACTACTTGCGCACTGTTGGCCCTTTCGAGACGAAAGTCGCGACCATTTTTCACGCTGCTCGCTGAGAAACTACGTCGGCCAGCAGTTCTAGGAAGGCCGAGAGAGAGGGCAGAGATTGCGGTATTTGGTTGCATCAAAAATTTTTTTATCTTTCGGCTTTCTTTTTTCTTTAGAGTTTAAACGACAGCCAAATAATTGTTAAGAAAACAGATCCAAGCGAAGAATTTATAAATTATATTTAAAAGTTTATCAGATTTTATTTTATGATAATGGGCTTATAGAACTCCGTCGGCAGCTACTTAAAACTATACATGCGCAGTGCATATTTTTCGTAGAACTGCGCACGATGCGTTTTCTTCCCGTTGTGCGCATGCTGGGTTGTTTGCCTAGAGCTGTTGTTTGTAATTTTATTTTCTTCAAAGGTATTTACGAGGTCGGGTATTTTCTTTGTTCGAGAAATGACGGATCGTTCAATTGTAAATACTAATTTACTAAACGGGTTTTTGACTTTTCAATAGTTAATTGAGTTACAAATTTCAAATTATCAAATTTTAATCACTTTAAATTGAAAATTATTTATATTCAAACTTTTTTATTTTTAGTTATGTGAAAATATTCATTTTTAACCTTTTTTCTATTAGAAAAAATCTGACAGTTGGTTCTCACGCTCCGCTCTTCATGGCGTATTTGTCTCGCACTTCGCGCTCTGTTATGTATTTACCTCGCGCTACGAGCTCAGTCTTTATATTTTCGCACATTCTTGTGCAAAACTTTTAAAGTTAAGACTCAAAAGATCCACTACTTTAATTTTGTGATTTTGAATTCTCTTTTATTAAAAGAGCTTTAGCTCGAGAGTTTGAGCGCGCCTACGGCATGCGACTGATGGCAATCGCACTCCGTGCTCGGTCTTTGCGTTTCTTCCGCGTGCACAAACCTTTTAAAATCAAAGATCAACGGACCGACAACTGTAATTTTGTGATTTTGAACTCCCTTTTATTAAAGCTCTTTCGGCTTTAACGAATACATTCTCATCCCGTATCTCGTGCTTCGCAGTTGATTTTGTCCAACATGCCAATTTTTCTACATTATACACAACACTTTTATATCAAATATAATACTTTTTTATGTAACTCTGCCTGGGATTACTTATTCAAAAATTGCAAAATAAAGAGAAAGTTTTATTTCTCGTGATTATTTTTATATTTGCTTTTCATTTTGCCTTAAATTGTGTTCTAAGCTGCGCTGAAACATGTGTCATTTCAATAAATTTATATCGTTACAATTCATGATATGAATAAAAATTAAATCATACTAATTCTTATTTCCTTGTTTTTATAATTTTTTTATTTTTAATCTTGTTTTTACGATAAAAGAAAAGCTACTGCGCATTCGCATAGGGCCTAATACAGTAACATATATAGGGTCCTCTATAGGATCCTATGTCCTCTTTCGCCTTTTCTGTTCTTTTTCCAAAAAATTTATTTTTTTATTTTTATTCTTATTTTTTACGATTAAAAGAAAATCTACTCGTTGTATTGAAAAATTATTAATAATAAATTTATAGATCTTTTTAGGCAAACAACTGTTGTCTGTTAATTTTAGTTCGGGCTTGTGTCCTTTTTTCGAAAAAATTTAATATTTTTATTTTGAATATCATTTTTTACGACTAAAGCAAAAACGACGTGTGCTATCAAAAATTATAGCTATTTTTTGGATGAACAAGATTTGTTTCATTTTTTTCGTAGCTTGTGTCGTTAGTCCAAAAATTTTTTTAAATGTTTTTTTTTTTAACTAAAAACAAAAAGTATGCGTCCTTTTGAAAAGTGATTCATAATAAATTTGTAGGTCTTTCCAGGGCGCGCAATTTAAGCTTATTCATTTTTTTCTTCCTTTGCATAGTTTGACAAAAAATGGAATTTTTGGATATTTCATTATTTTTGGTATGATCAAAATTTGGAATTTTTTACCAAATTAAAAAAGTTGTTATCATAAGCTTGTAGGGCTTTTCAAAAGGATGGTTTTTCTTCTACTGACTTTTCTCTTATCATGCGTTGTTTGGCTTAAAATGTTCATTTTAGTTTGGTTTTTTCGATTTTGAAACTGCTCTAACTCTAATCATTTTCGTTTTATAGAAAAAAGTCATGGGGATAAATTGTTTAAGTTTCTGAGTACTTTGAATAACCGTTCATAGAATTTTCAAATCTTGAAAAAATGTGGTTTAAAAAATTTTGAAAACGCCCTCACTTTCTGAATTTTTAACCAAAATGGCTGGTTTACGAACTTCTTTTTTCTTTTTAGGCCTTAAAAGTGTGCCAAAGCAGAATCCAATCTGATCAATTTTTCGAAAGTTATCGTGCCTACAGTATACAGACTACAGGCAAAATGAAATTACAGACAAACCGACAAAGTGAAATTAACATAAAAACACCACCTTCTCATTAGGATGAGAATGTAAAAATGGGTTTTCCAACCTTGAAAACATTCACTTTAAACCGTTTTTTACATATAATTTCATTTCTACATTTAATAGAAAATTGATATTTTGTTATTCTTGCTTGTATATGAGAAACAAATAAAAAATATATACAAACGGTATAACAAGTATAAAATAAACATTTAACTACAAAAAAGTTGCAAAATAAAATGATACAAGAATGTAATTGAAATCAACTTTATATTATAATTTTTATACACAAATTTATCTTGTCTCGTTTAGAGTTTATATATTAATTACAAATTCGTCTTTCTTGCCAAAAAAATTAATTTCCTTGGTTGAAAATGTATTCATTTTGATTGAAAATGAAACGCATTGGTCGGAAAGTAATCTGTTTTTTTAGGATTCAACCATTTTCTTTACATTTCGTCTTTTTGGTAGAAAATTAATCTTCCTGGATAAAAATTAATCTGTTTTTGTGAAAAAAATCAACTTGTTGGTTGAAAAATAATCTATTTTGGGTTAGGATTCAACTATTTTGTTGAAAATTGAAGCGCTTTGTAAAAAAATTATGTTTTTGGATTCAAAATTCAACAATCTGATGGAAAGTTGAACTAATGTTAAAAATTAGATTCTTCATTGAAAATTCAAGTTTTGTGTAAGAAATATAAACTTTTATGTAAAAAATGTAACTAATGTGTTGAAAATTCGTTTTTACGGTTGACATTCAATTTTTCATCCCAAGTGTAAGTAATTGATTGTTTGATCAAAATTAATCTTGCTTGCTGAGAATTCATTATTTTGGTTAACGACAATTCGTTTTTTTAAACTAATTTTTTTAATGAAAATTTATCTGTTTTACTTTTTGTTGAAAACTTATCATTTTTAGTCATAAATTTAACTATTTGACTAATAATTCAACTATTTTGTTAAATACATCTACTTAGTCGAAAATTCAACTATTTTGTTAAAAAATTCATGTTTTCAGCAAAAAATTCCATTTTTTGTACGAAAAATATAATTTTTCATTAAAATTGAGACTCTTGTTCTGGGAATTCAGTTGTATTTATGGTTAAATTTAAATTTTTCATCTGAAATGTAACTATTCCATTTTTGGTTGAAAAATTTTTATTTCTTAGTTGCAAATTTAATTATTTGTAGAAAATTCATGTATTTTTTGAAGATACGTTTTTTGTTTAAAACATAAATCTTGTTTATTTGTAATAATTAAAAACAACTATTTAAAAATTTGTTTCTTAGGAGTAATTTTTTCAATTGAAAATTTAAATGTTCCATTTTTTGTTGAAAACTTATCTCTTTTACTCATAAATTCAACTGTTTCGTTGAAAATTTTTCTATTTTGTTAAATTCACCTTTTTGTAGAAAATCGAACTTTTTTTTAAATTTCTCATTTTGGATAAAAAATACATCCTTTAACGATAGAAGAGTCATCATGTATTTTGTTGCAAATTCCTTCAGTTGAGTAGAAAATTAATTTTTTCAATTGCAAATTTATCGTTTTAGTTTAAGATATAATTCGTTTGTTAAATTTTTTTTAATACAACTCTTTGAAAATTCTTCTTTTTTTTGTTGAAAAATAATTTTTTAACTGAAAACTTAACAATTGCATTTTTGCTTTAAAGCTGATTTTTTTAGATGAAAATTCGACTGTTTCGTGGAAAATACATATATTTTCTTGAAAATTCTATTATTTTGTTTCGGATCCAAAACGCATCTTTTAATGGTAGAAGATTTTTGTTATCGATAATATAAGTCTTCAATATATCTACGTGGATTTAAATTTTATGCTTTGATTTGAGAATTGTCATGGAATATTTGGACACTCCCTGAGAATGGATTTTTAAATTGTATATTTTTTAGTCTTAAGAAGAAAAATCCAGAGACTTAGTGCCAGTCTTTTATCAAACTAAACAACTGATGAGCCAAATTGAAAAAAAAAATTTTGAGAAAAACTTTTCATAAATTTCCTCTTCTGACGAACATAAATATCTCCTTATTAAATTTTACCTCATTTTACTTGGAGTAAAGATACAAACTCAAGTCAGGGAATACGATGCCAGGGCGATGTACATTCCAGGAATAAATTTTGCTCAAGCGCTCCTAGTTCGAGTTGAGGGAAAAAAAGAAGAAAAAAAAGAAAAGGTCTGGGCTGGGTAAGGTGAAGAGAGAGGAAAATACGAAAGAAAAGGACACAATTTCAGGACGAGGACGAGGACGTTGAGACTATAAGGGAGGCGGAGTTCTCTTCGAAGTTTTGCAGATATTGAATATCTCGGACCATCAATCATCAAGGCACACCAATATCAGAAAGTATTGGCTTATACTTATTCCTATATCGTATAGCGATTTATATTTAATCTTGTCACTCGAAATTTCGCCATATTGTGATAATCGTCCAAATCTGTAGACGTGTTACGACCTAATAAGATACACTCGTCACCAACTACTCAACCCCAAAAAAATATATTTCATCTTTTTATCATCAGTTGGCCTACCAACTATATGATTGATGTAGGAGTAGGCCAACTGATGATGAAAAGATGAAATTTTTTTTTGGGGTTGAGTAGTTGGTGACAAGTGTATCTTATTAGGTCGTCACACGTCTACAGATTTGGACGTTTATTACAATATGGCGAAATTTCAAGCGACAAGATTTAAGTATAAATCGCTATACGATATAGGAATAAGTATAAGCATGTGCGGAAGAGTGGTCCTAAGTCGGCACTATGGGTTAGGCCAGTACCCTCGCGTTTCTCAGAGATAGCACGCATACCGGCCTAATTATTTTGTCGTATGACAGGTTGAGAGACATGGACGTAATTTATGATGACAATTGTCACCTTAAGTTTTGCATGGCAGCGTTAGCGGGGTATACATTTTTCGTGCAAACGGAATTCCATTTTCTTCCATTATTGTGAAGCATGTACGAGTCTCTAAATATTTTGAAAAGTTCAATCGATTAAGTGCGTTCTGTGTTCTTTGTGTTTTATATTATCAAGTCGATTTTTCATATGCATTTGTTTCGTGTGGGTAATAGCATGAAATGTGTAAACATTCGTAGTGATCCTAAGTCGGCACCAAGTAGGTGGTCTTGATTTGGCACCTATTTTGCTGCTTTCGTTGTCATTTGTGTGTTATTTTATTTTTTTTCGTTTCAGTTTCATGTAAATCGTCTCTTGTTTAGATTTTAATTTTTTCTTCCCTTTTAAGATTAATTTTTTCACGATTTTTATTAGTACAATGGAGAAATGTTTCCATTCCATAAATAGAGAATGAAAATATTCAACATTTTTTTCATTCTAAATGGTTTTAATTTGACCATTTCCTACTACAACTTACATGACCTCCTATTTTGCTTGCACCTGAGAGAAGAAGTAGCATGCCGTCTCATGGCCAGGGGGTGCCGACTTAGGATTACCAGTTTGAGAAATAACAAAAATCGACTTTTTCCCTTTGCATGGTGACAGTGACAGTCACTCCATACTGTTGCGAACGACATGTCTCTGTTTTAGACAAAAACTCCTACTGTGCCGACTTAGGAGAACTCTCCCTTATATGAACCGACGTCAGTAGCTGAGAGGTAATTCTCTTCATGTCGCTATCTTAAAAGTTAAGCACGGTTAGGCGCGGTTGGCGCTCGCATAGGTGACCGTTCCTGATTCATTATCAATCTTGTTTTTTCACTGCGTTTTAATACACTGAGACCTGGAATTAGTTAGCTCGGATTTACTGATTCCAAAAATTGCTGCCGCAGCGGTTTCGGACTGAGAGTTGGGCCCCTCGGGTTCGAGAGGGGGTGTTCAATCAAGCGTGAAAAACCGGAAGCGTAGGGACAAAGTGGCAGTGTGCGGTAGTACTCACTTGCGTGTATTTCGTAATATTAGAAAATGGTTCACGCGCCACTGGCATTTTACGTTTGCAGGCCCTACAAATAGCTTAAAGTTCAATTGCAAGTCAAGTTCGAATTATATTCAATCCAGGTTCCAGTGTACTACCCAGTGGTAGGTTTGTCGCCTTGGATGAGTTTGAGCACTTGGATGCTCGCAAGTGTCTACATAAAACTTGTCTTTCAGTAATCGGCTGTGCTCAGCAGTGCTGGTTTTCTGCAGTTTTCAACTTCTCTGACGCAATTTACAGGCCAATGCGAGCAATTTTTCTCCTCTCTCCGTTTTTCCAGTTTAATGCGAAATGATAGAGTAACATAGAACAGAATTAAGGCCATGTGACGAGTAGGTCACGTGACGAGATTCCATTCTTAACCTCACTTTTTTTATTTCCCAACTTATTTTCACACGAAACGCCACATCGAGTTTAAAATTTGGGATAATCAATAAGAAGCACTAAGAAAGGTGGGTCGGGTCCTCAATTTCAATAATTATGAAAAAAGCAAAAAGAAATTATTAACAACAAAAAATTTTTTTCCTAATTATACAAATTTAGGACCAGGCCCACCATTCTTAGTGCTTCTTGTTCAGTATTCCAAATTTCCAACTTGATGTGTAGTTTGTGTGACAATAAGTTGGAAAATAAAAAAAGTGGTAGTAAGATAGTAATCTGTTCCCGTGACCCACTCATCACATGGCCTTAATAGCCCAAAAAGAAAATCAAACTATTTTTTGTTGAGCTAATTCTTGATTGAATTACACAGGCCAACAATTCTCAGAACCAGAGACCAGACCTACTATACCCGAAGGTTTTTGCTGCGCTGAATCCGAATCTGACCTCAGAAAAATTCC
>NC_046663.1:42283882-42295239 GCF_010883055.1 Belonocnema kinseyi
CTGAATGTTAAATCAAAAAGCATGAAAGAGGGAGCTCTTCTTAATATTTTGACACCAAAATCATGTCGATACACCTTACCGGCTGCGAGTAAAGCCACCCACACTTTAACTTGACAGACTGTACATCTTCAAAATTAAAAATTATTTATGTTTAAAGATTCACAATTCGATGCTCTAAAATTGTTAAGAGATATAATAGAAAATTTTTAAAGTTTGAAAATATGAAATTGAATGTTAATAAATTTTCAAGATTTGTATTTTAAAGGAATGTAATTTTGAATGCTTTTTTTCTTTTTACATTCTTATCAGAGAAGGTATTAGCTTTGTGTAAAATTTACCCCCCCCCCCAGTTGTCGTCAAATGTCCACGTGTTAAGACCCCCTGAATCCGAAAAACAAGTTTTTACGAATGTGTCTGTTTTAAGATAATATCTTATAAAATAAATATAATATTGAAAAAAATACTTAAATGTACAATTTTCAATTAGTTAAAAAAATTTTTAATATAACATTTCAAAAACAAACTTATTTAAACTAACCACTTTCAAAATAAATCAGGTCTACATTTTGCACAATCATCATTTAATAAATTCAAAAATGATTTTCAAATTAATTAGGGAAAAATTAAAGAAACTTCAAAAGAATTTAATTAAATGCTTCCAAATCTAGGGTGAGTTTTAAAGACTTCAAGATGAATGAAATAAAAACTTTATCGAATGAATAGAATTCAGTCAATTTAGAAGAATGTAAAGAAATGTAGGATAAACTAATAATAATTTATGGTGAATTAAAAATGAATTCCAAAAAATATTTTCAAATTTTTTTAAACGAGACCATGAAATTTCGTCTGTTTTAATACCAATGCAAGTTACGAATTATAATAATATACATTTATGAGAATGATATAAAATTTCAGGAACAAACTTGAGTGCGAAGCACGAGATACGTAATGAGAATGTGTTCGTTAAAGCCGAAGGAGCTTTAACAAAAGAGAATTCACAATCATCAAATTACTGTTGTCGATACTTTTACCTTTAGTTTTAAATAGTCTGTGCAGAAAAGTCGAGCGCGGAGCGCGAAGTAAATACATTATCGAGCGCGAAGAGCGAGATAAATATACTGTCGAGCGCGAATCGCGAGGACCAACAGTCGCGAGCGCAGCTGGCAGATTTTTTTTGTTGAATAGTTCAATTTTCAAGACTTACAATTGAGGCATCAATAATCTGGAATTTTTATAGTTTAAAGTTGAACCGCCGCATCGTAGTATGGGATATGAAATATTTCTTAAGGAGTGGGGAGGCACCCGAACGTAATTCAAACCCAAACGGCTGAGGACCTCCCACTCCTGAAGAAATATTCTATATCCCGTTCTACGATGCGGCAGTTCAATTATGCAATTTTAAATGTTATATTGGAAAATGTGGTTCAATCTTGAATCATTAAATTTGAATTTAGTCAATTTGATAGATATGCAATTGAAATTCTTTCAATTGTATACTCTAAAAATAACAGTTTTGAATTATTTATGGATGGTCCCCTAACACTAATTACTAAAATTATTTTAAGAACCCAGAAAGGAGAAGCCAAATAGAACAGATAAGGAAATTATATCAGAAAAAGGGACAAGTGAATCTTGGACAAGAAGAAAGTAGTAAAGAAAAAAAGGAAAAGAAAACGCTGACCGACTCGCCCAGTTCGCAAGAACTTGGGGACCGGAATTGTTTTTGCCTCCTACGAGTGTGCTCCCTTTGGAGCCATTAAAGTCTACTACTTGATACTTGCATAAAAAAACAGAGAAAGTTAAAAAAGAAGTAAAATCCCAGGGTGAAGATAGCTACTAAAATATAATGGAGAGAAACACAAATCTCCTTAGATTATTGCTGTGGTTGGCTTTTCAATTTCACACTTCCTAGTAACCACCCTAATTAAGTTGTTTAAACATCCTCCTCTCGCATTTACCAGCCCCTATTTACCCTACATTCTCCTACTTTCAACCCCTCACTTTCCTCTTCGCCTAAAAAAAGGGTTTTGTAGCCTATTAAGAAGTTAATTTAGTTAAGCAAGGTGCCCCCCCCCCCCCTATCATTCCCCTATCACTCGTGAGATTACCAACAACAACAACTCTTAGAAAAAGCGAATACCATCCCCTGGCAACAGAAACTAATAAACCGTAGCAACAATAAATAGGGCGTATTTCAGGAATAAGGTTGTATTGCGTTATAGGGGGCCCCCTAGGGCCCCCTAGGCAAGTCTCTCTGCAGCAATTCGCATCTGCGGCATGTCACATCTGCGTCATGTCTCATCTGCGGCATGTCATAACTGGGACATCTCTACCTAGTGGCTTCCCTCCCGCGCGGAATTTATTACAGTGAAATTAACATTTTTGATTTAGTTGGCCAATCACATTGAGTAAAATCGAGTGAATTTATTAGAATTTAAGTGAATTTAAGATGAGTTAGGTTGAATTCATCAGACTTTTAAAGAATTAATGATATATTAATGAAAACTCAGGGTGAGTTCCAAATAAATTCAAATAAATTCAAATGAATTGTAAGATATCCAAAAAATGGTAAAATCTTCCAATGATTTCAGAATTTTTGTTGATAAAGCATATTGTTCTTTAATAAAACATCATCTTTCTTTAATAAAAAATAGTTCTTACTAATAAAACATCATTTTTTTGTAAAGAAAGTACCATTTTTCTTGAGAAAACTTAATTTTTGTTACGAAAACACAGCTTTTTTATAAAGCATAATTTTCGATTCATAAAACGAATTTTTCTTTACGGAAGCATTATTTTAATTGATAAAAACATGATTTTTGTAGACAAAACTGAATGTTTCTTGAGAAAACAGAATTTTTTGACCAACATTAATTTTGGTTAATTAAATGTAATTTTTGTTTGGTAAACCATAAAGCTTGTTGCAAATGAATAATTTTTGTTGAGAAAACATCATGTTTGTTGATGAAATATAATGCTTGATCATAAACATGTTTTTTGTTTCTAAAACATAATTTTTGTTGGTAAAGCATCATTTTTATTGACAGAACAAAGTTTTTGTTTAGAAAACATAAGGTTCGTTAAGAAACAATGAGGCTTGATAGGAAAGCGCAATTTTTGTTTGAGAAAACATCATATTTCATGAAAAAAATATATAAATTTTTATTCACAAAACAGAATGCTTTTTGTCGACAGAACTTTTGTATAGAGGGTATGTAAAGGAATAGGGAAGAAGGTGCAAGACAAATTTAAAACATTAGGAGACACATTAGAAGCTTCCATTCTAACTTAATTTTGTTTGAGAAAACATAAATCGTTCGTAAACAAAAACAGATTTAAAAAAAAATTTATTGGTACAACAAAATTTTTGTTTCAAAAAGATACTATTTCTTCACGAAACATAATGTTTCTTGATTGAACATTTTATTTCTTGAGAAAAAAATTTTGTTCATACAACGTAAGTTATGTTCAAAAAGGATACTATTTCTTGAAGAAACACAATTTTTTTCAACCAAAAATAATTTCTGCTAAGAAAACATTTTTCTTGAGATAATATCATGTTTGTTGATAGAACATAATGTTTTTAGAGAAAGCATACAGTTTGCAGACAAAAGATACTGTTTGCAGAGATAATACACTGTTTTTTTTTAATATTCCTTGAGAAAACATAATTTTTGTTTAAATATGGCAATTGTAATTAACCGCAATTATGTTAATTTGTAGAGAAACCGTTGTGCTTGTTGAGAAAACAAAAGTTTTGTTGAAAACCTGTAAGGTTTGATGTGAAAATATAATCTTTGTTTTAGAAAACGTAATTTTCGTTTAGAAAACATCATTTTGCCTTAATAGAACATAATTTTTGTTCATAAAACATTATTTTCTAAAGAAACAACATAATTCTTGTGAGAAATTATGTTTGTTAAAATAATTTTTGTTTGAAAAAACATAATGTTTCTTGCGAAAACTTCATATTTGTAGAGAAAAAAAATGTTATAGATAAAACGTAAATTATGTTTAAAAAAAGATATTAATTTTTGACATAACATAATTTTTCTTCGAGGAAAAATTATTTCTTCTAAAAAAACATTTTTCTTGAGAAAAAATCATATTTGACGATAAAGCATAACTTTTGTTTGAGAAAACATAATTTTTGTTGAGAAAGCATTCTACTGTTGTTGAGAAAATATAATTTTTGTTGATAAATCATCATCTTTGTTTGAGAAAACATATTGTTTGTTCATAAACATTAATTTTTTAAAAGAAAATATCATTTTTATTGAGAAAACATAACGATTGTTAAGAAAACATGTTTCCTTCTAGGAAACATTATTTAATCTCTAAAAATTTCATTGAATTCAGATAAATTAGATTGAGTAGAAAACTGATAATATTTACAAGAATTTAAAGTAAGTTTAAAAGTCTTGAAGGTGAATTTAAAAAGTAAAAAAGCCAAGAATGACTCATAGAGTCAAGTGGATTTCAAAAGAATTCCAAAGAATTGAGGATGCATTGAAAAGAATTCATGAAAATTTAGAAATAGGTGTAGACCAGAATTCACTATTGGTTAATTCCTAAATTCTCTATTTTAATTTATTAAAAGTATAAAGTGACACTTACTTAAAAAAATGATTTAAGTGACTACATGGCAGTCCTGACAATAGTGCCACACGTTCATTGCAATTTTATTATTTTTGTTTACCTCCTAAAGGGATGCTGTAAAATTGTTACATTTATACAATACCAAAAAAGGCCTTTCAATACATAAAACCTTTCAAAGGATCTGTTTTCACTCGAAATGCTCTGTCGCCCAGCGTATTCCATCTCTTTTTCCATGTTTATTACGAATTTCCTTGAAACCTCTCATAATGCGAATTCATTTTGCAGCATCGCAAAGACTAAATCTGCTTATATTCTTCAGGGAAAACAGTTTAAAGAAGGGAAAGTTGTATACTGTACTGTATCTCCTCCAGACATAAAATTTCTCCATAGACAGTACGATTGCACGAGTGCGTGTGGGTGTCCGAACTTGGAATGAGTTTCCGCTGGAAATGGCCGTAGGGGATGCTTTCGACTTGCTCGTTTAATACGATATTAAGCTGCAAGAGTCCACTAGGATAGGGGAGACCAAGAAGTTGAAGGCCCAGTAGATAAGACAGGTGAACGAACTTATATCGACTGCCCGCCCCTCGAAATTCTGCCTACAATAATATTGACTTTCCTAATTGAGAAATTAATTAATCTTCTCTTAATCTTCTCTTCGACTTCTCTCTCTCTCTAGTTTTTTATTTATATCTCTGGATTTTATATCTTCCCTTATAACTTTCACAAAAAAAAATTAATTTTTAATTAGATCAAATTTTTTATTCCTGAAGAGCTGCAATCAAAGAAAACCCCTACTGGTCAAAAGGAACCAAAAAGATAAATTGCTTCCAAAGGAGAGTCCACTTGGCTTCCAAAGGGACCCAACATTTTATTTAAGATTTTTTCCAAAGAATTTATTTTCCGCCCTGCCCACTTTGACATTTTATATAGCTAATGAAACAACTTTCAAATTAAAAGACGCATCTAGTAGAAATCTGACGGATATAACTTAATGGAGAGAATTAGATTAGAATTAGAAATTAGATTAGATATAATTTGTTGCTAAATAATATTTTCAGGTTATGTAGCAAACTTTGCAACATAAAGGTGTATTTATATTTAAGAAACTTTTCATTTTAAGTCATCAGTCGATAACATCCATATTACAGTAAAAAAATCTTAGGTAATTTGCTCTAATTGAAAACATTCGTAGAAGAATATAAAATTCAGGTATATTGTCCTTCGTACTCTAATAAAAAATATACATACAAAATATTAATAAAGTTTGTATATGCTTTACCGACAAATTCTGAAAATTCCTAACTTACCAACCCCACTTTGCGAATAGCTGGTTTGTGAATGTGCCTTTATGATGTTATTCAAGTACTCACCAAAGAAACTCTTGCGGGTATCTATAGGTTTCTGTTGGAGTCCGAGTTCTAAAAGATATTAAACTTTTATTTAAGCCGCAACTTTAGTGCGCAACTTTTTTATGTGTTATCTTCCTGCTTTCAAAATTGATGGATGAAGGCCGTCTATAAACTACGTTGCCTATTTTGGGCTATTTTTAACCCCTCCTCCCTCGTTTTCCTCTGCGTTTATTTCCCCCCCCCCCCCCAATCCATTTCTCGCAAGTAATGTAAGCGTCGGTTTAACACGAATTTCACGTTTATTTTGCCCGATTTTTCCCGTTTCTGGTGAGTTTATTTACCAGGATGCCTACGTGACCCTGTGTTGAACTATAAGCTTAGCAAGCTTTTTGATGCTTGAGAAAACACGATGTCTAATAAGAAAATTTTTTTTTTAATGATTTGGCTGCTCAATGAAACATATTGTTTGTTGATATAAGAATGCGAGAAGCCACAACATTGGTTGATGAAAATTAATTTTTCTTTGAAAAAACATATTTTTTGTTGCATTAACGGAATGTTTGTAAATAAAACATAATTTTTGTTTAAGAAAACATACATGTTGAAAAATACAATGTTTGTTAAAAAACACAATATTTGATGAAAACATAAAGCTTGTTAAAAAGACAATGCTTGTTGCAAAACATAATGTTTACTAAAAACCGTCATGTTTATTGAAAATCATAATGCTTATTAAAAAACGTCATGTGTGTTGATGAAACATAATTTTTTTAATGAAACAAAATTTATGTTGAGAAAACACTATTTTTGTGGAGAAAGCACTTTTTTAACAAAACAATTATGTTGAGAAAACATCATGCTTCTCGCGAAGGCACTATCAGATTTCACAGCCCAAAATTTTAGCTCTTAAACATAATTTATGTGCTTTTTGTTGAGAAAACAGACTCTTTGTAGGTAAAACATAATTTTTGTTTAAGCTCTTAAATATAATTTTGGCTTGAGAAAACATAATAGTTGTTTGGAAAACATAATAATTGTGACGAAAACATACTTTTTAATCAAATATCATGTTTATTTATAAAACAATTTTTTCGTTCAGAAAACATGATTTTTGTTAAAAAAATTATACATTTTTTTAGGTAAAACATAATTTAATTCTTATACTTATTGTTGAATTTCCAAAACAAAAAATTTGTTTGACAAAATATAATTTTTCATAAGAAAAACAATGTGTGTTGCAAAAAAATCTAGCTTGTCGCAGAAATAAAATAATGACTGCTACTCAGCAAAATTGAAGAAACCATAATGTTTGTTTACGAAACACAATTTTTATCTCAAAAAACAGCATTTATTTTTAAGAGAAAATAACATTTGTTAAGAATAAATAGTTGTTGTTGAGAAAGCATCTTGCTTGTCGATGAAATATAAAGTTTGTTTTAAAAAACCATTAAAGATAAGCCATAATGTTTGTTGATAAAACACAATTTTTCTTTGAGAAATTCTAATTTTTGTTTAGAGAATGAAATTTTTTGAGATAAATATAATTATTATTAAAGAAAACGTGTATATTGAAAATCTTTATGTTTGTTAAAAGTTATTTTGTATGTTAAAATACATATTGTTTCTTAAAAACCATAATATTTGTTGATAATACAAATTCTTAATTATAAAAAAAAACACTTTTGTTTAGAAAACAAAATTTTTGTGGACAAAAAATAATATTTTTGTTCAGAAAACAAAATTTTTATTGACGAGAAATAATGTTCGTTGTGAAAACATTATGCTTCTTGGTGCAAGAACCAGCCCGACGCGCAAACACGTGTAAAAGGATTGCTCGCGCGTCTGAAAAAAAGAAAATTTTCAAAATCGAAAAATCAATTTCTTGGAAATGTAGAATTGTAGAGAATTAGGAAAGAAAACTTTTTTTGTTTCACAATTTTGTTGGTCAAACGTTTATTTTTAATAATGAAGGCGAAATATCAAATAAAAGTTTCTCTGTGATTTAATTAAGTTTTAAAGCTTAAATCGTTCTAACTCAGCTAAATATTATTGAAATGAGTTTATATTTATAGCACTTATTCAAAATACTATTTCGATTCATAAGAATCCAGGGAAAAGTTATAAATCGCTTATTGTTTAATAATATGTAATTGAAAAATGAGTTAAGTTGGTAATTGTGTTTTCTTTGTTTCGCTGGTAAAAAGTTTCTAGGTAAAATCGAGCTTCAAACAGCTTCCAGGGAGCGGTTTATTAAAAAATTTTGAATGGAGATTTCTGGAAAATTTTATTTTGATTCGTTACAAATTGACTGTGATATTCATATTTAAAAAGATCGTAGAGAAACATGTTTTTGTTGACTTAAAAAAAATAAGGGCTGTGAACAAGACGAATTTTCAACAACAACAAAATTGATTTTTAACTAAACAGTTAAATTAGCAAAGAAACGATTGAACTTTCAACAGAAAGAAACGAATTTCTAACAAAATAGTTCAACATTTAACCAAATAGTTACATTTTTAACCCAGAAAGTTTATTTTCAACTATGAAAAATTACTTTTCTTCCATGAAAGATAAATTTTTAATTCAGAAACCGAATTTTTAAAATAACAATTTAATTCCATACCAAAAAAACATGGCTAATAGAATAATTAATTTTTGAACAAATTGATTAAATTTTCTACAAAATAGTTGCATTTTTAATCAAGTAATTACATTTTTAACCTAAACACATGGAATTTAAATCAAATAGTTTATTTTTTAACCTTCAAAGAGGCTTTTTCAACTAAATTTTGAAATTTGGAAGTAAAATAGATTTAAATAAATAAAAAACAGGTTCATTTTTAACAAAACAGTTCAATTTTTAAGCCAAAAAGACCAAGTTTTTGAAAGTCATTTTTGAGTTTTTAACCCGAAAAGTCGAATCTTATGCACAAAAAGTTAATTTTCAACTGAGGCAGATATATTTTCAACAAAGAAGGTTAATTCTCTAACAGAAAATATGAATTTTTCACCAAATACATGAATTTTCAACCAAAAAGATAAATTTCACTAAGAAGAATTTTTTGCTGAATTAGTTCAATATTCTAATAAATATCTTTTTTAATCAAATAGTTGTCTATTTTATTAATACAGTTTAATCTTCAAACAAAAATATGGATTTTCAATTTTTAAAGTTTATTTTGAACCAAAAAAAAACAAGCTTTTCAAACAAAATTTAATTTTTAACCCTACAATATAAATTTTTAACCAAAAACTTAATTTACAACATTCAAAAAGTTTCAAACAATGAACTTATTCGATAATGAAAAGGCTTGATATATTAAAAACGGTAAAAAGAGCTATTTTCTTGCCAGTTTCGTTTTTAAGAAAGTACCAACAATTTGTGGTTAAAAAAACTGAAAGGGGAGCGACCTTTTCTGCAGTTTTATCCCAACTTGTAACTTATTTGCGATATTAGCTTCCTTACCACTTAAGTCAATACTCATAAGATTTACGAAGTGAAAAGAAATTGGGAGAAAGACAATCTAAATTTGACAGGCAATTGAAAACTGCATGAACACCCAAAATTAGTCCAGTGAGAGAAGATTGCACAAAAAACGAAAAGCGCTCATCAATAGTTCGAACTATTTATCAAAAAATTCATTTTTTCCTTGCATAAAATGTTAGGCGAAGGTACCCTTGAATTTCTCTTTGTTCAACCGTGTAATCATTATAAATTATTCCTCAAGTACAGCCTCCCTAATGGGAAGTTCGAGAGTGGCCATCGCTACTTGTCATCAAGTAGATGCAGTCACCACCGCCAGACAATTATGGAACATTACTACTGCCAAACTACTATGGCCTCGACCACTAATTTCCCATTCGGCACCCTTTGGTTCGACGAAGAGGGTGGAAACCTGACTGTGTATCACTAATGGTCTGCACATTCTCGACCGACTGCAGTTATTTTAAATAAAGTTCTCAAATCATACGTAGATAATCTCACCAAAACATCTATGATTCGGAGTTCACTTACTTTTAATACAAATTCTGATTAAATGAAATACTCGTTTTAAAGTAATAAGGCGTAGGACGTTCTCAGGACATATTTCATAGTGACATGAAACATCTTAACAGTATCCCTAGAACGTCTAAAAGAAATGTTCCAAAAGAGGTCTCAGGGATGTCCCAAAGAGGTCTCTAGGATATCCTTTTTTCCCACTGGGTATTTAGGGTTACATCCTTGGGCGGGAGGAAGATCAAATTAATCGGCAGCATAGACCTTCCAAAACCAGTTTAGATGCTGACTTAGATTTCTGTTGTGCCAATGGGACCAACCAAAATTTGACCTTGAAAGTAGGTGGGTGGAAGGTTTTCTGTAGACACACAAGTCCTGAAATTGTCCTATAGATGTCTTTTAGCATACGTCTGCAGGACGTTCTGAGGACCTTCTAGAGAAATGATAAGTTCTAAAGGGTGTGATGAAGATGTTTATTCATGTGACAGAGAGGTATATTCTAAAGACGTCTTTAGGATGTCTCGGGGCCCACTGGGTTATCGATGTCAAAACTCGTAAAATCCAAAAATACACCCAAAAACAGAGTTTCGGATCTGCATTCGGAGGATGTGGAGGATATAAGGGATCGTCCATTTAATCTCTTTGTTTAAAAATTATTATTTTTTAGTTGAAAATTCAAGTTTTTTGTTCAAGATTCTTGGATCTTGTTGAAATTTCAGCTGTTTCGTAGTCAATTAATATTTTATTTAGAAAATTTCCTTTTTTAAATAGAATACAACTTTTTGTTTGAGAATTCTTGAAATTGATTGAAAAATTGTCTATTTTGGTAGTAAATTAATCTTTTTGTTTAAAAATACAACTTTTTCAGTTAAAATTTCAACTTTTTGGTAAAAAATTATTGAATAATATTGAAAATTCGTCTTTTTTTATTGTAAATTAATCTTTTTGTTTAAAAATTCATTTCTTTGTCTATGCATTCAACAACTACATTTTAAAGTGGGTATACTGTCTTACCAATAAAAAAAATATTTTGTTCTTTTTTCGTTCGATATTTCACTTCTGTCTTGAAAATTCTTGAATGTTATAGATAGAATATCCGTCTTTTTTTATAGATAATCCATATTTTTGTTTAGAAATGCATCTTTGTTAGTTGGAAATTCAACATTTCGGTTGACAATTTTTAAAATTTTTTTAAAAATTCGTTTTTTTTGTTTGTTTGTGGAAAATAAATCCTTCTGTTCAAAAATTCATCACTTTGGTTTCAAATTTAACAAATAGGTTTTCAAGAGGATCTACTGTATTAAAAATTTTCAAATATATACGAGGGTGGATTGATAAGTTTCCGGCCTGACCAAGAGATGGCGCCACTAGGCCTACCTTGAGGTGGCGTTCTATAGTACCATCCTTAG
>NC_046663.1:42295339-42322889 GCF_010883055.1 Belonocnema kinseyi
AGCCTTGGAGGAGATTATGTTGAGAAATAAAAAAAAAAATTCTTAAAAACGTTGTTTTTCTTGGTCAGGCCGGAAACTTATCAATCCACCCTCGTATATTTTTCTTTCTTTCCTAAAAATTCAACTTTTTGGTAGGGGATACTGGAATATCATTGAAAACTCGTCTTTTTTGGTAGTGAATCAATAGTTTAGCCTAAAAATTTATCTCTTTGTTTATGAATTTAACAACTATGTTTCAAAGTGGATATACTGTCTTAAAAATTTTTTAAAACATTTTTCGTTCTTTCTTGAAAATTTAACTTTTTCTTTGAGAATTCTTTAATGTGATTAAAAATCCGTCTTTTTTGGCAGCGAATTATTCTTTTTGTTTAAAAATGCATCTTTGTTGGTA
This sequence comes from Belonocnema kinseyi, assembly GCF_010883055.1. Classification (NCBI taxonomy): domain Eukaryota; kingdom Metazoa; phylum Arthropoda; class Insecta; order Hymenoptera; family Cynipidae; genus Belonocnema; species Belonocnema kinseyi. Next base: position 42,295,731 of record NC_046663.1, read on the forward strand.
AAGATTTCAACATTTCGCTTGAAAATCCTTGAATGTTGTTAAAAATTTGTTTTTGTTTGTAGAAAATTATTTCTTTTGTTTAATAATCCATCTCTTTGTTTACAAATTTAACAAATGGGTTTTAAATTTGATCTACTGTCTTAAGAATTTAAAAATATATATTATTCTTTTTTTATTAAAAATTGAAATTTTTAGTTGAGAATTCTTGAATTTTGTTAAAAACTCGTTTTTTTCGTAAGAAACCAAATGTTTTTGTTTGAAAATTCATCTTTCCGATTAAAAACTTAATAGCCAGGTTGAAGAGTTGAACTACTTTCTTAAAAATGTATTTTTTGGTTGACGATTCAAGATTTTAGTTAGAAATTCATCTCCTTGGTTGGGAATTGAACTGTTTTGTTGAAAACTACTTTTTTAATGAAAAATTACATTAGTAATTGAAAATTTAACTATTGCACTTCTGATAAAAAATGGTTATTTTTAATTATTTTTAAGTAAAAATTGTTTCCAAAGTTCAATATTTTAGTACATAAAATCAACTATTTAATAGAAAATTACTTTTTTTATAATTTAACATTATTTTTTTTAATTAAAAGTTTAACGATTCCATTTTTCGTTGAAAGTGTACATTTTTACATAAAAAATGCAATAATACTCGGTTCAACTGATACATAAATTTCAATTTAGGCCGATTTCAACACTTTTTCTGAAAATCACTTACCCCAATCGGTAACGTAGTTTATGGATGATCTCTATTAAAAACTGATATGTGCAGTAGAAGTCCCTATTCCTTTTTTATCAGAAGAATTCTACTTTACACAAATAGAATTTTGTCTTTAATTTAATGTTGGACAAAATTTCATTTGTGTCAATAGTAGATGAAATTGCACAATCTGTGAAAATATAAATAAAAACTATCGATCAAGTTAACTCTTTAAATAACAGAAAATACTTAACGTCATTTCTGACAGGATGAAAAATAAATGAAAATTTTCTTTTAATTATATTTTTCTGAAAAAAGATCCTCTCACTTCTCTCAAATGAGAATGGAACCACAGAACTCGACTGCCGTTCGGGTGCTTTCCCATTAAGCTGTTAGAGAGATCATAAGAAGAATTTTTTCAGAAATACACGCTATCTCAAGTCAGGTTTTACATTTTATTCGTATCATTAATGTAACACATTGCTTGATATACCGTGAATTTCTAAAATAAAAATTCTTTTTCTAATCACTCTAATAGCTTAGTGGGGAAGCACCCGACCGGCAATCGGAAGTTATGTGGTTCGACTTCAAGTAGAGCGAGGGAGATGATATTTTTCAGAAAAAGATTAATTAAAATTGTTTTTAATTTCTATCTCCATCTAGTCTGAAAAGGCATTAAGGATTTCTGTTATTCTCTAATGATAATAAAGATTCCTTCAGAAATTTGAATACGGACGTTTTTAAACTAAGGAGAAACGTTTAACTTCTTTTCCGAAAGTTTTGATTTAAGAAATTTCTCTTGAAAGTAAATTTAAGTTCTTATCTATTTTTAATGATTTATGATTTTCTGTGTGAGAGCAAACGATCGATTTTCTGAAACTAGATACTAGGCAACATTACCCCGGCCTATGTTAACAGATTTAACCTAAAGCTGACCACGTGGATGCTGATACACGGCAACAAGGATTACGTCATTTTGAAAGGAAATAGCATGGTCTGGTTCAGTATGTGGTCACATAGAATCAACCTGTTACCTCCAAACAAGCCGCTACAAGTCACACAGTGAGAAATGATCTCCGAACGATACTGAAAATCAGAAGCACATTTCCCCTAAGTCTGAAAATTATTCTGCATATTCAGTTTGGAAAACCATTGATAAGTACGTTTTTTATTTACCATAATGGGTTTCAGCACCAGAACGGAAATTTGCAAACATTTGTTCGAAACCTTGCAGAACTGTAGAGGTATTTTTCCCCAGCTGAAGGCTGTAATCATTTTATTTTAGACCGGTAGATCAAAACCCACCATTTTATTGAAGAAAAAAGACGATGATGAACATTTTTTTTATTTTTGATACATGCGAAAAATTATGCAAATCTTACTTTCTCTTTTGAATCAGCATTTCTAAATATTCTGAACGAATTCATATAAAATCGAGCATTCTGAACCTGGCGATGTCATGAAATAATCTGATGCTGAAATATATAATTTTCCATTTAAAATATGAGACTATGTATCTTTTTTTTGTCACCGAAAACATTTTTTCATGTGAGGATTTTCAGACTAGATAAAGCTATGAATTTAAAAAAAAATAATTTAATTTTTTTTTGAAAAAGGTATTTTCCTTCGCTCAGCTGAGAATTGAAGAAGATAAGTTCCAATTACCGGTCGGGTGCTCTTCCCTTAAGCTACCAGAGATATCCAGAGAAGTATCCTTTTTCAGAAATACAAGCATTATATTGCCAGGTGTGACGTATTTAAATTTCTCAAGGAATCTGTATTATCATCGGAGAATAACAGAAATTATTTATGCCTTTTCAGACTACATGGAGCTAGAAATTAAAAACAATTAAAATTAAACTTTTTCTGAAAAAGATCATCTCCCTCGATTCGCCGAGATCGAACCACAGAAATTCTGATTGCCGGTCAGGTGCTTTTCCCTTAAGCTACTAGAGAGGTTGAAAGAGGAATCCTTTTTCAGAAATACACACATTACTTTTCTAGATGTTACGTATATAAATTTCTCAAGGAGTCTGTATTATCATCAGAGAAGAACAGAAATTCTTAACGTCTTTGCAGACTGGATGGTGCTATGAATTAAATAATTTTTTAATTAAATTTTTTCTGATAAGAGATGTTCTCCTTCGCTGCGCTGAGAATCCTTTTTTCATAAATATACGCATTATTTTGCTAGACGTTATTTATTAAAAATTTTTTCATCTAGTCTGAAAAGACGTTAAAAATTTCCTTTATTCTCTGTTGATAATACATAATCCTTGAGAAATTTGAATATGTAACACCTCGCAAAATAATATCTGTAATACTAAAATATTCTTCTTCTTTCTATCTCTGTAATAGCTTAAGGGAAAAGCATCCAATCGGCGATCGGAAGTTCTGCTGTTTAATTCCTAGCAGAGCAAAGATGATATTTTGTAGGAAAAATTTAATTACTTTTGTTTTTTAATTTTCGTAACAAATTCACTTTAAAAAAAGACAAATTAAGTGAATTTTGAAAAAGGGAAGGTGGAAATAAAAGTGAAAGAGTAGCATAATGGCCCCTCGGAACATAGGTGTACTTGAATATGTAGGTGAATTATGAAAATTAAAAATAGAATTTTCTCAAAAAGGCTACTTACATTTTTTCTCGATTTTTTTAGATATGCAGCGATATGAATTAATAGAGAAAAGGTCTTTTTCAAATTAGATTAAAAATGCATTTTTCCCATAAAATGAATTCTGTTTTAAAACATTCGTAATTTTATATCTTAAAGAAACTCAAATAATATATATTTGTACAAAATATATTGTAATAAAATAAACAATTTCAGATATTTCAGATTTTAAATAAAAATTTGATCAAATTATGATTTCTGTTGTGCTATTTTGATTAATTTTACGGCTGACTTAACACAAGAACTGCGGAGGAAAAGAGGCAGAAGAAAAACAAAAAATACAAAACTAGGCAAGAAGGCAAATTATTCAAAAAAGATAAGGAAAAATCATTATTTTATAAAAAATATTATATTTTTGGAAATCTATACTTGTATATTCTATAAATATGTAAATTTAAAAATATTCTTAAATTTACGAAGTTACAATTTACAAAAGTAACGAAAAATTAAATTTGTAACTAAACTTTTCAAGCTTGTTGTGTAAAATTGCGAAATTGTTACAGAATTTTTGTTAATCAACCTTAAAATATTTAAAAAAGGTGAGTAATTTTCGGTTTTGGAAATATCAAATACAATGCATTACAAAATTCCTTAATTTTAATTAAAAATTACGACATTTTTAACCTTATTTTTCTAAAATTATCTTGAATTGAAGAAATTTGTAACTGAATTTTCCTAAATTTATTATAATTTTCCGAAAATTTCCATCGGGGTGATATCAGTTTGTTGAAGAATACCAAAAATAGAATTACGAAAAGAGAAAATGTACGAAAAATTATAATTTATGAAATTTTAAACTGACAACAAAATTACAGAGAAGGTTTATTCATGATATTCAAATATTCTGGAATAAAATTTATCGAAACTAGAAGATTGCAGAAATAACTCATTTACGAAATTGCATAAATACAGTAATTGTAAAAATTCCAAAAATTTTTCAATGAGTAAATTCTCGAATTTCCAAATTACTGAAGTTTCTAATTTCCGAAAAAATTATATTTAATGCTTTTTTTCGTAAACAAAATGTTCTATTTTAAAGGCGTATTTTAAAACCTTGAAGTGCTCTTCTAAATTTAAATTTATGAAAAATGCATTAGGCAAGATTAAAGTGAAATATTATTGAAACTTACAGAAAAATATTTAATTACCATTTTTTATTTGTTGCGAATTTTCAATTTTTGTATTTAAAAATTTCAGGATTGTACTAATTTCGCGAAGTTTAAATTTTCGGAAATTTTCCAGTTTGTTAGTTATATTTTCGGTACTTCTCAACATTCAAAATTTTTATTTTTTAGCAAAATTATGTCGTCCCTTATCATCATTTTAAAAAATATGTGACTGCAAAAAATTTATGTTTTGGCAAATTTATTCTATGCTATCTAAAAAATTTGATCTAACGATTTATCCCGTAAATCTTACAATAATTTTTGCTGCGAACCTGGTTGGCTTTTAATCGCTTGTAGTTGTCTTATATTTTAAATCTGAACTTTTGAAAATGAAATCTACAAATAATCTCTTTTAATAAGAAAAATAGTAGAAAATCATTTGCTGATTGAAAATTTTTTAGTTATTTAATACTTTTGTGTGGTTAAATTAAAACTGTAATCGCTTAATAAGTTTAAAATAGAAGTTTCAAAATAGAAGTAAAGCAGTTTGAATTTAACAATTTTCAATTAAGAGCGTTATAAATTAAATGATTTTAATTTGTAAAATTTAAAATGGCTTTGTTTCAGATTAAAATAATTAAAAATCTTTCAATTCTGAATTAAAAAGCATGATGATTTATTAATTTAGAGTTTCGAGTCTAAAGTAAATGCTTCGTTTCAAAATTACAGTGTATGAAATAAAGAAATTTGTCGCGTTTTTAAATTTCACATTTTTATCATTTAATCATTTAAACTTTGGTTAATAGAAAAATCTTATCCAAACAGATTTATTTATTAAGTAGATTTATTTTTTAAAACCCATTTCTCAGGTGTGATAATCTAGTTACTATGCTATTACTATGAATTAAAAAATCAGAAGTTGCGTTTTTAAAAATTAATTTGTCAGTTTTTTGAGCAAATGTAGGGCATTTTGTTAATTAAAAAAATTTCAAGTTACTTTAAGGGATTTAAATAACGTAGATATGGCGTCAGTTTATTCCTACATGTCTCATATTTTGTCTTGGAAAATAGAAAATTATTACAGTTCCAAACAATTTCGTGACAACATCAGGGTCAGATTCTGCTTTCATATGTAATCGTTCTTTTATACGAGTATATTCTAGTAGAGTATCCAAATCAGGCAATAACAATTAGAGAAATTAACTATTTGAAGATCCCTGACAGATTCGAGCCACATTAAATTGGTTACAAGATAACAACACTCCGAATTTCGTACCATCGAAAACCGCAGGAAACTTCATCGACGCGACCCTTACCACTATCGAAAACTTTAGAGAAGCCGCAACCAAACTCCGTGTCCGCACCTCATCAAGAGATCCCTCCCTTGCCCAACTCATGTCAGAAATGTTTTAAAGGGGTTAGAGGTTACAGCAGATCACAAAGAGTTTTTAGTTACAGACAACACTATTTTATAATTGTCATAATCAAAGTTAGAATTCATTTAGTGATTCAAAGATATCAAGAAATACAGTCAAACTTGGACATAGCGCGCCCGGAGATAGTAATTCCGAGAATTGACGCCGGGCCGCGAGTATGGATGTTGAAGCTGCGGGGGGTGTGCGTTGCACGTCCAGGCATGACAAAATAAATCCTGTTCACATTCAGAGTTAGACTATCTCCAGTTTCGTTAGGTTAGTTCATGTTCATAGTCAGTCCCAAAATCGCGACTATCTCCGGGTTTCACTGTACTATTAACAATTGTGATGCATGTATGCGATGTTATTCAAAGATTTTTTATGTCCGGGACAGTAACTTACGATGTGTCGATAGCGTAACACTATCCTCATTAGGTCATCTTATTTTATGAAAGGGAATAGTACATAAGATAGATCTGATGCTAAAGAGCGGTGCCGATTATCTATATGTAGTGTTGAACAAATTTCTGAATATAATTGCTCAGAAAGGGAAAGTTTAAAATAATTAGAATAAGGCGACTGTTTGTCGAATCTGCTACGAAAAAGTTATCAAGGTAACGGCAATAACAACTGAGTAATTAGCTTGATATTAAGTAGCGTCGGTTAGCGTTTGCAGATGATATGGTTGTTATGACAAAATCACCCCATAAATTGTAGACAATTTTGATTAGACCAAAATATTACTATGAAGACCGGAGGGTCTTAATATTAACATAAATAAAACAGTAATGAATGTATTTTTAAAAAACGGAGGCATTTTTCTTTAACGTCGCGCACTCGTCAATTCCACCCTCGGTACATGTGAATGGCTCCCCCACTACAGGCTTCCCCTCACTCAGTCAAACTGCTGCCGTCAATTTTAGTCAGCTGGAGTCCTTTGTACCTAATGAGAACTACAATTCGGAATATAACATTTTGTCAACTTAGCACTTCGTAATTTATAAATGTAATAATTGTAATCTGTAAATTAAACCGATTCCAACGATATGTTATTTGTCATAAAATAGCAAAATGGTTAAAAATTAAAGAATATATGTTCAAGTTTATGTGAAACTTTATAAAAAACTTTTCAGTATATTTGACTGAAATTTCGAAAGCTAAAATTTGGACACATTTGAAAACTTTAAAATTTGGTTTATTTCTCGAACAATCGCATTTCTTAAAATTATCCTTAAATAATTTTGCACTCCCAGTCCAAAAGTATGAATAGTGTCATCGCTAGCCTAATTTGAAAAGTCAGTAGGAATAATAAATTCTTTTTACCGCTGAAACAATTTGTTTATCCCATGTGCGAGTTTTCCATTGGGCCATAGTCGGGCCAACTTTTTTGGAGTTGGGAAAACTTTGCCACCCAGGCATTGGCCAACATACCGAAATGATAACTATGGCCCAACTCTGTGTGTCGCCTATTGGCTACCATGGTTGGCCCAACCATGACTACTAGAAGTCGGCCCAACAGCGAAATTAAAACTTTGGGCCGACCATGTTAGCCGACTATTGGTATAATATCCATTACCAAAATCGGGCCAACTATGGCAATTACACAGAAAAAAAATATCCATTACATTTTATAGGACTAATCTTATAGTAGAAAATATTATGGTTAGTTTAATGAATATAATACAATCACTACACTGTTTATAATCGCACGCTATGAAAACTTTTATTCGCCTTGGGATTTGAACCCTATAAGTTTCGCATTCCTTATTCCTAACGCCAAAAGCCTCTCGGCTAACCTAGCTAGATGTATTACAAAAAACTCTGAAATATAACCGACAGCTGTGCATGTCAGTCTGCAAATTTCTGTGAACCATTCTATAAAAAATATTGCTACGCTCATAATGATATATGTAATAAGATTTCAGATTTTAAAAACATAAAAAAATATTATTGAATATTTTATGTGATTAAACGAGATTTAAACGAAATTCAAAAATATTTTAATATACTATAAAAGATTTTGAAAAATCAATATATATTAAGAAATTCACTAGAATTCAAAGGATTTCTACGAATTTTCGAAGATTTCAAGATATTTAACAGACTCTCAAGAATTCAAGAACATTGTTTATATTTTAAAATTACTTTAAAATCTTAAAAGTAATTTAAATTCTATTTAAATTCCTCAAAAATTCTTCAAAATTATTTAAAATCTCTTAAATTCATTAAAAATAGCTTGAACTCTTTAAATATTTTAAAATCTTTTAATATTCGTTTAAAGATTTAAAAGTATTCCAAATTAAATAACTTCTGTTAAATCCCTTAACATTTCTAAAATCCTGTTTAAATACTTAACAATTTTTGTAAATGACATGAAAATCCTTAAACCCTTTTGATTTTTTCTAAGTCATTTAAAATGCTTTCTAAGATTTTAAATTCCTTTACTCACTTTTTAAACCATATTAAATCCATTTAAATGGCACAGAATTCCTTAAAATCACAAAAAATCTCCTGGACTCATAAAAAGTATTTCAAAGTATCTAAAATCTCTTGAAAATTCTTTTGCTTTTTTTAATTCTTTTCAAATATTTTAAACTTCTTTGAAGTTACTTCAAATATTTCTATATTCATTTATAAATTTTTTTCTCTTTTCATTAAAAAGAATCCATGTTTGGGCCATTGTTTGGCTAATAGTCGGCCTAACTTCTTTAAAAATTTCGAAATCCCTTCATGCCGATCTCGGAGCCGATTTTGGCCCAGAGTTGGGCCAGTAGTCGGTTTTACTCGTTAAAGAAAGATGCCTCATAGTTGCCCCGACGGTTGGTCCATGTTTGGGCCATTATGGGGTCTATAGTCGGCCTAACTTCTTCAAAATTTTTAAATCCCTTTATGCCGATCTCCGGCCGATTTTGGAACAGAGTTGGACCGATAGTCGGTTTTACTCGTTAGCGAAAGATGTCCCATAGTTGTCCCGATGGTTGGTCCATCTTTGGGCCATTATGGGACCAATAGTTGGCCTAACTTCTTCAGAATTTTTAAATCCCTTTATGTCGATCTCTGGGCCGACGTTGGTTCAGCGTTGGGCCGGTAGTCGGTGTTACTCGTTAACGAAAGATGTCCCATAGTTGCCCCAATGGTTGGTCCATTTTTAGGCCATTGTTTGGTCAATAGTCGGCCTAACTTCTTCATAACTTTCGAAATCCCTTCATGCCGATCTCGGGGCCGATTTTGGCCCAGAGTTGGGCCAGTAGTCGGTTTTACTCGTTAAAGAAAGATGCCTCATAGTTGCCCCGATGGTTGGTCCATGTTTGGGCCATTATGGGGCCAATAGTCGGCCTAACTTCTTCAGAATTTTTAGATCTCTTTATGCCGATCTCCGGGCCGACGTTAATTCAGAGTTGGACCAGTAGTCGGCTTTACTCGTTCACGAAAGATTTCCCATAGTTGCCCCGATGGTTAGTCCATGTTCGGGCCAAAGTCGGTCCCACGTTGTCTGTCAACGTTGGCTGTTTAGGTTGAGCCGACAAAAGTATCTTATAAATATAAAAGGTAGCCCAACTTCGGCTACCGATCTACGGTGGGACAAAGTCGGTCCGACTTTGGGCCAACGCGTCTGCTCTGGGTAACGACATGAATTCGCACCTGGGGTGAAAGTTAATTAAAATGCTATTTTAATGCACAAAAAGCAGAATATTAAGAATTTTCACAGAGTCAACCTCAAAGGCTTCGTTTTTTAAATCTAACTAAAGAAATCTTGACCAGGGAAAACAACAGAAAATTGCATTTGCATAAGTGTTAAAAAAAATTTTAACTGAATTCGGAAAATTTCGAAAATAATTATTCTTTCATTCAAAAATAATATGTTTCATACTACCGGCTCCGGGTGACTTACTGTTGGCACTTCTGTTTTCTTATTATTAACTTAAGCATAAGAAAAAACATACTAATTTTAAAACTAAGCAACAAGGAATTTTCATGAAAAGAATTTAATTTTTAACCAACAAATTTTTAAGTTATGAAAGAAACAAAAATATTAGCAAAGATGTTGAATTTTTAAATCAAAATAATTGAAATTTTAACTGAAAAAGATAAATTATCAAAAAAAAATGGAATAGTTATATTTGAAGTTCAGAAATTATATTTTTAACCAAATCAAAATGAATTTTCAATAGGAAATTTCAACTTTCAAACGACGAAATGCATTTTTTAAATTAAAATAATGAATCTTGTACCACAAAAATGTATTTAAAAAAAATTTACCAAACAGTTTAATCTTCGACTGTAAAGATTAGTTTTCCATAAAAAAAAAGAATTTTTAAAACAATATTTTTCAGTGAGGAATTTTCAACCATAGAAATGAATTTTTAACCAAATGTAATTTTCATTAAGAAGTGAAAAAATTTTAAGTCAAATTTCAATTTGGAAAGAATTCAGGTAATATTGAGACATATTTAATAGGGTTTCGAATATATTTCAAAATAATTTAAAGCTTGAAGATTTCAAAACATTTAAAAGAAATCGTAGATTTTTGAAGATTCTGAAAAGACCATTTAGAAGCTTTCTAAGCATTTTGAAAGGTTTCAAAAAAATTAAAAAAGTTTATCAGTATTCTAGGAAAACTAAAAATGATTTATTTTAAATTAATCTTAAAAAATCTTTTACAAAATTCACAACATTTTCAAATTAAATGTGGAAGATTTTGAAGGAATTTTTTAACTTTGCCGGATTTTCAAAAAACCCTAGGAAAAATTCGAATTCCAAGATGATAACAAAATTTAAATTAGATTCCTAGAAAATTGCCTAATAGTTTTTTAAACAAATTTTCTAGCTTATATTTAAGTTTATGTACAATTTAATGCAACATTTTTTAGTATATTTTACTCAAATCCACTTCAGTAGCTCTAATTTATTTGCGCAATATTTTACTTAACTTGGGAAATTCCGAAAGCTAAAATTTGGCCACATTTTAAAACTTATTAACTAACAACACGTAATAAGCAGAAAATAAAGCATTCTCATTAAATCAGTCTCAAAATAGAAAATTGCGTTTAAGTGAATTTTTTTCTTATTCAGTTAAGCCTCGACCATAACAGACTAATTTTGAACAAAAAAAAGTAATTTTCAAAGGAAGACTTGAATTGTTAACCATTAAAAATTTTTAGTTGACAAAAAAAAATTTAGTCAAAATTTTCAATTGAAGAATCAATAAAAAAATGTATAACTTTTTGAAATTATATTATTTTAAGCAATCTGATACTAAAAATGGTAATTCATACATCAAATTTTTTTCTAAAATATTTTGAAATATTCTATTTAAAATGGTGGAAAATAATCATTAAACATTTTTCCAGGAATCTAATGCAAATTTTGGAACTCGACATTTTCCTAGAAATTTTTGAAAATCTTGCAAAGTAGGACAAATGGCTTCAAAATTTTCCAGATTCTATTTTTAAAAGTTTTTACATTTTCTAAAATATTTTGTAAGACTATTTAAAAAACATTGATAATTTTTCTATGAATTTCGATAAAAAATTTTCTTTTCTTGAAACCTTTCAAAATGCTTAGAAATCTTCTAATGAATGTTGTGTTCAGAATCATGAAAAATCTAAGTTTTGTTTCGAATGTTTTGAAATCTTCCAGATTTAAGTTCCTTTGGAATATTAAAAATTTCTAACTATATCCTGAATTTACTCGAATTTTTCACAAATTAATAATGGACATAACATTTTTTCAGTTCCTAATGAGAATTGCAGTTGGTTGAAAATTCATTTCTTCGTTTAAAAACTCCTTAATTTTAAATATTTTTGCGAAAATGCATGTATTTTTTTTTGTATTTAATCTTCTTAGGAAGAAAATTGAACGCTTTAGTTAACATTTTTGTTCGTCAAGAATACATTTTTGTCGTTGAATTCTCATTATTTTATTAAAAAATGTATTTCTTTGGTTAACAATTTCACTGATCTTCTGTTGAAAATTCGTTTTTATATGGTTAAAAATAAATTTTTGAACTTGAAAAGTTTTGTAATCTTCCAGTTTTAAACTGCTTTGGAATATTAAAAAAAATTAACTAAACATTTTTTCACTTTTTAATTTAGCGTTTGATTGAAAATTAATTTCCCTGCTTGAAAATTCCATAATCTTAAATCTTTTTGTGAACATTCATGTAGTTTGTTAAAAATTAATCTTTTTTGGTAGATAATTAATCTTTTCGGTTAAAAATTCGACTGTTTGATTAAAATATTTGTTTGTTAATAATACATTTTTGCGATTGAAGAAACGTTATTTTAGTGAACAACTAATTTCTTTGGTTAAAAGTTTCACTTTTCGCTCGATAATTTATCTTTTTAATTGTAAATTCAATTCATTCGATAGAAAGTCATATTTTTGTATTGAAAATTAAACTTTTTTGTTAAAAATTCATATCATCGGTTTGGCAACTAAATCGTTTCGCAGAAAATTCGTCTGTTCGGATTGAAAATTGAACATTTTGGCTAAGATTTTTTTCTTTTTTGACTGAAAAATCTTTCTAGGTTCAAAATGCATCTCTTACTATGAAAATTTCTTTTTTTCTTTAAAAATTAGTCATTTTTTGGTTTCAGACTGAGTTAATAATAAGAAAACATAAATCCGGAAACTGTATTATCAAATATATTATTTTTGAAAAGACGAATAATTATTTCCAAAATTTGCCAAATTGAGTTTTAAATTATGTTTTAACACTTAAGCAAATGCAATTTTCTGTTTTTCTCCTTGTTTGAGATTTCTGAAGTTAGATTTGAAAAAACGACACTTTGGGATTGACTCTATGAAAATCCTTGATATTCTGTTTTTTATGCATTAAAATTTTTCTTTAATTAACTTTCCTAAAAAATGGGTTAACCAATAATGATGCTTACCTGATGAGGACAGCACCGCAATGGAATCAAAATAAGTTTTTATTCTTTTGTTTATTAAAATCTTCATATTTAACAAAAAACACGATTTTTCGGAAGAATAAAAAATATAGTCAAATTGATCAATTTAGATTTTAGACAAACAACACATGCTTCCATTTTCCTGTAAACAAAATTATCCAATAATGTATACTAACCGAAGTAATTCATATTCTAGAAGCTCACAACTATAAGCAATTCAGTCTACAACTTTTGCAATAGAAACAACACCGAGACATTCCTCATTACAATTCGGATTAGCCATGCAGCTGAGTGTTTTCACAGTCAACGAATTATAGCGAGACACGTATAATCAGTCAAAACAATACAAAAACAAAAAGGCTTTCCGATAGAAATGGAATTTGAAAAATATTCCATTTTTATCAAAATTATATAATTTTTTGTAAATCTGTTTAATAAAAAAAAGTCTTTTGGAATTTTTTCAATTTATTTATATCTATTTAAAATACTGTAAAACATTTCAAATCCTTTGAAATCGCTTGAAATTTTTCTAATTTCTTAAGTCTCTTGGAACATCTTTAAAATACGCTGAAAACCTTAGAATCCTGTGAAATCCCGTAAAATTTACGAATATATCCTAAAATATTTACAAATCCTTAAAAATATTTTTTAATCTATTAACAAATTTTAAAAGCTATTTAAAATCCTTGGAATTAAAAAAAATATTCTACAATATTATTACTTCTTTTAGATCTATTAAACTTTTTAAAACTGTTCAAAATTCCTTCAGGCTTTTAAAAATAACGTATTTTGAATCGTTCAGAATCTTTAGGAAACCAATCTTTTCGAAATTAAAAAAAAAATTCCTTGGTACTTTAAAAAAATCGGAAACCTTAAAGATCCTTTGAAATCCCTTCAAATGATTTAAATCTATTAAAAATATTCGTTAATCTTTTAAAATACCCTAATACGTTTAAAATACTTTAAAGATATTGAAATTTTGTGAATGTACAAAAATACCCTAAAATATCAAACATGCTTTAAAATATATTAAAATTAATCAAATCTTTTTTTAAACACCTTCAAATCTATCGAAAATACCCTAATTTTTTTAAGTCATTTAAAATGTTATGACATGCCTTAAAACTTTGATAATACTCGGAAAGATATAAAAACCTTAGTCATATTTGGAATTCCCTTGAAATATTGATAAACTCTGAAAATTCCTTGACATTTTTCAAAATATCCGAAAATATTCCAAATCCTTACCCGCCAAGTCATTGAAACCTGTTGAAAATTCCTTGTATCTTTTAAAATGCCCTAAAATGTTTTTAATCTTTCGAAATATTTTCTATTTTCTTATAATTTTCACACATTTTAAAAAATCTTACAAATCTTAGGGAAAACCTTCAAAATATTGAAACGTTAAAAAATGTCCATAGAATCTTTTTAATTATCCTAAAATTGTTCAAAGGTTTGAAGCAAATTCAGAAATAGGTATAGAACCGAATTCAGTAGTGGGTAATCCATGGGAAAATTTATTGAAAGAAAAATGACACCTTTAAGAATTGTAGCAGATTCAATTATTTAATAAGATGATACAAAAAATTTTTTATATATTCGAAAAAGCAGAGAGAGATAAAAGTTAAAACGACCCAGAAGAAAAAAGTGCCTGGAGCAACTGGGTCGAAAAGTGGAACCAAAGGTCTTTAAAATCGGTTCCACTCTGGGACAAAGGACAGTTAAGGTACCGATCTAATTCTTTCGTAGTCTTACTGTCGTCTAAGGTTGCCCAATCTACTGTGTAAGATTTTCTCATCGGTGGAAGCAAACTAGTAACCTAGCAACACCCTATGAACCACTATAACCTCTCCTTCCGCCATCACCTCTCGGGTTTCAATTCGCCTTATCTTATCTTTCTCATCTACCTTGTTCAACACCCTTGCCTCTGAGATCCTTCCTTGGCCACAGAGATAGTAAATTAGGAGTAGTGAACAAAAAGAATAAATAAAATTAATCTTTAAAAAAGAAAGCGTGTTGACACTAAATTGTCTCTAATTTCAAGCTGATCCTGATCCTATCTTAAATCTATTAATTTTGTATAAGAAAGGTAAGATTAGGGGCAGTATTTGAAGTATGTTACAGATTATAGCCCACCAAGTCGGCAAAAAAATTAAGGATGCTCTGGAGACGTCGTTGGGACATTCCAAAGACGTCTTTTGGAACATGTCTTTTGAATTTTTTACACTGTTAAAAATTTGTGTTGGAAACTTCCGCTGCATAGTTTATTTCCGAAACATAAGATAACGCTACAATGCACAATGTTGTTGTTTTTAAATGCTGGCATTGTTATAGCACCTCACATGGAGTGAAATTTTACAATAAAAGTCCATTAACCAGTAGCACTTCTGTATCATACTTACGTCTTGATATCTCAACAACTTTTGAAGCTAAAAATTGAAAAAAAATGTAGATACGCAGAATTTACGGAATTCATATGAGGCCCATCATCGAAATCGCAGAATTTAAGGAATTCAAAGAATTTACGGAATTAACGGAATTCAAGAAATTTATCCAATTTGAGTAATTTTTGGAATTTTCGCAATGCATGCAATTCAAGGAATTTACGGAATCCAAGTAATTCATGGATTTCGTAGAATTCGCGGAATTCGCAAAATCATAGGAATTGATGGAATCCAAAGTATTCACGGAATTCATGGAATTAATGAGATTCAAGGAAAAAACGAAATACATGAACTTCACGGAATTTATGGGATTTAAGGAGTTCATGGAATTTTCAGAATTCATGAACTTCGCGAAATTCACGGAATTCAGTAAATTCAATCAATGCAGGGAATTCACGGAATTCAAGGAAGGCATGAAATGCATGTACATCTACGTATTCGCTATATCACGGGAAGTTCTTGAATTCTGGGAATTTTTTGGATTTCGTGACTGCCGTGAATTCTTTTGATTCCCTGAATTCATCGAATTCCGTGAATCTTATGAATTTCGCAAATCATTGAATTCCATTAATTCTACGAACACTGTCAATTCCGTAATTACAGTCCATTTCGTGAATTCCATGAATTCCTTGAATATCTTTAATTTTCTGAATTACATGAATTCCTTAAATTTTATAAATTCCTATTATTCCATGAATTCTGCAAATTCCTTTAATTTAATGACAACCGTGAATTCCGTGATTTTAATGAATTCCTTTAATTTCATGAATACCGTGATTTCCGTGATTTTAATGAATTTCTCGAATTTCGTAAATCCAATGAATTCAGTGAATTCTTTGAATTGCATAAATTTCATGAGACATCTTTAGGACATATTTAGGACATTATATGTCTTAGAAACGTTAGTTCGATTGACATTCGACATCCTTAATTTTTATGCTTACTGGGGCGTCTTAGAGACATCTTCGGAAGATCTCTGAGACGTCTTTCGGAAATACTAAGAATTCTCTTAGGATGTCTAATGTCAGTACGAAAGATATCCCGAGAACGTCCTATATCTTTCAGATGCCTTATACGTCTTAAAGACGTTGATTGGACTGCCATTGGACGTCCTAGGAATGTCCAGATAATTTTCTTGGGACGTTCATACTTTTTTGCACACTGGCAGGCCTTTTTTAAGATCCCCTTCCCTTTTGAATAAATCGTAACAAAATATGTCTGCCCCCTCCCTCCCAACTCGTACTACTATGTAATTTTTAGTTTCCAGAAATGTTTTACGAGGTGTGGCTAGTAGAATTAGGCTAGGTGACCTAGAACTTCATTTTCAAAATACCCCCATTTTTCCTTGGCTTTTTTTTATTTTTCTTGATCATTAATATTCAAATACCAGCATTTGAATATTATAACACTTTTAAATTGCAATCTTTTATAAACGAAATGAAACTAAAAAGAAGAATTTTCAACAAACGGAGATTTTTCAGTAAAGAAGGAAGTAAAAGTTTAGCTATATTGTTGAACATTCAAGTCAAAAGACGAATTTTTTCTGAAAAAAATGAATTTCCAAGTAAAAAATATGACTTCAGCAAAACATTAATTTTCCGCGAAATTGATGCATTTTTACCACCAAAAAATGAAATTTCAAACAAAAAAAATTGATTTTGTCGTCAAAAAAAGAGAATCTTTAACTAAAAAAGATCAATTTTAAAAAGTTCGAAAAGTTACATTTTTAACAACAAACAATTAATAAAAAAAAACTTTTCCACTAAACAGTTAAATTTTCAACCAAAGACATAAGCAACATTTAAATATTCATTTAAAAAATATTATTTTATAACCAAATAGTTAAGTCTTAAACCAAAGGGATTAATTTTCAACCAAAACGATTAATCTTTAACAACAAATATAATTAATTAACAAATTGATTCAACCAAATCTTTCTAAACAAATAGTTGATTACTCAAGCAAATAAGAAAAAAATTTAACTACAAAGTTACATTTTCAGACCAAAAAGGAAAAGAAATTTCTTCTAAAACAGAATGAATTTTTTAATCAAAAAGATTATTTTTCGAGAAAATAGTTTAATTTTCTAATAAAAAAGTTTTCAGTTGACTTTTCACGGTCAAAATATGAATTTTTTAACAAAAAATAAGTTTCTACGAAAAAAATTCCACTTTCAATCCAAAAGGACGAATTTTTTGAATGAAAAAGAATGAGCTCCAAGCCAAATCATAAAATTCTCTGACAAATAGTTGCAGTTTTATTTGAAAAAGATGACATTTCTTTCAAACAGATGAATTTGTAATTTTAAAAAAATCCAAATTTTATTAGTTACATTTTCATCCAGAAAAGATTGCAGTTCTCTTTTCAACGCTAAAATATAAATTTTAAACAAAAAGTCAGTTTTCTAAGAAACAGGTAAATTTTCAATAAAGCAGTAGAAATTTCAACCAAAGGTATGAGTTTCTAACAAAATAGCTTAATTTTCAACCAAACGGTTGCATTTTTATTCAAGAAAGATGTAATTTCTGCCGAATCAGGAGAATTTTACAGTCAAAACTGCAAACTTTCAAAAAAGAGTTGAATTTCCAACCGAACAGTTGCATTTTTGTCCAAGCGAAATGAAAATTCTACTAAAACAGGCGAATCCTTAAACCAAAGAGAGAAATCGAAAAAAGAATAGTTTAATTTTCATCAAAAAATATTTTAATTGGCACAAAAATACGAATTTTAAACAAAAAATACATTTTCTAAGAAATAGTTGAATTTTTAATAAAACAGTTACATTTTTATCCAAGAAAGATGCAATATTTCAACTAAAAAAGATGAACTTTTAAATCAAGAAGATAAATTTTCAGGAAAAATATTTTTCAGCCAAGATTTCAGATGAGTTATCAGCAACAAAATATAGATTTAAAACAAAAGGTTAATGTTTTACGCAAAGAGTTGAATTTTAAATTCAAAAAACGAGTTGTTAACAAACCAGTTAAATATGAAACCAAAATGATATCTTTTTTTTTTAATTTTAAATTTTTAACAAAATAATAAAGTTTAGAACTAAAAATATAATCTTCGAGAGAAAGCTTTCACGAATTTGCAAGAATTACGTACAGGAGAGAAGGACCCGTCCCCCATACAGCAAGAAATTGCAATGCGGCAAAACGCTAAAGGACAAAGCAAGTAACCACAAGATTTCCAAAGAACGTGGCTTGGAGGAAACGCTGTTTTACAAGTGTCAAAGTAATTTTTTTGAGATTTTTCGATAATGTTTAGAAAATAGAGGCAGAATGATTGAAAAAATAAGTTTATGCAGGTATAATTCTTTAATTGCGCCCACTGTGCTGTAGTTGTACGTTAGACGGACTTAAACATAGCAAGAAGACAATACTGTTCTGTACTTTAGGATGACCTTCACATACCAAGAAAATAACTGCAGTAAATTGTACGCGGTTAGCATATAGTTCCTGCGAAATTTATGCGGTAAAACGCTAATGGACAAAGCCAGTAATGAGAGGATTTTCAAAGAACACGGTTTAGGCAAAACGCTGTTTAACAAATGTAAAAGAAATTTATTGAGATGTTTTGGTCATGTTAAGAGAATGAAGGAAATATGATTGAGGAAACAAGTGCATTCAGGTATAATTCTGTACTTGCACCTCCTCTGCTGTACGTTTGGCAAACCTGGATATATCTAGAAAATAATTGGGGTAAAATTAACGCAGTTCGCATGCAATTCCTACGGAATGTATGGGGTAAAACGCTAATGGACAAAGTTCATTTATGAAAAAAGGTTGATGAAACAAGTATATTCATCTTTAATTCTGTACCTGAACCCTCTGTGCTTAATTTATTTGAAAACTTTTCAATATACATTTTTTATCGGCTTGAGCTCACCACAACTTCAGGTTAAGTTTAACAGCATAACAGTAATTTTCTTATTATCTTTTTTTATGGCTTCCGTTTTTCACAAAAATTTTATTCAAAGGGTACATCATTCTCGTGGAAACGACTCACGTATTCTTCGGCCTTCGAGATACTATAGCGGCGTAGATGAGCACGAGGATTGGAACTTCTCCGGTCTATGGGATTTCGAACTTGGTAGATTATGAGTTTCGCCGTTCTAAGGGCTTCCCAAATGACCACGACAACTTTTCTAACATATTCTTCCAGATTCCTTTACTTTAAAATAAACAGCCACCTTATTTAATTTCACCTTCATAAACCCAAAAAATGAGATTTATGTTTGGAAACAACTGCTAGAACTTTTAATTTTGAAATTATTAAAATATGAATATTTGCAAATTTTAATGCAACAAATTATCTGCGAGATTTAGTGCGAAATAAAACGCATTTCAATGATTTAAAACTAGAAAATATTCAAAATTGTCAAATAGAGTAGGTCGGAAGAAATGAAAATTGTACTTTTATAAAAAAACGTTATATTGGCTTTAAACACGCCACTAGTCATTGTAATGAAAATATAATTTTATATTGTTTAGATAATTTTTACCTAAACAATTTTTTTTAATATGTGAGATACGAAAATACAAATAACGCTGTTAGATTCTGCGGACAAAAATGACAAAAAGTTAATTTATTGGATATTCACTCAATTTGTTATATATTGGTGAATCAAAAAAAAATCGTGAAACACATAAAAATGATCTAATTTTCACAGCTGAATTGAATGGTGATATCAGATTTTCCTCAAATCATATTTTTAAACAAAAACTCTCTAAGCAATTTAAGAATAAATTTTTGCTTCTAAAATCATGTATTAGATTTTGTACTATTATTTTTTCAATATTCTTATGACAAAATGCATATTTTTTAAGTTATACAAAGATGGAAAAAGTTTACGTAAACATAACTGAGAAGATTTAGTTTCTAACATTTGCTTAGTTTTTTTGGGTTTATAAAAATGAGATTTCGTCCTAAAAAACTGTAACTATTAAAATCTTATTCTTTGAATCCTTAGTTAATTCAAGGCCTGGCCATGCTAATTGCTAAAATCTTCAAATTTTTTTCAAGGTGAATTTTGAGTACGATGATGTATCTATCATGCTCAAAAATCTCTAGGCTAGATTGAAATAATTTTAGTTATTTGAGGCTTATAAAAAGAAGATAGCCTTTAAAAAATCTTAAAATATGGAAATATTGTCCTAGAATTATGGATTTTTTAAACATATTTTTTCCCGTGGAGCCGCAAAATATTGATCGATCTATTTAAAATTATGCACAGGTTATAAGTGACCGAAAATGATAAAAGAAATTTAAATTCATTAAAGAAATCTATAGTAATCCGTGATAAAAACGCTATTCAACATGAGGCCTCACACTCTTTCCTCTACTTCCCTCTTTATCGTTTTTCTGAATTTCCCGTTTTCGGTTATTTACCGAAAATTTCCCATTTTACTTAATTTTTTTTTACCTGTTAACCCAATAATAAAATAAACAGTCTTTGTTGTAAAAGACCTCTTTTGATGGAAATTCAGCTTTTCGGTATTAAAATTCAAATAATTTCCGAAACATTCAACTTGATAGCTTAAGAGCTTAGTGAAAATTATTCTTTCTTTTGTCAAAAATCAAGTTTTTAGTTAACAAAATTCATCATTTTTCTGGTGAAAGTGACATTATTTTTTATTAAAAACGAAACTGTTTTGATGGCGACTAATAATTTTCTTTTCTAGAGCATTTAACTATTTTGATAAAAATTAATTTTTTTAGATGCAGATTTGTCATTTTACATGAAAATTCATCTCTGGTTGAAATTTATATATTTTTTCATTTTGTTAAAAATGAATTTTTTTATGAAACTTAAACCTATCTGTTTTTGCCTAAAAAGTTATCTTTATTTTTGATAGAAAATTAATCTTTCAAGTTAAAAATTCATCTGTTTTGGTTTTGAATTTATTTTCTTGGTTGAAAATTAATACTTTTGGTACATTGAAAAAAATGGTTAGTTCGGCCAACTATTCAGTTTGTAATAGGTACTAACTAAATAGTCAAAGGAACTAATGGAATTTTTGTACTGACTAATAAAATATTAGTATTAACTAATAAAATAGTAGTACTATATTTTACTAACTAAATAGTTGGATTGACCAACCATTTTTTTCTATATAGAACGACATGTACATCATTGGTAGACATTTGATCTATTTTGGATAGAAAATGAAACTATTTGGTCGAAAAGTAATAATGTAATTGTTTGAAAATTGAACAAGTTTGTCTTTTATCAAATTTTTATCAAAAGTTACTGTTAAATTTCCGTAAACTTCCATAAATTAACCATAAATTTCCAAAAATTGTTTGGACATTTTTTTTCTGCATTTTTATATTTATGGCCCAGAAATTTTTTTGAATCCACAAAAAATTGATCTATTTTTTTCTATTTTAATTATATTCAGAAGTGACGTAATCCCATGAAATTTG
The DNA here is from genome assembly GCF_010883055.1 of Belonocnema kinseyi. Classification (NCBI taxonomy): domain Eukaryota; kingdom Metazoa; phylum Arthropoda; class Insecta; order Hymenoptera; family Cynipidae; genus Belonocnema; species Belonocnema kinseyi. The sequence continues at coordinate 42,317,414 of NC_046663.1, forward strand.
AGACATATTTTCTATAATAAAAAAACGGTTTTGTAAATTTTATTTAGAATCGTCAATATCAGGTGGAATTGAGTTGCAACTGAACATTTCTCTTTTCAATTAGCTATAAAATACAAAAAATTGAATTGCTTTTTAAATACCACTGCCATAAGTCTGTTTTATAGGGTCCCAAAAAACACCATACGCGAAAAATTGGGCTTGGCGAGTTTCTGGCGCTAATTATGATTTTTGTGTAGTATTTTATTGCAAATTATTTCAAATACATAAAATACTACGATATACTAATAATGAGATGTTTACATAAATTGCCTGAACAATTTATTATTACTGCTAATAATATTCTCTTTTACTTAATAATTAATTTAATTGCATGAAAATACTTGTTTAAACAAATTGTTTTTGTTTATAATTGTCTTTATCTATATTAATACCACATACTTTTTTTCTGAAATGTTTTACTTTTTGTCCACTTTTCATTTAAAGTCAAGTAATAATTAATTAAATTTGACAAAAAAAAATTTTTTTTTAATTTTCATTGACTAAAACTATCCTTTTCTACATTGATGCGAGATAGTTTCGGTTGTTTGGAAATATATCACTTTTGGTCCATTTTTGACTCAGTGAGGTAATAATAATATTTAATCCAGAACAAATAATAAAAATAATTGTTAATTTCACAAAAAGTGTTTGCCTTTTTAATTTTTAATTATGAACAAATCAGAGAATTTTAGTTTAAATTAATGCTAATATTTATTATTTTTCCTTAAAATCCGCTAATTTATAATATTACTTTAAGAGAAGATAGATGTAAACCATCAGAAATTCTTTAAACAATTATATTTGGCAACTTTAATTAATTATTATCTCACTAAGTGAAGAGTGGACGAAAAGTTTAAGAGTTTGAAAAACTGCAACTTTTTAGCGCTTACATTAAAGAAAATAATTAAAACAATAATTAATTTTTCTAACATCTATGCTAACTTGCGTTATTTATAACTTTACTAAAAAAAGTAGATAAAAAGTTAAAAATTTCAGAAGAAACCGATATTTCTAACATTATTCAAAGATAATATCACAAAAGCTAATACTAAATTGAACAAAAACAAGTATGTTTGTTAACACTAATTAACAATTAACTTACTGTGATTGAAAATTGCACAAAAAGTAGAAAATTATTTTAAAAAACTGCGACTTTCTATCTCTATTCTGAGAGAAAATTTCAAAAACAAAAATAAATTGTTTAAACAATTAATTTCAAGATATAAGTATCATTATAAAGTAATATATTATGTATGAAAAACATTTAGAATTTTAGAACATGCAAAAAATCATAAATATCCATTTGTATTCCATAACTAATTTTGAAGAGAAATATGGAGTTTCAACTTTATTCACCCAATATTGACGATTCTGAATCAAATATACAAAACCACCTTTTACGGGAAATACGTGGTGAGCTTCATCCTTTTTGCGCCACCTTCATATATCAATGTTTTCGAAACAAAAAATTTTTTTGTGGATTCTAACAAACTTTGGAGCGATATGCACGAAAGTTGAAAAAACGTTTTTGGTATCACTCTAGAGCTAATGGAAGACCACAGATTCTCACCTGGGCACGCAATCTACTTTTTTTTATATCGCTGGTTTTAACTGAAAATTTAACTTTTCCATTTTTAGTCACACATGTATCTTTTTTAGTAGAGAATTGAACTATTTTGCTGAAAATTCATGTATTTTGTCGAAGACTCGTGTTTTATAGTAGAAAATGTATATTCTTCGTTCAAAATTAATCTGTTTGCCTAAAAATCATCTACTTTGTTCAAGTTTCAATATTTTCACTTGAAAGGTTAGGAATTTGAAGTTTTTATGGATTAAATCGAATGAAAGGAGGGGAAGTGGGGACGGTAAAGCTAGGGAAGTACGGAAAATGTGAGGAGGGGAAACAGGGCAGTAAGGGGAAATTAAAGGAGGGAAAGTAGGTGAAGAGGCATGAGGGTAGGTGAAGTATGAGATGTAGAGGAAGCAGAATAAGTGGTGGGAAATAAGAAGAGAAAAATTAGGGCAAGTGAGAAGAGCTGGCATAGGGCAAGTGAAGGGAAATTAGAAGGGTATTTTAAGCAAAGGAAAATATGAGGGCAAGTGATAAGTCGATGAGGAAGAAGTAGGGAAAGGAAGAGAAAGCAAAGTTTAAAATAAGAAGGGCAAGAAAAGGTGGAGAGGTGAATTAGGGGGATGTAGGGAATGTAGAGAATGATAGTAAGGCAATCAGAAGAAGTTGTGGAAGTAGGAGATATAGAGAACGCAGGAGAAGTAATGGGCAATGAGAAGAGGATAATGGGGGAATAAAGGAGAGCAAACATAGGGCAAGTGAAGGGATATGAGAAGGGTAGCGAAAGCAAGGGGAAATATAAAGGGATGTGAGAAGTCGATAAGGAAGAAGTTAGGAAAGGAAGGGGAAGTGAGTTTTAAATATGGTTTGGCAAGAAAGAGTGAAAAGGTGATTTATGAGGATTTAGGGAAAGTATTACAGGGAAAGGTAAGATGGTACGGGAAATGAGAGAAGTTGAATTAGGGGAAATAAGGGGTAATTGAAAGAGGGAATGTACAGGAAGTGGAGGGGAGTGATAGTAGGATAATTATAAGAAGTAGCGGAAGTAGGAGATATTGGGGAAGCAGGATAAGAGGGTAATAATGTAAAATATGAGGGAAAGTGAGAAAAGCGGGAAATCAATAAGGAAGTACTTGAGAAAGGGAAGGGAAAGCGAAGCTTGAAGTGTAGGAAGTGCATGAAAGGGAGAAACGGTAATTTAGGCGAATTCGGAATAGGGGGGATGTAGTATAGTATAGGAAAAGACAGTAGGGGTAGTGGGGGAAGTAAAGGGAGATTCAAAGAGATGAAGTAGAGGACGTGGAGATAAATGAGGGTAGGGAAAGTTGTAGAAGTAGGAGAAGAGGTGGGAAATCAGAAGAGAGTAATTAGGGTAATTTAGGAGGGCGGAACTAGGGCAACTGATGGAAAGTCAAAAGGATAGAAAAAGGGAGGAGAAATATGAGTGGAGGTGAAAAGAGGGGGAATTTGATGAGAAGGAAGTTCGGAAAGGAAGAGGAAGTGAAGGATAAAGTATGGGGAGGGTGAGATGAGGACGAAGGAAGGAGGGGTAAAGTAGGGAATATAAGGAGAGTGGTAATGAATTAGTAGGGGAGGGAAAGAGTTGAACAACTTATTTACGCTTTAATAGGCTACAAATCACTTATTTCAAGAATAAAGGTGCCTACTTTGCCTACTTTTTTCAAGTGCATTAGTAAATGCCGGCCCTTTTATTCAGGTAAAACAGCAATGAATATTTTTAAAAAAGGATTTTCTAATAAACTTTTCATAAATGGGATTGTTTATAAGGCCAGTCGTGTCTGGCGACGGTTTATGATAATGAGGCCGCAGGATAGCTTTACAAGGGATTCTGGCACCGAGCCTGGTGATATAACTAGTTTTCGCTTCCTTATGGAACCCACATCCCTTAAGCCATTCTTGAACGTACCAACTATCCTACTTGAAAATTATCCTTATTCAAGATCCTGTTTTAAAATTTTGTTACATCTCACAAAATTGTGAATTTGCTAGCAGGGATCTCATTTCTGTTCAAATTAAATGGATTTTTTTGGAGTTTTTCCATTCTTTAATAGTAAAGAATTATAGTTTTTCAGTTTTGTTTAGCAATAAATAAGTAGTGAGTCTACTTAAAATCGGCAGAAAGTTCCGTGACAATTCCTGTATTTCATTTGTCCCTAGATTTTTCCCGGTACAATTTTCGTGAATGCGAAGCCATTTAAGTATTAAGTATCGTTTTTTTTCTTTTTAGAATTCTGACACTAGGCCAACTTAAAGAATGATATAATACATGAATGAACCCTTTCGATATCTATCTGTAAATAGTTAGACTGTAATAAACTACAATTATTAAACCATTGAAAATAAGAATGTCTTCTACGAAATAAGAGAATAAATTCTATTAAAGAACATTTCGAAAAGGAATATTTAATTTTTAACCAAATAGATCAATCCTTTAATCAAATAGTGGAATTTTGAACAAAAAAGATGAATTTTATCCCGAGAAATTTAATTTTCTACCAAGTAAGGCGAACTCACGGTTGAAACAGATTATTTTTTAACTTGAGATAAAACCTTTAAAGTTCCAATTTAAAAAATAACTTTTTAGCCATAGAAAACCAATGGCAAAAATAATATTTTTAACAAAAAAGTTCATTCTTAATCAACTAATTGAATTTTAAAATAAAAAAGTTACAAGGCAGCTGAATTAATAAAATATTGGAATTTGAACAAATTATTTGAATATTCATCCAAAAAAGATTAATTCGCGAAAAAAAATTTCTACAAAAAGGTGAATATTAACACAAAAAATATGAATTTTCAATTGGAAAAGTTGAATCGTCAACGAACACACATAAATATACAAAAAACATAAATATAAGTTTTAAAAAAGAGTTGGTTTTTAAAAAAAAAAGTTTAATTCTAAACAAAAAATATATATTGCCAACAAAGAAGTGAATTTTAAAGCAGAAAATATCAATTTTTAACAAAAAAATCGAATCTTCAAACAAAACCGCATAATTTTCAAAACGCGAGAATATAAATTTTTAACAAAAAAAAGGTACATGTTCTAAAAAAAAATTTTTTTTAACAAAAAATATATATATATATTATTCCCAAAAAAGTTAATTTTTAAGAAATAAGTTGCAAATAACAGAAAAAGTTTGAGAGTAGAAAAAAAGTTTTCTGTGCATTTGTTGACCTAGAAAAAGCTTTTGAAAAGGTAGATAGAAGTAAACTTTGGGAAGTCCTGAAAGAGTATGGAGTCAATGGATGGATCCTACAAGCTATAAAAACAATATATACAGGTAGCAAAGCGAGTTGAAGAGTGAATGGGAAACTGAGTGACTGTTTTGATATTATTCAATGAGTTAGACAAGGATGCGTTATGTCTTCATGGTTATTTATATTATTTATGGACAAGCGTTTAAGAATGGCTCTCTTCGACGAAGAGGATGTGGATCTCGAAACAGTAAGGGTACGAGGGTTAGCGTTCGCAGATGATAATATTGTTATGGCAGAGTCTATCGAAGACCTACAAAGAATGCTGAATAAACTAGATGCAAGCATGAAGAGCATGGGCCTTAAAATTAACGCAAATAAAACAAAAACTATGGTGTTCGAAGGAAAGAGTGAGAAAACACTATGCAATATTTTATTAAATGATGAGAGAATTGAACAAGTTGATAATTTCGTATACCTGGGTAGCTTATTTACTAGGGACGGGAAGCTAGATGAGGAATTAGATAGACGAATAAATGAAGGTAGGAAGGTTATTGATAGAGCAGGTCCCCTTATCAGAAGTAAAAATATATCAAATAAAGCTAAAATGGCAATACATAATTCTATATTTGTACCGACTGTACTATA
>NC_046663.1:42322989-42359060 GCF_010883055.1 Belonocnema kinseyi
AAACAAAGACCTTGGCTATTAATGGACCCAAGTGGGGAACCTTACATAACAACTTCGTGAGGTTCTTCGCTTGGGGTGATTGCTAGAGAGATTGATCAGCAAGCTGGGTCGGAGCAGTGTTGCGGAACGAACGTGTTATTTCCTTAAATAGCACGAGAATTCTGGATCAATCTGAAAAATCTCTATCCCTTCCACACAATACTCCTTTCCCCTGCCGAGTGAGTCACGCCTACCCCGAAAGGGAAATGGCTTAATGGTGTAATAATAAAATAATAATAATAATATGGATTTAAAAATAAAAGTTAATTTACCAACAAACAGTTAAAATTTTCAGCCAAAAAGACAAAATTTCAACAAAACTCTTGAAATTTTCAACAGAAAATATAAATTTTCAAAAAAAATTTGATTTTAACTCAATTTAAATCTTTAACCAAAACAGATTAAGTTTTGCAGTTATAACGGAAAAATGTATCTAAATTCAATTAAAAACAGTCGAGCTTGTTCTTCAAAAAGGCGAATTTTTTAAAATACATTGCAATTCCCAATCTAGAAAGTTGAATTTTCAAGAAAAAAGTGCATTTTCAAGTCAGATTAAAGGAAAAATACTAATTTTCAACCAAAAATGTTAAATCCTTAACAAAATAGATAAACGTTTAATAGAGAAATTTAAATTTGAAAAAATAGTTCAATTTTCAAATTAGAAAGATATTTTTTGAAGCAGAAATGAAATCGTCAAATATTCAGTTAAAAAAATTAATTTTCAAACAGTTTAATTCTACCAAAAAAGACAAATTTTTAACCAAAGATTTGAACCGTCAACTAAAAAGATAAACTTTCAACAAACAAGAATAATTTAGCAACAAAAAAGACGAATTTTTAACAAAAAATATCAATTTTCTACCAATTAGTCGATTTCAAATAATAAAAATTTTTTTAAAATAAATATTAAAATTTTCATACGGGAATTGTAAAGTATTTCATACTGAATTCTAAAGTAAAAAAGACGGATTATCCACCAAGCAGATGAATTTTCAACAAAAAAGTAGTTTTTAACCAAATAGTTGAATTATCTACCAAATTTGATTGATTTAAAAAACTTATTTTTAAACAAAAAATAAAGAAATCTAAAAAGCACTAAATAATCGATATTAAAAAGTAAATAAAAAATATTTTAATTTTAAATAAAACCAGGTGAATCCTACCAAAAATGACGAATTAAAGAAAAAGTTTTATCCCCAACCAAAACAGATTTATTTATAACCAAGCAGTTGTATTTTAAACCAAAAAGGATGAGTTTTCACCAAGAAGATTAATTTTTTACTATTAAAGACAAATTTTTGTAAAATATATGAATTTTTAACTAACGAAGAGCATTTTTCGATTGAAAATATCAATTTTCACTCAAGAGTGGAATAGTTGCATACAAAAAGAAATTAATTCCTAACCAAAAAAATTAATTTGAAACAAAATATAAAATTTTGTACTCAAAGGAATTAATTTTAAAGAAATAAATGCACCCTTCAACCATTTCGTTGAGTTTTCGACTGAAAAAAACTTTTTGCTAGAGATTTATATTTTTCGTTGAAAATAAACCTCTTTGGTTGAAAGTTTAACTGTTTTCTTCAAACATAATCTGTTTTTATGGAAAATTCAACTATTTTGGTAAAAGTAAAATGATATTTTTTTAAATTTTTTTATTAAAGGCTTATGTCTTTGGTTAAAAATTTAATTGTTTATTGTAAAAGCCTTTTTTTGTTTAAAATTAATTATTTAACTGAAAATGTCTCTTTTCCATTTGTTTACGATGGATCTTTTTATTTGAATAATTCTCCTATTTTGGTGAAACATTATTTTCTTGGTTTAAAATTTCATGTTTATTGGGTAACTGTGCATCAGTTTTTTGGAGAATTAATTTTTGGATGAAGTCATATTTCTGGTTTGAAAAATTAATTTTTATAGAGAAAATTCGTCTTTTGGTTTGATGGTTCATCAATTTAGATAAACCTCTCTTTCTTTCTTGAGTGAAAAATCTTTATATTATGGATGTAAGGTTTCACATCAGAGAAATTAATAAATAATTTTATATGTTAATTTTGTCAATCTACTGGTCCAAATTAATATGATTACAATATTGATTAATCTTAAGATTGTGAAAAATAATTGAATAATATTGATTTAAATCAGCAGACTGATAAAATTAACATCTAAAATTAAAAATCTCTATATGTTGTAAATTCGTCTTTCTGTATTGAAAATTATTCTTTTTTTATAAATTTAATCTTTTTTTATTGAAATAAGAACTATGACACTTTTATGTTGGGAATTTATCTCTTTAGGTTAAAAATTCAACTATTATGTTTAAAATTAAATTTTTTATTTGAAAATCCAAGTATTTTGTTAAAAAGTCATCTTTTGTACAAGACAAGACATTTTTTCGTTTAAAATGAATTAATAAATTTTAAATTTTTTAATTTGTATCTTCAATACTGTTTTATTCCGTTCATAAAAGATCTTATCTTAAAATATCACAAGATTAAAATGCGAGTATTTGGATATTTATGATGATGAAAAATGAAAAATTAGTCAAGGAAAAATCAGGCAGTTTTGAAAATGAAGTTTTCGGCCACCCTGACTAATTGTACTAGCAATAACTAGCAAAACATTTCTAGAAACTAAAAATTACGTTCCGTAAGAGGGTGGAGGAGATGAAGTATTTTGTTACGGTTTTTTAAAAGGGAGAGGAGGGTCTTAGAGAAGGCCTATAATCCGTTACCAGTATATCACACCACATACTCCTTCAATATTTTTTTAAACTTCGTTTTCTATCCTTCCTCTTATAGGTATGAGCTCTATGATGATTTAACTTATTATGTGAAACTTTAATTCCCCTTCTATTTATGAAGCGATCGTTCGTGCCAATCCACACGCAGAGTGGAAAGTAAAATGAATCTTCATTTAAAGCTAACGTCTCTAGCAAGCTTTCGAGCAAAAGTATACACTTTCATGCCTGAAGGTATTGGTTCAATTACATCTAGTTACATCTGTGTACCGCTACGTGCAATGGATAGAAGGTCCTGAATGGATTCGATGTGGCACGTTAATTAAACTTAAACTTACTTCTTGGTCGATTTCTCCGAATATACGCCGTCTCTTGATTGTGAAAACCTACACGCGAATACACATTCGCTGCAAAAACACCTGCCAAAAGTATTCCAGAATCTACAACGGGCTCTAATTGCACAAAAGTTTCCACGCGAAAATAGGGGCAAAATTCTCGAATGAAATCATATGTTTGATTCCAGCTTGCACACATTTATATTTCATAGAGAAAGAGCAAAAAGAGGGAATTATATAAGGAGTTGTAAGTTTCATTCTCTAGCAATCTCTGCAGGTGAAGCTCTCCACGCGGGCCAAATATTATCCAAGGTTTTTAGTTTTAGGCGTCTCTCATTCCCCTGAAATTGATCACATCATTCTTATAATCTATTTCAGCGTATATTCCGCAGAAATTGCATGCTAACGTACAGTGACTTTCTAAGACACATTCAATGGTGACCATTATTTGATCTTGACAATGACCTTCAAGGTTTCTTTCATGGTCAACTCTTTTTTTCTAATGGAAACCTTCATTTTTCACATCGACAATCGACAGAGCGTGAAATTTTACATTCAAATCTGTACCCAGGTGATAGGTACGATTGTAACCTTAAAGGTCATTCTAGGGTCATCTAAACTTAAACAAGATGCGCACAACTCTAGTTGAAGGTCGAATTGGACCTATGGTCTGATTACATATTTAAACGTAAAATTTACAACTCTATCGATTGCCAATTTAAAATAGGGGGTATTAATTTTTTTAAAGTCACCTTGAGAATACCTTAAAGATCATTCTAAGGTCAATAAAACTTTTTTTGTAACGAGCAAAGTTACTAACTCTACAAGCCGTATTTAATAGGAGCCGTAATCATGAAATTTATGATAAGCTTGAAGGTCATTTGAAAGTCAATTCTTTTTTTTTGAAATCCCCTTTTTATACGTTGTCATTCGATGGGACTGTAAATTTTACGCTCGAATATGTAATCAGGTCATAGGTCTAATTCGACCTTGACCCAGATATATGCAGAACTTTTTTAGGCTTAGATGCCTTTCAAATTTTTAATGTACCTATCATCTGGTTACATATTTAAACGCAGAATTTTTCGCCCTATCGATTCTCCTTGTAAAAAAAGGGCTTTTTATTTTTTGTATCGTTTTTCTAGAAAAAACGTTGAATGTCATCGTCAAGATCAAAATAAGGGTCATCATTAAGTTTTCTTGTTGAAAGTTACTTCAAGAATGACCTTGACTTCCATGAAAAATATATTACCTGAGGAAATTTCCAGCCGTTCAGGGACTTTTGTGACATCCTGTATATAACTATGTACTTGCATCCACTAAGTTTAGGTAAAATTTTGGAAAAAGACAATATTTCCAATAGAATGAGAAAATTGAAAGTACTTTTAATAGAACAATTTTAAATCAGAAACTCTCCAGATTGAAATATTTCAAATTAACATTTTTAAAATTGGACAATTTCGTTAGACAGGAGTTAAAATTTTATCATTTCTAATCCAAAGCATTCTAAATTACACAATTTTAGAGGGCCGCGCTGCAAATATTTTATTTGTATGTGCTCCAAAGTTTATTGCAATTTGACATGAATTAAAGTGTTCTCCAAGTTAATATAGCTGACAGAAAATCCGCCGTAGGACAATACAAGTGTTGAACATAAAAAACCTTAAGTATGTAGCTCTGTTATAAAAACGATAAAGACTGTGCACGTACATAACCTCTTTTCCAAGCCACGTAGTCGCTTCCACTTAATAAAAGGATTAAGTGCTGCTCAAGTTATTTTTAAGATAATTTTTACTAAAGTTCAACCGTTTTATGTGAATTTTACTGCAATTGCTGATGATAAGGCAAAACAGGGAAAATTAGGAATAGGGGAACGTACATGTGGCCAGTGTAGCTCCAAAATAGAGGGTGACTCGTGGTTATGTGCGTGTAGAAGTAACTATCATCCGAGTTGTGCTAAAGGTGTAACGAGTCAACGAACGGGCGTCAGGAAGTGCTGCGGTCATAAACCACGATCTAGATCGCCAATGTTTAAAAATAATAAAGAGTCTACAGGGGAAGGTCCATTAACAAAAACATACCTAGATTTACTATTATGTAAACGTTGGGGAAAAAACAATAAAAAGACAAAACTCCTTGAAAATCAACGAGATGCAATCACACCAAACTCTCTCTTTCAGTCACCCCGTTCTCAACCTTCCTAGAACTGCTGGCTCACGCAGTTTCTCAGAAGAGTAGGACGAAAGCGGTTGCGACATTATACATGTAGATATATATTCTAATTGGAAACGATTCAGACGGCCCTCACTGTTTACGTTTCTGTCCCCCCGAAATCAGTCCAAGACCATTTGAAGGAAATCCCCAACACTTGACTGAAAGCGAGAGTTTGGTGTACTACAGAATTTCGAAATCTCTCCGGAAATTGTGGAACATCTCGGGGAACCAAAGATAAACAAAATAAAACAACGATCACCGCTCAACATTAATACTAAATGTAAGGATCTAACTATTTCACCTGCTATCTCTGATTATGATATTTTGATTTTTACTGAAACATGGTTAAAGCCTAATATAAACATTGCAGACATTTTTTATCTAAATCCATTCACAATTTATAAGAGTGATGAGAATTAAAAGTGGTGAGGGTGTACTTGTTGCTATAAAAGCAAGAATTATCTCAGGATCAATAGATATAGGTACTATTCCCAACTTGACATTCAAGACAGACCAGGCAGCTGTCAATACTTTTCTTGAAGGTAAAGCTTTTGTCTTATTAGCTATATACATTCCGCTAATTTTCAGGCGATTTTAACATTTCCAAATTTAAAGATTACACAGACCTGCAAATAATGGAGTCATGTCAGTTGTTGGAAAGTAGAGGGTCATTTCCAAAGTAATTTTTTACATAGAATCCGAATCCGGAGTCAGAATTGGCCCATCATGTCAGAATTTTCAGATATTTCAGGTTATGTACAAAAAATGGCGTTTTTGGCTACTTTTGAGGTGATGTACAGAAAACACGACAATTTTTGGAATCTTTCTTTAGGTGTATCATATAGCACTGCTCTTTCTCTTTAAATCGAAAGTCGCAGAGTTCAATTGCCATTTTCTTTACCAAGTCACGCCGATTTGAAATTACGAGATATGTCCCATTATGTCTTGAGCATTTGCTTTAAATATCACAGGCCAACATGGTTTTGTTGTTGGAAAGTGGAAGGTCATTTCCGAAGTAATTTTTTACGTAGAATCCTAATCCGGTGTCAGAATTGGCCCATCACGTCAGGATTTCAAGTTATTTGAGGTTATGCACCCAAAAAATGGCGTTTTTGGCTACTTTTGAGGATATGTACAGAAGACACAAACTTTTTTGAGATTTCAACAACTCAGAACAACCCGTAGTACAAATTTTCAAAAAAAAACACCCAGTAGAAAATGTATGCCTCAAAGTATTTAAAGCAAATGCTCAAGACGTAAGGGGATATAACACATAAATTCAAATTGGCGTAACTTGGTAAAGAAAAATGATAATTTGACTCTGCGACGCTCAAAACACAGAGAAAGAGCATTACTATATGATGCAACTAAAAAAAAATTGAACAAATTTTGTGTCTTTTGTACATAACCTCAAAAGTAGCCAAAAACGCAATTTTTTGGGTACATAACCTCAAATATCTTAAAATTCTGACTTGATGGGTCAATTCTGATCCCGTATTCGGATTCTACGTAAAAAATTACTTCGGAAATCACCCTTCACTTTCCAACAACGAAACCATGTTGGCCTTTGTTATGTGTCTTTAGGAATTTATGAGCGCAAAGCGGAGATACTATGTGCTTTTCAGGAATTTTATCAACCCACGCAATATAATAATTTTCCAATATTACCAGTTGATGAATATCATCCTGCTTTGACTCAACATTTTAAAGAGTCAGTGCCACTTTTCGGGAATAATCAAAGGTTCCCTACAAATTCTGAATCTAAAAAATACAATTTAATAAACGATGACTTTTCTAATATTGCGATTTAATTACATTTAATAGATGGGACGTTTTTAAATGCACACACTAACGTTAATTCTGCGGTTGAATCCATGTATAAAAAAATCTATAATATCTTCGATGACGAAATTGGCACGTTCTCATCATATATTAACAGAAGTAAACAAAACTACCACCGGTGGTATACTAAACAAGTCATTGATAGTTTCATATTAATAGAAAACTATAGAAAAAAAATATAGTTACACCCACAATGATTATTATCTACAAATATTTAGAGATCTTAGATTTGGCATAAAATCTATGATAAAAACTGCACACGCGTCCTATCTAGCAAAGATAGAGAGTAGTATTCAAAGCTCGCCGTCTACTTTTTGGTCACACACGTGCTATTAAAAGAACCTCAAGAATTCCAGGAATCATGCACTGCATGGAAGCTCTACGATTCGATGTACATATTGATAATATGATTAGAGATCCTTAGTGTATATTATGAGGGCCGGCCGTTTGTTTAAAAATCCACTTGCGCTTAAATCGCTTTTCTTCACTGCTAAAAATTTGAAACTAATTGAAACTTCGCTGCTAAAAATTTTTGTGATTATACACTACATCACAATACAAAATGTGATGTGAAATTACAATTTTGGTATTGTGACGTGAAATTACAATACACGTATTGTGAATTGAAAGCTGCGTGTGTCCGCCGCTGCGAAGCAGCGCCATATTATATGTATCATGTGAAATATTAATGATTTTATTTTGTGAAATATATCGGAGTAGAATATTTTATTTAAAAGTGAGGCAAAAGGTAAGTTTATACATGTTTATATTAAATCTAAAGTTTTCGCGCAATATAGACTTCCTTCAGAAAGAGAATAAAAGATCGAAATTTAGCGAAATATGTTTCTCATCTGAAAGCAAAAACAGAAATTGGTTTTTTCGTAGTAACTTTAAGAATGTCTAGATTTTTATTTTTATGCTGCGAAATAATATAATCTGCATCAGAAACTTGAAGTTTGAAAACAATCGATATTCTTCATAAAAAATCCTGTTAAAATCTCTAGCATAACCTACAAAAGCACATGTAATTTTTTCGTGATCTATGTGTATTCGTATAGGTTATGTTAGTGATTTTGACAGCATTTTGCAAACAAATTATTCATTATTTTCAAACTTTAAGTTTCTGCTGCAGATTATATTATTTTGTGGTATTAAAATAAAAATCAAGACATTCTGTTTCTTAAGAAAGTCTATATTGGGCGTAATTTGCTGACTTTTAAAAGTAATACACCGCCACACAAAAATGTAATTTTCTCCGAACTGAATAACTTTTTTGGATAATAAATTATTAATTCTCATTCAGCATCCCCATACCTCGAAAGGATATTTTTATTTTTGTAAAAAAATCACACATTCTACTTCTAATCACTACTACAGGCTACATTGATAGTCCCTGCATGTTGTCTCCAATGCCATTTAGCATACCAGCATATAGTACCAGATCTGTATTACCATTTTATGTAAATTCTGTACTAGATAAAACTCCGATCTCCAAAAGTTTTAAAACACTCAACGCAGTTATTAGGTTAAGCACGAAAAACCTGGATCCAATCTACATGTCACTAAATTGCTTTTCAACTGCTATCGAAAATTATGTTCCTAAAATGAAATAGCTGTCTAGTATTAATAGAATTTCTTGTAAATTTCGTACTAATCCTGTAATTGATTTCAGGACTGATGGATTAGCTTAATAAATAAATTAAATGAAATTATAATTTATAATTTAAGTATCTCGAAACTAAGTGATTTAATATTATAATCTGTAAGATAGGATATTTTTAAACCACTAGAATTGAATATTTTCGAACGTGAATTTGGAAAATTGGAACATTTATATTTCGAAGGAATTCAAATTATATCAATTCGAATTCAAAGCTTTGAAAATTAAATAATCCAGAACTTTTGAATCTAAATCATTTTTAATTTAAAGTGACTAAAATTTAACAATTTTGTATTTGAAACTAACTTACAAAAACTTTTAAAATAATTTTCACTGTTCAGATTGAAACAATGTTCAATTAAAAATCTTTTAAATTGAATTATTCTGAAAAAACATCTAAAATAAGAAGCAGTTTTAAATGGAAAGCATAAAATTAAAAATTGCTGCTACTTAAGGTTGAAAATTAAACTAGTCCAATTAATCATTCCAAATGGTTTAAATATTGGCAGTGCCTATGTGTATAAAAAATCCGGCAAAAAGACAAATTTTTTTAGACGATAATTAAATTTTAGTCCAAGACAAATGAATTTTCAATCTAAAAGGACGAATTTTTAAAACAAGTGAATTTTGGAAAAAATGGGTTTTTAAACAAATTGTTGAATATTAATCAAAATAATTAAATTTTCCACAAAGTAGTTAAACTCTTAAGCAAAGGGAACCAAAAGCATCCAAAAAGGATAACTTTTTAAGAAAATGGTTAAATTTTTAATCAAATAGTTACAATTTCACCTAAGAAAGATAACATTTTTACTAAAACATATGCCTTTTTAAATAAAAAAGATAAATTTTCAAAAATCTATATGCCTTTTCATTCAAAAATGATTTTAATTGACTTTTCAACCACAATAGTGATATTTTCAAAGACAAAAGATTTCAGTTAACTTTTCAACCGCAAAATGAGAATTTTAAACCAAAATAAATTTTATACGTAATAGTTACATTTGAAGTCATAATAATTCCCTGAATTTTGCAAGATTTTTTCTAAGTCCATGCCTCTTCTCTGGCCAATAAAATTCGGTGCATTGTTTAAAAATTGTTTATGCTTAGGGACGTTTTTCACTCATCCGGTTTCTTTGGCGCGTAAAGTTAAATTCATATCAAATTTCTGTAAAATTTCTAAAAGTTATTTGTAAAAAAATCTCTCAGGTACGTCAGATTTAAGCACCGTTATTTGGAAACCGGACGTTAGGCGTCAAAATATTTAGCTGCCCGGCATTTAGGCGTTGCGGAGTTTAGAGGCTATACGTTTGGAAGCGGGACATTTAGGCACCAGGACTATTACCCGCCAGGTCAGCCAAACGGCTTAAAATCTAATAAATTGAATCTTCACAATTCACTGTGTTATATTATTCCGCTCCTACTTATTGCTGGCTGCTGATGGCGAAGTAGAGAATGACTTACTGGTACTGGTCTTTGAAGTCAGAGTAGGGGCTTTTACTAGTTTATTGGCTCACTGAGTCGATGTGGAATAAGATAAAAGAGACCACTGATAAGGTTTAAGTCATTCGATGTCTAATTCTGTTTGAACAGTTTTCTAAATTTGTCATACAATTTATAGATCCTAATTAATAATAGTAATTTACCTCTTTCGTTTTTCTTATTTATCACATTTATTTACTTATTGCGGTTAAAGTTCTTAGAACATAGTTTTTTACGAATAATAATAAATTCAAACGAACAACTCCTAAAACTCCTTAAACTCCCGGCGCTCAAACGACCTAGTGACTAAAAGTCCTGGCCCCCTAAATTACCGTGCCTTAGCTTTTCGCGCCAAAATGTCCCGCGTCCAAAACGCTGCGCCTAAACTTACTGACGTTTCGCGCCTAAACGTCCCGCGCCTAAACGCTTTACTTCTAAACAACTACACCTGAACGGTAGTGTCCAAACGTCCGCGCCCAAACTTTCCGCGCCTTAACTTCCCGCACCTAAGTGTCCCGCGCCTAAACATTTCGCGTTTAAGCGTGCAGCGTCCAAACGGCGGCGTCCAAACGCCCACGCCTAAAAGATAGTCGACTCCTCCTCCCCACCTTGAAATTTTATGTAATTTAAGTACGGTCCCTAATATGTGAAGACTCTCTGAGTAGAGTATTTTATATATTTTCTTTGGCCATTTATACAATTTCCTCTATAGAGGATGATATACTTCTTTTGAAGGATATAAAAGTGTATAAAGGAAGATAAAGGAGCAAAAATGGATCTATTCACAACGGAGATAGTACAGGTCTCATTGTCAGCCATTCAACTTCTGCTGTGAATGCATCCAGTGAAAGAATTACAGCTCATTTGAGTTATAAGATTACTGTGGATACTTGCCAGAACAGTATTGAACCATAGAACTCAACAAAAATAAACATGCAACTCATATTTATTCCAATATAAACTCTTTTCAGAATCCTCTTTTCTTTTATGGTCTTTTCAATTTTAGACAGTTAGGAAATTTTGTTTTCAATACACAAAAAAAAACGAATTTTAAACAAAATAGTGACTTACGAATTAAAATGATTTAACTTTTAGCGGAAATTTTTTTCTTAAAGGATTCTATAAATTTAGTTCGCATTTAAATGAGAAAACGACAAACAGTAAAAGTTTTTAAAAAGAGGGGGAAAAAGGGAATTGAGCGTGCGGATTGCACAATGACCTTAGCGTTCGGACTCAGGGTGCCAAATAGGCAAGAGAGGGGATAACGCGTTGCTACGGACCGAGTTGATTGGACATGACGACAATTTCAAAATTATTTGTCCAATTAACTCGGTCCGTAGCCACGCATTATCCCCTTTCTTGCCTACTAGGCTGGCTGAATCCACGGGCTAAGGTCGTTATGCAATCTGCACGCTCCATTCTTTAAGAAAGGGAGAAATAGAATAGTTAGAATAGAATATAGAATAGAATAGTTATATACTTTTCTGAAGACAGTTGAAATATCAGCCCGAAAATTCTTAACAAGACATTTGAATTTTGAACCAAGGACAATGTCACAAAATAGTTGAATTTTTAATCAAAATAGCTCAATTTGCGATCAACAACATTAATTTTTTACCAAGCGACAAATTTTCAACAAAACACATACATTTTTTAACAAATAGTTGATTTTTTAAGACAAAAATACAAATATTCGAGAGACATTTAAATTTCCAGCCAAAAAGTTGAATGTTCGAGCATAAAGCTTATTTTCAGTCAAAAGAAATTAATGCTGAATCCGAAAAGTTGAATTTTCAAGAAAATAGTTAAATTTTCGACCAAACAAGATGAATTTAACAAAATCGTTGAATTTTGTATCAAACAGCAGCATTTTTAACTAAGAAGATTGATTTTCTATCGAAAGACGAATTTCAAATCAAATACATGAATTTTTAAACAAACAGTTGAATTTTCAACCGTAAAATATATATTTTCAACCAAAAATGGAATAGAAAACAGTTGTGTTTTAAACCAAAAAATTAATTTCCCACCAGTAGAACTCAAATAAAAAAGGGAATTTTTTTATAAAAATAGCTAAATCCACAACCAAAATGGTGAATTTTAAACAAAAAAGATCAATTTTCTACCCAAGTAGACGAACTTTCAAGAAAATACATACATTTTCAAGCAAATAGTAACATTTTTAACTTATGAAAAATAAATTTTTAACTAAAAATGGAATGATTAAATTTTCAAGTTAAAAAAATATTTTTTTAGCATAAAAGAATTAATTTCGCACAAAATATTTTAATTTCCATTCGAATAGTCTTATTATCCGCCAAAATAATTGAATTTTTCAAACAAAAAGATTAGTTTTATACGAAAAAAAGAACATTTTTTCGGCAAAATAAATGCATTATCATCCATATAATTGAATCTTCCACTAAAAAAATTACTTTTAGCCCAAATGGTTGAATTTCTATTAACTAAGACCATTTTTCAACCAAGCATGGAATAGTTCAATTTTTAGTTAAAAAAAATAATTTTTCACGAAACAAGAAAACTACAGTAAAAATTACAACTGCACTCACATCTATCAACGTAGATGTCAATGTTTACCCACCACAATGCATTGATCCAATTGTGGATGAAAATTCGATGTCCCGGAATTTAGTATTATCTAAAATAACTGAAAAAATTGATTTAGTGTTCATTTTTTAAAATCATAATGGCTTTGCTCGTTTCAAGCAAAATTGGTAGAACTAACACGTTGCCCTGATTCAATGAAAATTTTTTCCGTGTTCATTTCCTGTTTTAATATCAGCGTTTACTTTATGAGAAAATAATTAAGATTATCGATAAATATTAAAGATGATGTTTTTTTTTTATTTACTGATCATATAGTTTATTATCTATCGAGCTTTCGTCCCATGACATGGAGCGTCCTCAGGACAGGTTACATTTCCTCTACTCAAGAATAAACTACATTAGGTTTTTTATAAATATCTACCCAGTAAACGAAAACAGATTCAAAAGAATTAAACGTAATTGGAACCTTGAGTTCCTTTGAATCCAGGTTCTGAACCCCCTTTTCTTGGTTTGAAAGAAATAAGCTGATATAAAATTAGAATTCCTCTCTATTCGTGAAATAAAACTGAATTTTTTGGGTTAGAACATAACTTGGGGGTGTTGAAAGGAATTGAATTCCATGCAGTCAGAGGATAGTAAATGTATAATTGACGTACATTTTAATCATTGGGATAAAAATATGATAAAAATAACTTATTCTATATCGGATCTTTTGTGAACGAAGTGGGAAGGTTAACATTAGTTAGTCAGTAGGATCAAGTTAATTAAAATTTATTGAATGATTTGTTGAATAAACTCCCGCATTTACCTGCGCATCCACATTACCATGCATTTGAAGTGTAGCAGTTTTTTTTTTAGTTTTTGTTGCATGATACAGAAGGGATCCTATGTGGATACTATGAGGATTGGGGATACTCTGTAGAGTATCCTTTTCGTTCAAACGGCCCGCTAGAGAGGAATTTCTTCTAATCATCCCGGATGGGAAAAATGACTTCGAAAAAACCCTCCGGGAGAAGTCTTACATTTTGATAATTAAAAATGGTTCAATTTGTTTTCTAGATAATCGTTATACTATAATTTCTCACTTTTACATTGAGATACCGCAGAATCCCCTAACTTTGGACTTTGCGCCTAACTTCGCACACCTATTTTTCTTGGATTTATACTTATTTTTGGAAATCCAAATTGGCTTCTTATATGTTTTCTGACTTTGAACTTTAAAGTTTTTTCCAGTGGGCAAAAAACCTATGAAAATCTCTAGAACGTCCTTGGGACGTTCCTAAGACGTCTAATGTCAGCACAATCAACGTCTCTAGGACGTCGAATGCCTTAAAGAAGTTCTAAAGACGTCTTAAAGACATAGGACTTTCTCGGAACATTTTTCGTACTGATATTAGACGTCTTAAGAGCATCCCTAAAATGTCCAAAAGACATGTTCCAAAAGACGTCTTAGAGGTGTCCCGAAGACGTATCTAGGACATCCTTAATTTTTTGCCCACTGGGTTTTTGTTACTTTTATACTATTTGGTTATGTAGAAGCAAAACAGTGTATACCCGAAGTTAGGCAAATACACGGTAGTTGACAGTACATCACAATATTGTTAGGAAATAACACCGCACTTATATTTACTCTGGTAATTCGACTGAAGCGGTCTAAGCTCGTGATGTCCATAATACGGATTGAGGATCCACGGACCACTAAGTATCAATATATCACCATTCTGAAGATTGACTTGCTTATGTTCACCTGCTCCAATAAGAATGATATAGTCATCAATTAATTTAAAGATTCAAAAATAGCTGTTTGTAATACCAGTGCTCAAAATTAGCAATTCGGATGTTGCATGAAATTAGATAAAAAGTTATTTCGATTCTTTAGCAACTCATTATTATATTCCAAGAAATCATAATTTTTTATTGAATAAGAAACATGTATTTTTTTTAAATAAAGTTTAAATATTGCTCCCACACGCGGTATTTTTCGCCACAGGCACAGATTGGCTATATTTGAGTGACGCCATTCTTCGCGGGAAAATTCAAACTACCTACATTATGCAAATTAAAGAAAAAAGAACAAATAGATTCTACCCATTCCCGACGTGTTTGTATGTTTGGCTAAAAAAAACACTTCGTAGCTACTAATCTATTCTCCTTAGGGAATTTGCTGATTTCCCAATCCATCCTTTGTTTATATCTTTGACCTCGGTTAATTCGGCTTTTATTTTCAATTTCTCAAATTTCTTTGAATGTGGCCAAGTAAACGTAAGCTAGAATTTTTTTTAAGTATTAGAAACTTAACATTTTTTTCTTTTCTCCATAAAGTTAGTTTCAAAATTCTAAAAACATGTTTGTTTTATTTCATGCAACATTGGCATTGCTGAAGAGGGCGAAAATGGAAGAATTTAGTACTTTTTTACTCTCCATTGAAGAAAAAAGAAACAAGACGTTTTTATCAGAATTCTTTAATATTTTTTTAGATTGCGTTTTGATTTCAAATTACCGCCATGAGATGGATGAAGTTCGTAAATCGCCGTTTCTTTTCCGACTCTTCCAATAGGATCTTTACCACGGTACAGTATATCGCCTTCGTGAATATCGGGTGGCATTAGCCGTACTTCTTTTAGCGGTGGCATCCGTTGATAAGTTCATTTCACCCGACGTCTCTTTTGTCGAAGATACGGTACTCATCGACACTCTGTAAAAAAAATATTATTTCAGGTTTAAGAAAAAAGTCTCAGAAAAAAGTCGCAAATGGTACTAAAGTGAGAGTCTAGGGTACTTGTTTTTACATTGAATATAGTACAGTTAAACGCTTCAATAGCTCTCCCTTTTATAGCCCTTCCGAGAATTGACGCCGCGCCACAGATGGGTGTATCAGGAACTGCGCGGTGTGCGGCGGGGTCTGGGGTTGTCACTCAGGCGAGTGCTCAGACGTGAACAAACAAAAGCAGAGCTGGCTATAATGAGTTAGTTCCCATCCACCGTCAGCCCCAAAATCGGCGGTATAGAAAAGTTTTACTGTATTATGAATTCATCCTATTCAAAAACAGGACACAATAAACAGGATACGAAAAGAAAGAAACCATTAGTTTTTACACGGTGAAAATTCGCAAAAAAGGTAAATTTTATTATTTGGTTGGAAATTTGACAATTTTCTCAAAAAGGCATCTTTTCTGGTGCAAATTTACCTGTTTTTTTTTTAATTTGCCTTTTTGGATTTAAAAATCAACTCCTTTGGTAGAACATTAACCTTTTGTTACAAATTAATATTTTATTCGTGATAAGTCAATTAAAATATTTTTTGGATGAAAACTATTTTTCCGAAAAATTTATCCTTTCAATTTAAAAGTTCATATTTTTTAATATAAATCTTTCTCTTTTGATCAAAATGAAACTATTTCCTGAGAAAATATACTTTTTGTTTAAAATTCGTATTTTTGTAATGAAAAGTCGACTGAGATTTTTTTGGACGAAAATTCGACTCTTTCTATGAAAATTTGTCTTTTTGATTTAAAAATTCACCTATTTTAGTAGAATTTTCATTTTCCTTAGATAAAAAGGCAACTGTTTGGTAAAAAAGTTAATAATCTTATTAAAAAGTCACACTTTTTGGATAAAAGTTCAACTATTTAACAGAACATTAACTTATTGTTCACAATTATTATTTTGTTGTTGAAAAATCAACTGGAATCTTGTTTGGATAAAATGTAACTATCTTTTAAGGTTTTTTTAATTCACCTGCTGTAGAAGAAATTTCATCTTCCTTAAATAAAAATTCAACTATTTGGTTAACAATGCATGTTTTGATCTTGAAAAATAAACTGTAATCTTTCGTGTATGAAAATTCAACTATTTTTTTTAACATTTGTTTATTTTTTTCTTGATAAAAATTCATCGTTTTTAAGAGAAATGTTATGTTTTTTGGATAAAAATACCACTATTTGGTAGAGAACTCAACAATTTTGTTAAAAAGTCATGCTTTTTATTCAAAAATTCCTCTTTTAGGATTAAAAAATTTAATTTGTTCTAAGAAGCTTATTTTTCATTTAAAAGTTCACATTTTTATTCTGAAGAGTCAACTGAAATCTTGTTTAACAGAAAATGCAACTTTTTTTAATTTACCTTTTCGATTCAAAAATTTTAATATTTTCATTTAGTAGAAATTTCATGTTTTTATGAAAATTCAACTTCTTGGTTAAAAACTATTCCCTTTGCTTGAGTATTCATCTATTTTATTTGAAAGGTTTGGTTATATCACATTATTGAGAAATAATTTTTGTTTTAAAGATTTATATTTTTATTTGAAAATTCATCTCTTTGCTTTAAAGTTAAACTACTTTCATAAAACATAATCCTGTTAAATTAAAAATTCAACTAATTGGGCAAAAGTTAAACTGCACTGTTAACCATCTATTTTTACATTTTAATCAGAGAAGGATTTGTTTAAAATATGGACCCCCCCCCCATTTTTATCAAATGTCCACGTTTTAAGACCTCCTGAATGCGAAAGCAGGTTTTCACGAATGTGTCTGTCTATGTACGTCTGTCTGTATGTCTGGCAGTATGTCTGTCTGTTTCCACAATAACTTTTGAAAAAATTAATCTATTAAATTGGCCTTTGGTACACACGTTTAGTGCCCTTTCTTAACCAGCCATTTTGAATAAAAATTCAAAAAGTGGGCACATTTTGAATATTTTCGAGAATACTTTTTCCAAAATTCAAAAATTCTCTGTACAATGCATCCTTATGACTTTCTTCATAAAATCAAAAATTGCCAGAGTTATAGCATTTATAAAATTCTGAAAAACAAACGAAAATGAACATTTTAAGTAAAATAACGCACGTTATGAAAAAAAGTCCAGAAAAGATAAATGTTGATTTTTCAATGCCCTACAAGATTATCATAACAACTTTTTGAATTTTCTTAAAAAATCAAAAATTTAAATTTTGTCACCATACAAAATAATGAAAAATTCAAAACTTACATACAGTAAGCAAAATACAGTAAAAACTGAGTAGTCAAAAATTGTGCATTTGAAAAAGATCTACAAATTTGTTATCAATCACTTTTTGATAGCAAGCGTAGTTTTGGTTGTAATCGTGAAAAACATCATTAACAGTAAAGAAAAATCTACCCGCTGCGTGGGCACATTCTTATCACAACTTTTATCTTTTAATTTATTTTTCGTCTCGTGTGTGGGATTTCAAAAAATTTAATTTTTTTATGTTTTTACTTCTATTTTTTACGATTAAAACCAAAACAGAACTATCAAAAAATTATTCATGAAAAATAAATCATTTTTACATTCTCATCAGAGGAGGTATTAGATTTCTGTAAAATTTCACCCCCCCCCCCCCCCCAGTTTTTGTCAAAAGTTCCACGTTGTGAGACCCCCTGAATCCGAAAAAATGGGTTTTGCGACTGTGTCTGTCTGTATGTCTGTCTCTGTGTGAGCACAATAACTTTTGAAAAAAATTAATCTATTAGATCGGCCTTTAGTACACTGTTTTAGTATCATAAGCTAAATGCCAAGTTCGTTAGTCAGCCATTTGGGCTAAAAATTATGAAAGTGAGCGCAGTTTGAAAATTTTTGAGAATACATTTTTGCGTGATTAAAACATTCTCTGTACATTTGTTCATAGAAGTTGAAAAGAACAATCTTAATTTTTGACAGCACAACAAATAATCAAAAATTGCATTTTGCGGTCAAACTATGCAAGGTAGGAAAAAAATAATAAGACAAATATTGTGCACCCAAAAAATATCTACAAATTTCTTATCAATCACTTTTGTATAGGATACGTAGTTTTTGTTTTATTTATAAAAAACATTGAAAATACAAAATTTAATTTTTCAACACACGACACAAGCTAAGAAAAAATAAATACATAACATTTTTTCACCGAAAGTAGGGCAAAAAAAAAGTATAAATGGTTCTTTTTACATTCTCATCAGAGAAGGTATTAGATTTGTGTAACATTTGACATCCCCCCCTTAATTGTTATCGAATGTCCACGTTTTCAGACCCCCTGAATCCGAAAAATAGGGTTTAATGAATGTGTCTGTCTGTTCGTCTATCTGTGTATGTATGTATGTCTGTTCGTCTGAGAGCACGATAAAGGACAAGTTCGTTAGCCAGACTACTTTTTTCTAATTTCAAAAATTTTCTGTACGGATGTTAATAGTATTCAAACAGTCGAACAATTTATCATGATGAATTTTTTCATAAAACCAAAAATTACTAGAGTTAAAGCATTTGGTATATATTATATTGTAGGGATAAACTGGAGTGTGAAGCACGAGATACGTAATGAGCATGTGTCCGTTAAAGCCAAAAGAGCTTTAACAAAAGAGAATTCACGATTACCAAATTACTTTTGTCGATGCTTACACCTTTAGTTTTAGAAATTCTGTGCACAAAGATTGAGCGAGAAGCGCGAGATAAATTTATTATCGAGCACAAAGCGTGAGAACCAACAGTTGCGCACCCTAGGCGCGATCAAACTTGTATCGGACTAACTTTACAAAAAATTGTAAAAATCCACCTAGCGATGAATTTTACAATTGAATCTGTCTCCAAAATTAGAGGATGAAGGCATCGATAAACAACGAAAACGAGAGACGATTTTGTACTTACATATTATTTGATTAATTATTCTAAATTTTCAATTAATTATAAATCAAAAATCTTACTGTTTCCGCCAGGGTAAAATTAAAGATTTTTGGTAAAATTAAAATTCTCGATGTAATTTTTAATCACAGGAAAGTGATTTTACTGACATATGGTATTTTTACACGCTGCGACTGAATTTTCCCTTCTGAATGTCAAGTTCGTACGAGGGAATGTGAAATTTTGGTTTTTATGGACTGTTTAATATTACACTGCTGTTCGAGGGTCCTTTTATTTACATCATTAGAGGATGTAATTTCAGACACTTTTATAAAATCACATAGTGAAGTGTGTGATACTTAAAATGATACCATAAGTAATTTTCCGAACCTTTGTAATTTTACACAAATCTTTTTTTACAGTGTGGTAAAAAAATTATTTTCTTGGTTAGAAATTTCATGTTTATTGGGCAAAAATGCATCAGTTTCGTGAAAAAATAATTTTATTCTAAGAGATCATATCTTTGGTTTGAAAGTTAAACAATTTAAAAAAACTGTGATTTATTTCTATGATAAAAAATCCTTTTTTTTTAATTTCGTCTTTTTGGTTTTAAAATTCTTTTCTTTTTGTATACATTTTTTTTAATTTAAATATAAACTATGACTCTTTTTTGTTGGGAATATACTGTTTATCCCGGCTATAAAAGATTCCGTGTTAAAAATATTACAAATGAAAATTCTGATATTTGAATATTAATGATCAACTAAAATGGAAAATTAGTAACAGAAAGATCAGTGAATTTTGAAAATTAAGTTATCGGACACCACTATCTAATTCAACTAGCAATAACTGCAAATGCGCAACTTTTTCAGCCGTTCTTAAAATAAGTCATCTTCAAACTGTGCATGCACACAAATTTTCTACATTATCTGCTAAAATAAGGTCCTGTAGACACAAACAAGAAGACTAAAAAATTGCAACTGTAGAGGTGGTTGTTGGAAAAGGATTATATTTTATGGGACTGGAGGGCTATAAACGACACACTCCTACCTAAGCCTCCTTCGAATCGATGAATCGTTCCACTATGAAGACAAAACCTTCCATAATTGCCTTCACCAAAAGACCACATTTTAGTAATAGCGTCATATTTCAAACGAGGTTGCGGTTGATTAGGACGTGGTGATTGAGTCACTGATTCTGAAAAAAGAAATAAATAGGCATTTCTATTGCTAAATTGATTCCCAAAACCTCAAACTCATTGGCTTTAAGTAAGTATTTCCGGGTATCGCCAAGTTAGTTAATATTAACACGTGACTAGGCTTTTGAATATACGCCCCGATGGATACAGTTTTTTTAAAACATTAGTTTTGCGTGGACTTTAAATCTACGCAGGGAAAAGGCTTACAACGAATTTTGGAAACATTTTTTGGTTCCCTACAAGTGAAAAGTTTCAGTTTTAAAGATTCGTTATATAAATTGCGAAAAAATACTTTTCGTAAAAATTTTTTTTTTTCTTTATAAGGACAAAGGTAACGCACCAAGCATTGATATAAATTGGCTTCATATCAAATTATTGCAAATAATTTATAACAAATGACTTTTTAAAAATTAAATATTATATTCTACTTACAAACACAATTAAAAAATATTATAGAAGTGAAGATCAGAGTACAAATAAGAATCTTCATTTTGCTGGAGACAAAGTACTAGTTTTTAAAGAATTTCTTCAAATGTAACGGAGAAGATTTTGAATATGATTTGCCAGTTAATATAGTAACCACTATCTTGTTATTGACAGAAACTATTATCTCCATTGAGGTGATGGGAAGGAACTGAGAAAATAAATTGTTGCAAAATTTATTGCTATAAAATAGGCAAACTTGATCTACTTTTCTTATTGAAAAGTTATTCATTTAAGTTGAAAATCTTTTAATTGCGTATCTCGCATTGTAAAGTGTAAGGTTAATAAATAACTGAAGGAAAAAATACTTTTAGGAATCGCTGACAACAAGATGTAAATTTTAGACTATGTTTTTTTTTCAAACCTTTCTCAACAAAGTATTTTTTTTCATTTATTCATTCTTCGAAGCCTTTTTATATTCAAAGCTCGATATCTTAAAAAGTAAGAATCACTGACACGAAATAATGACCTCTCCTTATTAGATTAAAAATTCTACCATTTTTCCTGTTAAGAATTTTCCATTTTTAACTGTGTCAGAAATTTAAATTAAGATTCTGAAACTGTAACTCCTTGAGTTACTACAAGAAGGCGAAAATTTAAAACCAAAATATTGAAAATCGTTTGGAAAGTAAATCTACCATCCAACATCGAACACATATATTAGAGCGTTTCTAAGACAAAAATTGTGCACAAGGAAATCTCAGAATTAACGGAATTTATGGAATTCACGAAATTTATGGAATTCATGACATTCACGGAATTTATGGATATGAAGGAATTCACGAAATCTATGGAAGTCGCGGAGTTAATGAAATTCACAGAATTCACGGAATTCGCGGAACTCCTGGGATTCAAAGATCTCCCAAAATTTATTAAATTCCCGGAATTTATATAGTTCACGGAATTCACGGATCTCAAGGAACTCACGTAATTTATTGAATGCGCCGATTTTATGGAATTCAAGGAATTCATGAAAATTACGGAATTCATTGAATTAAAGGAATTTGCGATAGCATTCGTGAAAATCACGAAATTAATGGAATAAAAGGAATTAATGGAATTTAAGGAATTCATTGAATTTAAGGAATTCGCGGAATTCATGGAATTGAAAGAATTAACAGATTTTCCGAAATTTATGGGATTATTAGAATTCACGGAATTCAAGAAATTAATGGAATTAATGGAATTTATGGAATTCAAGAAATTCGTGGAAGTACGTGAATTCCATACATTCCGTGAATTTCCTGACTTCCATGAATTCTCGAATGAATTGTTCCGTAAATTCCTTAAATTTCGGAAATTTAATCAATTATTTGAATCTTATGAGTTCCTTGTATTACGTGCATACCGTGAATTTCTCGAATCCTGTGAATTCCGCAAATTATAAAAATTCCGTAAATTCCCTGATTTTCTTGAAATTATTAAATTTGTTTAATTCCACGAATTCTGTGCACTTCTGGAATTTTGTGAATTTCTTAAGTTTGTTGCATTCCGTAAATTCCTTAAATTCCGGGAATTCAATTAATTCTTTGAATCTTATGAATTCCTTGTATTTCATGTGTACCTTGAATTCCTTGAAATCCGTAAATTCCGCCGTTTCCATGAAATCCGTGAATTCCGGGCGTTATATGAATTTCGTAAATTCTTAGAATTCCGCAATTTCTGTGAATTCCACGAATTCTTTAATGTCTGTACATTGCTTGAATTTCATGAATACGCGAGTTTTATACTATATATTTATAAAATATATTGTCTCCGTCAGAATTTTTGTTTGCCAGGAGGAAGTGTTCTGAGAAATTATTTACATTCTTTTTCATTTTCCGTTTCAACGGATGTCGAGATATGCTGCAGCAAGTATGATACAAAAGTTTTACTGGCTACTGGACTTTTATTATAAAATTCCATTACATGTGAGGTACCTCACCAATGCCAGCATTTGGAAACTACAACATTATGTACTGTAGCGTAAAATTCCGTTTCGAAAATAAGCTTCCAATACATGTAGTGGAAGTTTCCAACAGAAATTTTTAACAATGTTGTTATAGGTGAACTTCTTTTCAGGACTTTTTTATTCGTTTGTATACTTTTTATGAGTATGCAATAGTGTCGTTCAAAAATGCATTGGAATTTTTTTCTCGAATTTTTATGAATGCCGGCTGGCATTTTGTTTGAAACCGCATAAAAATAAATCTTTTTTTTATATATATTTAAAGGTGCCACAAGCCCCATGAAGTTTAATACATATTTTCCATAACAGAACAAGACGTTTTTTGTAAATTTTATTCAAGATTCCCATTTAGCCATAAAATAAAAATGAAATATCATATTTTTAAATATCACCGGCATAAGTTTGTTTTATAGGGTCACAAAGAAACCCCATAAGTGAAAAATGGATTTTGTGACATTTTATCGCTAATTATAATTCTTTTACGTATTTTTAACAAAAATTGTTTCTGAAACATAAAATAACATTTCATGCTGGTTATCAGATGTGTAAATAAATTGTTTAAACAATTTATTATTGCTTTTATCAATTTTATCATAGAATAGAGTTAGAAAGTCTCGGTTTTTTCACAAGTTTTTCACTTTTTGTCCAGTTTTTAATCAGAGGGAGGTAATATTTTAATCATGTTAATAAGAGTGATTGTTTTAACAATTTTTATTATTGTTCATGATATTCTCTCAGAATAATTATAGGAAATTGCAGTTTTGAAAAAATAACTTTTTGTCCAATTTTCAATTAAAATGAGGTAAATAATTAATTAGAGTCAAGAAAATTAATCGTTTCAACATTCTACAATTAGACAAAGAGAATAAAATTAACAATAAGAATAAATTGTTTAAACAATTCTATTTGTCATTTTTAATTAATTGTCAATGTACACTAATCGAAAATTTGGTAAGGGCCAGAAATTCTCGAAAAAACCGCACCGTTTTAGCAGTATTGAAAGAAAATATTAATAGAAGTGATAATAATAAATTGCTTAAACGATTACGTTTCTTGACTCTAATTAATTATTTAACTCATTTTAATTCAAAATTTGACAAAAGGTAATTTTTTAAACTACAATTTCCTGGGATTATTTTAAGAAAATATCGTTAACAATAATAAGAAATTGTTTAAATACTCATTTTTTTAACATAATTGAAATATGACCTCCCTATAATTAAAAATTGTACATATAAAACAGATTTATGGGGATGATATTTGAAAATGAACATCTTATTCGTATTCTATGGTTCGTTTTGAAGAGAAATGTGCAGTTTAAACTTGATGCAGTTAATATGGAAGATTCTGAACAAAATATACAAAAACGTCTTCTTTCATATGAAAAATGCGTGTTAACCTTTATGGTGTTTGCGACACCTTAAAATATCTTTTTTTTAAACACGGATTTGTTTTTGGGTTCATTCGAACAAATTTCCGGTCTGTATTCATAAAAATTTGAAGAAGAAAAATTTTGGACCACCCTACTATGTAATTCATACTTTTACTCTAATACATATAAGACATCTCAAAATAAATTATGACAACAACAAGGCAGAAGCAAGAATCAACAAAAAATTAAGACGAAAGCTTGTTGGTATTAAAAATTAGAGTCTGGAAAATGGATTTACTCCTTCTCAGATTATTCCAAAAACAATTATTCTGATACAATTTTTTAAATCGTATCTGTTTGTTTTTATTCTTTTTGTTTTGCGAAATTAAATTTAACGCCGGAACATGTATCAGGTGAGTAGTGTTGCAATTTAAGGAATTTTGTGGTGCTTCCATGAGTGCACACATTAAACGGATTATTTTTAATGCTGGTGTAGGTGACATAGTCCAGATATTTAAAAGTTTCACAATACTTCCTTCTTAGAGTTCTAATAAAGCTACAAATTTTTCACGACGTTCGGTTAAAAATTTGAATTTTGGATTTTTTAATATTATTTTCGATAAATGAAACCAAGATGATAAACAATTTTAAAAAATTGTTTAAATAAATATTGTAACACATTTTAAAAGCTAAAATTCCTTGCTAAAATTTGTTTCCATTTCTCACATTGTTTGGTTCAAAATTTTAATTTTTAAATTTCTGCATAGTATTTTCGAGAAATAAAACCAAAATGACAATTTCTGTCAAAAAATAGATAATAGAAATTTTGCAGCAGCTTTTAAAAGCTATAATTGCTCCTCAAGATTTTTTCTCGTATTTTTCTTCTTTTAGCTCAAATTTTAGATTTTTTCATAGTATTTTCGAAACATAAAACCAAAATATTAATTCTTATTAAAAATGGTCAAAATAAATATTATATATTTTCCAAAAAGCTATAATTCTTGTCTTAAAGTTTTTTACTACGAGCTCGGTCTTTGTACTTACTCCGCATTTTTGCGAAGGTCTTTTAAAATTAAAGATCAAAGCATCGCCAACTGTAATTTGTTGATTTCGAATTCTCTTTTGTTAACAATTCTTTGGCTTTAACCAACACATTCTCATCACGTATCTCGTGCTTCGCACTGGATTTTGTCCTAAATTCGAACTATTCAAGATTACGTTCAACTATATAATATAAAATGTATATTATATTTATTTTTACATCTAGGTCTGGGGTTGTTTATTCAAATATTACGAAATAAAGTACAAATTTTATTTTTAATGATTACTCTATTATTTTGCTTACAATTTTATTCTTAGCTATCCTGAAAAATGTATATTATTGCAAAAAATTAATATTATTACAACTGATGATATGTATTGGTATATAAAATAAAATTATTTTTATTCTTTCATTTTTATAATTTAAAAAAGTGGGCATCGCATTACAAAAAATTTTTATTAAACGTTTTATTACAACTTGTACCCTTTTTCTATAAATTCATTTTGTTTATTTTATTTTTTACTATTTCAACCCAAAATATGCATCCTAGCGTTAAGTGGATCTAAAAAAATTTGTAAATATAATTTAGGCAAAAAATTTTCGTAAATAAAATGTAGATAGTAGATCTATTTGGTAGAACACATTTTTTTTCGTATTTTTGTCGCTTTATTAAACATTTTATTTTTATTTTTAATCTTATTTTTCATGATTAAAGGAAAATCTAATTGTCCTATCTAGAAATTATTAATAATAAATTTGAAGATACTTTTTGAGTGATTTTTGGTCAATTAATTTTTTTTGTGCCTTTTTTCCCATGAAAAAATTATTTATAAAAAATTTGTAGCTCTGTTTTGGAACAGCAACTTTTGTTTATTCAATTTTTTTCTCATAGCTTATTTCGTTTGTACACAAATTTTATTTCTTTAATTTTAATTTTTTTACAATTAAATAAAAAACTACATGTTCTACCAAAAAGTGGTTGATAGCAAATTTGTACAGAAGATTAATTTTCTATACAAAAAAGACAAATTATCAACAACAATAAATAGAATAGTTTAATTTCCAATTCGATAAATAAGTTTTTTATCAAATAAAAAAAATTTTCAATGAAAAAGTGAAATTTTCAACTAAACTATAAAAAAATCTCGATTAAAAATAGAATAGTTAAAAAAAATTTCAATAAAAAAAAATGATAATTTTCCAAAAAAAGTGACATTTCATCCAAAAAGATGAATTTTCTATTAAACATATTAAATGTTTATCAAAAAAATAATATGGACAAAAAATGGAATAGTTAAATTCTTAATTGAAAAATAATAATTTTCAATAAAAAAAGAAATAATTTTCAACTCAATAAATGAAATTTCATCAAAAGAGATTCCGCTCCTACCAATGAAGAATAACTTTAAACAAAATACATCAATTTTCTACCAAAAAGATGAGCTTTCTAGAAAAAAAGAAAAATATACAACAAAAAATAAAATATTTCAATTTTCAGTTAGAGAAATAAGTTTTAAAGCAAATAGAATAAATTTTTGATAAATAAGATACATTTTTAACAAACAAATAAATTTCCTGCGAACAAAATGTAATGCATATACAAACAAATATTTCGGCGGAAAATGGAAAAGTTAAGTTTTTAGTTTAACAAACAAATAATTTTCAATAACAAAAAATGAATTTTCAACCAAAGAAACAAAATTTTAACCAAAAAGATTAATTTTGCACGCAAAAAAATAATTATTTTAATTATAATAAATGAATCTTCAACCAGGAAGGTTAATTTTCTGCCAATAAAAGACAAATTTACAACAAAATAGATGGACTTCTAATCAAACAAGATAAATTTTCAACCAAAAACTTTACATTTTAATTTTCAATTAGAAAAATAAGTTTTAAAGCAAATTCAATAATTTTTCGATGAAATAGTTCAATTTTCGATCGAAGAAATAAATTTTCTACCAAAAAGATTAAATGTTTATAAAAAAAAGTTTCGACGAAAAAATCAGTTAAATTTTTAGTTTAAAAAATGATTATTCAATAAAAAAAAAACTAATTTTTAATCAAAGAAATGAACTTTTAAACAAAAAAATTATTCACTAAGAAGATGAATCTTCTACCATAAAAGCTAAAGTTTCAACAAATAACAAACATTTTCAACAAAACAGTTGAATTTTCAACTGATGAAGATACATTTTCAACCAAACTTGCAATATTTAAATTTTCAGTCAAAAAAATTTATAAAAAAATTTAACGATATAATTAAATTTTGAAAATTTGTGTCATTCATATTGAATTTACTGGGATTTTCTCGCTGTAATAAATGAGACTTCTGTGAATCATATACAACTTTCAAAATCACAATAAGATTTTCTGTAAAGTCCATAAAAAAAAGTTGGAAAATAAACAGAGTACATTTTTAAAGAAGGGGCAATTAGTGCGCACGTAGCGTGCTCATTGTTCTAGTGTTTTCATAAAGGAAAAAATACAAACTTGGACAGATGTTCTATTTCTTTTATTATCAACAATTTTTCCATTTTCCATTTACCTAGATATTCTATTTAGGCTTTTCTTATCAATTCCAAAGCTTTTCTAAACATGGATCTAAATGAATCAACACATAAAAGAAGAAATGTTTAACTCCAAAGATCCTTGAAATTTAAATATAGATGCTATTGGCCCCTCGTATTGATGTTATTTTTTAATTAAAAGCAAAGCCTGAAATAAGACCTCTGTAAAGCTCGATTTGGATCCATTTTCGAGAAGTCGTCTCACGAAGTACGCAAGATCCCTGTCCTACCCAAGAGTGGTCGGGGCTTGTGTAAATGAGATTCCAAGGAAGAAGGGGCCAGGCTCCAAGAGGAAAGCGTGATTACGATAATTCAATCGAGGATCTTCGTCGTCCTGTCGAATCTAGCGCCAGGTACTCTCAACTATAGGAAGGCCTGAAGGGGTGGTTTGCTTATTCCGGTCACAATGTGAGTCACCCCCTCCAACCCCTGTTGCCCGCAACCCCAACGAGCCACCCTAGCCTCGTCCTTCGGCGTTGCATCTCTCAACGCGGTGACGCTAATGCATATTCAATGTTACACCCATGCTCAGAATTCCTCGATCCAGAATTCCGTCGTAAATATTTTTTTTTCGAAAATCAAGCCACTTCCGCGCTATCGACGTAGTTTAATACGACGGCTCGATTTTACCACTCCGAGTAACGTAACTCCAATAAGATTCAATGTTACACCTGGAACGTTCCGAACTTTATTAGAAATCTCGAAGCCAGTCAGATGGTGAAGTTCCTACCTAACCTACAATATTGCAACTTTTTATTCAATGTGATTATTAATTGAAAATTGAATCAGTAGTTTTTACTACTGTTTTTGAACTGTTTTTACGATTATGTCGGTCTTTCGGTTTATATGAATTTTCTGAAAACAATATCGAAGGTTAGTGCACGAACGAAGCGAGTGAGAAGCGAATGTGACGCGAGTGAGAAGCGAGTGCGAAACGAGTGCGAAGCGAGTGCGAAGCGAGTGCGAAGCTCATGCGAAGCCAGTGCGAAGCGAGTGCGAAGCGAGTGCGAAGCGAGTGCGAAGCGAATGCGAAGCGAGTGCGAAAACGTAAAAGGATGCGAAAAGCTGAAAGCAAATGCTGCAATTACAAGAGTAGCAATGGCGTCCGTGCACGTGCAGTAGACGTAATTTTTTCTAACAACCATCCGAGAACAATATGTAGTACTTTTTTGCCCGTTTTCATTAACTCTTGGATCCCGAGATGTGTTTTTAGACAAATTCGCATATAATTTTGTTTAAAGAATTTTTTTTCCATTTTTTTATTTTACTGGTGTGCAAAATTGGTTATTTCTAAAGTGGGTATGATTGTATATTGAGTTGAGTCGCAAAATGGATGAATTTCAAAGTGCGAATGCGCTATTATTATTCTCGCGCAAGCGGCTGGATTAAAGCATATTGCATATCCATTATTATATCATTAGCATATACGTGCTTCGTAAAGCGAACATACGGTTTATGAACTATAAATAATATATGATTATATTTAACTGACTTTTCACAACCGGAACATAAAAATGTATTCTCATGGCCTACATAAGTTAATATTTATCCCATCCCATTCTTGAGGGAATAATGCTTTTCGAGAGCATGGTGCTTCCTGCAAGCATGATGCTTCTTGCAAGCATGATTCTTCTTGCAATTATGACGCTTCTCGCAAGCATGCTAAATGTTGCAACCACAATGCTTGTTGAGAGCATGATGCTTCTCTGAAGCATAATGATTCTTGCAAGCATGATGCCACGTGTAAACATAATGCTTCTTGCAGACATGTTGTCTGGGATCCGAAGAGAAGAGTGAGCATCCATTTTAGGTCCTGATGATTTGATGATTGATTCTTGTTCAGAATGTTCTACTGATTCCGAATATATCGGGTGCACATAGCGAATTTCGGGTCGTTTTGTTGTTATTTGACATTTATGTGTTTAGATAAAAAATGTCATATCTCTGAAAATTATTAAAGTTTTGAATATTCTTCATTTAAAGAAGTGTAATATGCACAAATTTTGTCAATAGTATATGTTTATTTAATTGGTAGTTTTAGAGAAAAACAATAAAATATCTTTTTAATGAAAAGCCATTTCTACAGTACATTTTTCATCATTTCACAATTTTTTTCTGGAATCATATAGAACTAGTTAAGACAAAGATAATTTGTTTTGAAAATTTTTTAATTAGGCTATTGGTTTAAAAAATTCTATTAAGTTGGATGTTTGGGAGTGTGTGTTTGTGTGTGAGGTTGCGGTTCAGATTGAAAACCTGCAGTCTCCGAGACCCCCCTCGCTGCTTGTCCATTCAATGCTCTTACTACCACTCGTACACACATACGTGAACACTTTGTATTTATTTAGAATTTTGTCAAAACTAAATTAATCGCCTAATTGAAAAAATTTCAAAACCAAATGTATTTTCTTAGCATTACACTTCTTTAAATAAATATGGAAAAATATTTTCCAAATTTTAATAATTTTCAGAGATATGGCATTTTTTATCTAAACACATAAAATGTCAAATAACAAAAAAACGACCCGGAATTCGCTATGTGCACCCGATATATTCGGAATCAGGAGAATATCCTGCACAAGAATCAATCATCAAATCATCAAGACCTAAAATGGATTCTCAAGTGCTCTTGGATCCTAGACTAATGATGCTTATTGCAAACATGATGCTTCTTGCAAGCATAATGATTCTTGCAAGCATTATCCTACTTGTAAACATAATGCTACTTGTAAACCTAATGCTTCTTGCAAGCATAATACTCCTTGCAAGCATGATGCTTCTTGAAAGCATGATGCTTCCTGCAAGCATAATGCTTCTTGCAAGTATGATGAATTTTGCAACCATGATGCTTCTTGAAAGTCTGATGCTTCTTACAAGCATACTGCTTCTTGCAAGCCTAACGCTACTTGTAAACATAATACTATTTATAAGAATAATGCTTCTTACCAGCATAATTCTTTTTGTAAGAATGATGCTTCTTGATAGCATAATGCTTCCTGCAAGCATGATGCTTCCTGCAAGCATGATGCTTTTTGAAATAATGATGCTCATGCATGCATGATAGGTCCTGCAAGCATAATGCTTCTTGCGAGCGTGATGCTTCTATCAAGATTAATGATACTTGTAAGTATGATGCTTCTTGCAACAATGATGCTTCTTGAAGGCATGATGCTTCTTTAAAGCATAATGCTCTTGAAAGCATAATGCTACTTGCAAGCATGACGCTACTTGTAAACATAATGCTACTTACAAACATAATGTTTTTGCAATCATAATGCTTTTTGAAGAAATTATGCTTCCTAAAAGCATGATGCTTTTTGCAAGCATCATCTTTCTTGCAATCATGATGCTTCTTAAAAGCATGATGCTTCCTGCAAGCATGTTGTTTCTTGCGAAAATGATGCTTCTGCATGCATGATGCTTCCTGCAAACATAATGCTTCTTGCAACCGTGATACTTCTATCAAGCTTAATGCTAATTGTAAGTATAATGCTTCTTGCAACCATGATGCTTCTTGAAGGAATGATGCTTCTTTAAAGCATAATGCTCTTGAAAGCTTAATGCCACTTACAAACTTAATGCTACTTGTAATCATGATGCTACTTGTAAACATAATGCTTTTTGCAAGTTTTATACTACTTGTAAACATAATGCTACTTGTAAACCTAATGCTTCTTGCAAGAATGATGCTTCTTGAAAGCATCATGTTTCCTGCAAACATAATGCTTCTTGCGAGCGTGATGCTTCTATCAAGATTAATGATACTTGTAAGTATGATGTTTCTTGCAACAATGATGCTGCTTGAAGAAATGATGCTTCTTTAAAGCATAATGCTTTTGAAAGCTTAATGCTACTTAAAAAACTTAATGCTACTTGTAATCATGACGCTACTTGAAAACATAATGCTTCTTGCAAGTATAATTCTTTTTGAAGGCAAAATGCTTCTTGCAAGTATAATGCTTTTTGAAAGCATAATGCTTCTTGAAAGCATGATGTATGATTTGTAAAATTTAAAAAGCTAAAAAAACTCATTTTTTGCTACCTCTCAAGAAACTTTAATACTTTTTCCCAATCCTTAGTTTTTTATATTCTTACTAATTATTTATACAATTTTCGTTTATTTAAAGAACAAATTATCTTATAATATCTAAAACATAATGGTAGTTTCTTACAAATTTTGTCTAAGTTACACATTTAAACACTTATTTCTGAAAATTTTCATAATTTTCAATTTTCATTGTTTATTTTTAACAATGATTTATGAAATGGTCGTGGTATCTGGCTGGTACTGGAAATACCAATAATTCTGGGTATTATGAGATAATTAATTGTTTAAACAATTGAAAACTATTTACATAATCTGAATTTAACGGAAAAATTGAGGATTAAGTTGCCTTTGCACCATTTTTAATTATTCAAACAATATATAGTCAACTACAATGTAAAAAATAAGCTCTTCACATTCATAATATACGCTAAGGCATTCAGCAAATACTTTTAATTTGCAATACGATGATAACAAATTATTACCAAATAAAATTAACAAGAAGTTATAGTAAGATTTAGGCTACTTTTTTTAATGTGTTTTGTAAAACTTGCAGAAAACTACGATTTTAAAGCTTTATAAGGTGAAAACCATAAAAAGGGTGTGGGGAGGCCTTAATAAAAAATGTAAGTCTTCATGAGATGACAAAAGTATAGCCTGTACTTTATTATGAATTTTCACATTTTTGAACAATTTACAAAATCAGAAATGCTGCAAAAAGAATTAAAATTTTTTGGTTTATTGGGCCACCCTAATGTAAGTAGAGGAATTTAACTTAATTCGGCTAATTTCAAAGTACCTCTTTTTTCCTGTCCCACAGTAGCTTTGTTCAACAGGATTCTAAATGAAGCCATTAGACTCTGAAACAACCTGATTCTTATAGGATTAACGCCCTTCTCGTACCCACACCCAACATTACTTGTTATTCTGGCTCCAACGACCTCAAATAATTATTTTCTCGTTCATTCGCTCTTTTTTTTTCAACAGACACTCTACTCCATTCTGCGGAACATCCCTTCTCAAATACAACCTCACCCAATTTCACAAACACACACACTTCTTCATAGTGAGCTGAAGCAAGGTAGCAAGATAGAGAAAAGCTATTTACCAAATAAGAATGATTAGAAAATATTCTTATCGACAGGAACTGAAAATTATGAATAGAGGCAATATTTTCTGCTGTTGAAAATCTTTAAATTATCACGAATCAAGATATTCTTTCTTCTTCAGGAAATTTTTGTTTGAAGAGTTTTTTTTCAAATAATAATAGGAACAATTTATGGTGGCCGTCCAAATTTTGTCGTTGAATTCTTGATTTTATTATCAGGAATTCTATACGATAGGATGCTTCCTGGTTATTTTCAGCCAAGGAAAAAGCATAATACTCCGCTTTTATTTAAAGAAAAACGATGTTTTCGATTTTTTTAATTTAAAAATCTCAATTATGTTGATAACGATACTAAGCATGAGTACCAGTTCATGCTCTAAAATTCTTTCTCTTCCTGAAATATTTATAAGTATACCCTAATGAGATGTTTCTCTTGTATAATATTAATGTTAAAGTTTTCCGAAGAAAAAAATTTAAAAATTCTACAAAAATCGACTAAAATATTATTTATTTTTGCGCCCTAAAACATTTCATTCTTGCCAATGATTATTCCTGAAATCATGATGCTTCTTAAAAGCATGGTGCTTCTTGAAATCATGATGCTACTTAAAAGTATGATGATTTTTGCAAGCATGTTGCTTCTTGAAAGCTTAATGCTTTTTGAAATCGTGATGCTTCACAAAAGAATCATGCTTTTTAAAAGTATGATGCGTCTTAAAAGAATTATGATTGTGGAATGTGGAAATCATGATGCTTCTTAAAATCGTGATGCTTCTCAAAAGCATGATGCTTTTCGGAAGTATGATGCTTCTTAAAATCATGATTCTTCTTAAAAGAACGATGCTTTCGAAAAGTATGATCCTCCTTTCAAATGATGATGCTTCCTAAAAGCATGATACTTATTAAAAGCATGCAGCTTTTTGAAATCCTTATGCTTCTTGAAATCATGAAGCTTCTTCAAAGTTTGATGCTTTTTGTAATCATGATGCTTCTTGAAATCATGACGCTTCTTAAAAGTGTAATGTTTCTTGAACTCATGATGCTTCTTAAAAGCATGATCCTTCTTGAAATCATAATGCTTCTTAAAAGCATGAGGCTTTTTACACGCCTGATGCTGCTTGAAATCTTGATGCTTTTTAAAAACATGATGCTCCTTGAAATCGTGATGCTTCTAATTATCGTCTATGATGCTTCTAATTAATCCAAAAAAATTATTTTGTTTCAATTTCAAAGATAAAAAGCAATTTTTCTCGACTTTTTTAGATAGGCTTGAAGTTCGAGACGTCTGACATAGACGGTTTCACCCTAATTTCTTTTTATTTATTTTTTTTTAACTTTTTTTGCATAGAAATGTAGGGGAAGGTTTAAAAAATACTGTCTCACTTTTGGTTTTTCGAATGTTGCCTTTAAATATATTTTCGAGAGGAAAGATAATAAAAAATCAAATTAAAAATCGAATGACCGGACGTGGGTCAAATCTGACCAAACGTTGCCATGAAAACATGTCAATTCACATATACGGTCAATTTTAGAATAGTAATAATCAAATGTGACATTTTGCATATCAGATTTTCAAAGCTATTTTCTAAAGGAATGAAAAGATAAAAGAAAAGCAAAAATCGTATGTACGGACGTGGGTCAAATCTGATTTACGTGTTCACGTTTGGTCAGTTTTGAACCACTTCCGGACATAGGATTTTGAATTCTTTTTTTTTCCTCTAGACAGAAGCTTTGAAGATCTGATATTTAAAAATGTCACATTTGAGTATTTCTATTCTAAAATGGACCGTATATGTCAATTGACATGATTTCTGGGCAACGTTCGGTCAGATTTGACCCACGTCCGGACATACGATTTTTGTTTTTCTTTTTTCTTTTCACTCCTTCAGAAAATAGCTTTGAAAATCTGATATTTAAAAATGTCACATTTGATTGTTTTTATTCTAAAATGAACCGTACATGTGCATTGACATGATTTCAGGGCAAAGTTTGGTCAGATTTGAGCCACGTCCGGACATACGATTTTTAATTTTATTTTTTATTATCTTTCCTCTCAAAAATATCTTTTAAAATATGATATTTAAAAATGTCACATTTGATTAATTCAATGTCAAAATGGACCGTATATGTGCATTGACACGATTGGAGGGGCACGTTTTGTCGAACTAGACACTTTTTTTGATAATAGAAGATTAATGTTTAACTTTGTCTTCATACCTCGTGAACGTGGTGTGTCGAAATTAGTATTTAAAAAAGCAGTAAAATATGTTTTTTTTAATAGAAAATTAACATTTGTAGGAAAAAATTTGATTTTTCTCTCATTTCTTTTTAAAGGTAAAATTGGACAAATCGAAAGTGAGACTGTGTTTTTTTAACCTTCGCCTACATTTCTATGCAAACACAAGTTTAAAAAAATAAATATAAAAAAAATGTAGTGTGAAACCATCTATGTCAGACGTCTCGAACTTCAGGCCTATCTTTTTTAGGCTCATTACCATGAGAATCTCAAGGCACATATGTTCTTCACATTATTAATGAACTAAAAGCAACTGTTTTTAACAAAGAAATATTGTATTTTGTTTTATAAGATATTTTTTATTAGATTTTAGTCGATCTTTTCCTTATCGTTTAGGAAGAAAAAATAGTTTTTCTCAAAAAGGGGAAGTACGATTTTTTTCTGCCTTGGCTCAAATATAAGCGGGCGCTATCCTCTATATACCGTCTGTCAAGTTAAAGCGTGGGTGGCTTTACTCGCAGTCGGTAAGGTGTATCGACATGATTTTGGTGTCAAAATATTAAGAAGAGCTCCCTCTTTC
>NC_046663.1:42359160-42364413 GCF_010883055.1 Belonocnema kinseyi
CTCGCAGAGTTAGTAAAGGATTGCGAGAAAACATTAACACGATCAGTTTTTCCAATTTGTCGGACACTTTTCCTGTCGAACCACGATTTGGGAAGTCATCAAAAAAATAGGAACGGGATTTGGTTATCGAAAAAGAATCTTTTTAGAAACTTTGTAATGTTTCCAGAGAATGCAACATTTTTCTTAAGATTCCTAGAAAATTCTAATTTTTTAAAATTAATTTTAAATGCTTGTTTAAAAAGATTTCGAAACATTTTCAAAATTGCTCGAATAAAACCTGAAAAATTTAAAGCCATTCTTTCAATTTTACGAAATTCAAAGAAACTGTCTGAAATATTTGAATTATTTTGAAGGGTATTCAGCAGGCCTAAACGTTTAAAAAGATTGATAAATAATTAGAAATTTGAAAAGATTTTAAAGAATGCGAAATAAAATCCAGATTTTCAAGATTGAGAAAGAAGCTTTTTAAGAACTTTGGAGGGTTTCAAGATAAAAAAAAAATTCTGAAGACTCCTGGAAAAATTGCCAATAATTTTTTCATTTTGAACAACAAATTTGAGGACAAGTTAAATAATATTTCATAACATTTCAAATAGTCATAAAAAAGAGGCATTTTAAAAACTTTGAAAGCTTTCCAGAAAATAAAAAGAATTTTCTTAAAATTCCTAGGAAAAGTTTTAACCTTTTCTTAAAAATTAATATGATGAAAATATTTCAAAATATATTTAGAAGATTTTCAAAGTGATCAAAAAAGATTCTGAAAGATTTTAAGACAATTTTTTTTAAATGTATAGAATTTAAAAAAATTTTTTTTTTTAATTTTAAGATATTTAGATGGTTCAAAAGTTTGAAAAAGGTTAGTTTACAATTGAAAATTTCATAAGATTTGGATAAAATGTAAAATTAAGTCGAGATTTTTAAAGATTGAAAAAAGAAGCTTCTTAAGAATTGTGAGAGGTTTCAAGAGAGTACAAAAAAAAACAAGATTTCTGTGAAATTGTAAATATTGTTTTTTAAATGATCATAATTTTATAAAATAATTTTTATAAGATTTTATAAGATTGCCAAAGTTGTCGAGAAAGATTCTGGAAGAATTCAGGGCAACACTTATAATTCTGAAAATTTTTTTTAAAAATGTAAGAAAAATTCTGCTATTTTCAAATAGGTTTAAGACTCTTAAAAGGATTTATAAAAAGTTTTAAACTTGAAAGTATTTCAAAAAGTGTAAGACACAATCTAGTTTTCCAATATTTAGAAGAAATAAGATATAATATGAAAATCAAAAAAAAATTCTTTAGATTTTGGGAAAAACTTGCAATGAAGTTTGATTTTTAAGAATAAATGAACTTCAGAAGCCAAATTATTCGAGGAAAAGGTTTTCGTTTTTTTGCGAACGACATTCGTGGCTCTGGATCTATTTTTTGAAAATATTTTTATGCAATTATATGACTTCTAAATTTCATAGCTTAGAAAGAAAATTCTTTGTTCTTGAAAAAGTATATGTACTCTCTAAAGTTCGTAATTTCAAACAAAAATTATTAAAAAACTATTTTTTCTTTAAATGCTTAAATCATGTCCTAAAATACTTTTACAAAGAATAATACGATATGGATGGTATTTTTACATTGAATTAAAAAATTAAGGGTATAGGTACTTGACCTTTTTTAAGCTCAAGCAGCTTTGTTATTCCATATGTGTTATTTTTAAACAGTTTAAAACTTCGACTTTATTTTTTCTTCAAAGAAATTCTGAAAAAAAACCATCGATTTTTTGTTTTTTATGTTTTACACACTACATAACTTTAAACGTCTTGGTAAAATTCAAAAATAATTATGTGAGTAAGAGGTTAATTATTTTATTCAAAGCTATAAATTTGGTGGCCAAGAATTTTATGAACAAAATAGCTCTAATAAATTCACGATGCTTCCCACTACATAATATCAAATAATAATAAAATTATCAAAAAAAATGTATTGCCTTTGAGTTTATTTTATAGTTTAGGCAGTATCTAAAAATTAATACGAAATATGAATGCAATAGTTATTTTAAAAATAAAATTAAAATTTGGTTTCAGACTATAACTAACCCATGCTTTCCCAGATAAAATCATAATCTTAATAATAATAAAAATTCATCCCAGTTAAAAAAAAAACTATCCAATTTAATGTCCTACAAGAATTTACTTCGAAGACAGTTGAGCGACAGAAAATCTAGCACAGTGATCGTAAAAAACTAAATTTCCTCATTTTTATAATATTTTACATTTAAGAATTTTAAATAAAAAGAGCGTGCAATTGAATCTTCAAGTCGGAAACCTCGTTATTTAAAAAATTATTTAAGATTGTAAATTATAATAAATGAAATAATTTTAATTAATGTTTTATTAATTGTTTAAGGCTTCAAGAATAAACATCAATGTCATCATTGTCCTGAACATCATGTCCTGAAAATTAAACAATTGGAAATTCTATTTGTGGATGCTTATTTCCACAAATTTCAAAGAATTTTAGAACTACTCAACATTTTGTAAACTGTTGCTGATTTATGAATTACAAATTTACAATCAATTTCCAAATTTCCTCAATTATCTATAAGTTAACAAAGTTAAATATTTTGAAATTTTTGATAATTTTTCGCTAGGCAGTTTTTTATAAAAGCATAAATGGTGAAATCGGCCAGGAGGGGTCTCTGAAAACTTTAATCATCTATAACTAAAAAAAAGTGTTCAAATCGCATCAAAATTGTGAGCAATTTTTTTCGGTCAGATTTGTAAATAAATAAAGTTTTGTCCTACTGTGCGTCCATAA
This sequence comes from Belonocnema kinseyi, assembly GCF_010883055.1. NCBI lineage: Eukaryota > Metazoa > Arthropoda > Insecta > Hymenoptera > Cynipidae > Belonocnema > Belonocnema kinseyi. Next base: position 42,361,968 of record NC_046663.1, read on the forward strand.
ATTACCGGACATTTCAGAGAATTTTTGAAATTTGTGCACATTCTGAATTTCCGTAAATTTTAAAAATCTTTAAAATTCAAAATTTTTTTAAAAATCTTCAAATTTTTAAAAAGAAAATACACAAATTGTAGATAAAATTGAACCCAATCGATTTTCATCAACCTTTGTAGAATTGTCTTTCTCGTCATCTTGACTCAAAAAGTCAATAGACATAAAGTCCGACAATGATTTACAAACAGAAGATCAGAGAAAAGAATATTTCCTACAGAAATTATGGCGATTTAAGGAAAAAAATATTTAAGGAATTCATGCCCTTAAAACACAGGTCATCTCTCAAGGTTATTCATAGTGAGCTATTCATTTATTGTTGACATTCAGCCAGTAAGGACCAGGTATGAGCACGAAATTTATATCCAGCAAAGGAAAGCAAAATTTTTCTCAATATCTACCCAATTAAGGTACAGCATGAGCCGGCTGTTAACAATATTCAGCCAATGAAAACAAGACATGAGAAGTTTGTTGCGAATAAATATTAGAATTGAAGCTCAAAAAAGTTGACAAAAGTCAATATTTCGTCTGATTTTAACAAAAAGATGAATTTTCGAATAAAATTATAAATCTTTTAAAAAAAGAATTTTTAGCAAAATGATTCAACTATCAACCAAGTAGCCAAATTAAATTAATTAATGAACCAGGTAGTTGAATTTTACACGAAAAAGATAGATTTTTAACCTAGAAGATTAGTTTTTTACCCAAAAATACCAATTCTCCACAAAATGCAAGAATTTTCAACCACAGAATTAGATTTTTAACTAAAAAAGACAAAATTAGAAAGGATTAGATTAGATACGAAGATAGGGATTAAAAAGGATAGAGAAGATTTTGGATTGCATATCGGATAGAAAAGGATAGGCGTGGATAAGTGGAGGACTATCTTCAATAGACCGAGTAGAATGCGAAAGGATACTGCTGACTTATATTTGAGAAAAGATAGAAGAAGATTTAATTTTGTAGAAAAATATGAATTAAAAAAGATTGACAAGAGTTAAATTTCCTAATGGATAGAAAAGAAAAGAGGTGGACAATAGAAAGATTCATATCTATAGAAATGCCAGGATTCAGAACGTTAGGCATGACCTTTATCTGCAAAAATAGAAAAGGTTTTAGTTAGATATGAGGATAGGGATTAAAAAAGAAAGACGAAATTCTGTATTGCATAATGAATAGAAAAAGACAGCGGTGGATAAGCTTTGGATACATTTGGATAGAAAGACTGGGATTCAATAAGATATAGCTTTTTTAAATTTCAGAAAGAATATCAAGTATTCAATTAAATAGAAACATAGGAATTAAAAAAGATAGACGAAAGTTGGGTTTGCAAAATGGATGGAAAAGGATAGGTTTTCAAAAACAGAGGATTCGTTTGGATTGAACGACTAGGATTCGGAAAGATTGGACTGAATTGTATTTCAGCGAAGATTAAAAAATTTTCAACTAGATAGAAATATAGAGATTAAAAGAAAACATAAGCAAGGGTTTGGATTGCATAACATATAGAACAGTATAAAAACGTATAGAAAAAGGATAGAGGTAAATAAGCTGTTAATATACTTAGTATAAACACCCCATAAAATGTGATTTTATTATTTTGAGTTTATATTTTTAAATTCACCCTTAAAATGTTTTTAATATATCTTATACTGTTATTATTATAAAAAATTATTTTTCTGTTATTCAAACTCCGTTTTACACTTTCATAAATAAAAACCTGTACCATATATTAGTTATTAGTACGGATTTTCTTTTTGTGAAAATTTTTCGATTTCTAAATATTATCAAATATATGTTTGTATGACAAATATTGTTTGAAATTTTGCTTAAAACCGGAAATTATTGGTAGAGTAAGTATATAGTATTTTCTAATAAAATTTTTGTTGAAAAAAGGTCTGCTCCCGTCGCTCCGATGGGAATCGCACCACAGACCTCCCGATTGCCGGTCGGGTGCTTTCCCATTAAGCTATTGGGTAGAGCGAAAGGAGAATCCTTTTTCAGAAATATACGCTATCTTCAGCCAGGTGTTACATTTCTGACATACGTAATTTAAAGGAATCTGTCTTATCATCAGAGATAGTTACCATCGAGCAGTGTAGATTTCTTCTTTACCATCGCTAACTCTTGAAAATAATGAAAGTTTCATAATTTAAAGAAAATACATAGTGAATAATTTTATTATTTATGCAAAATAGGGAAATTTAAACTGTAGAAATGAAATTTTGAAAAAGGTAAGAAGAAATATTAAAAAAAAAATTAACGTAGTGACCTCCACATATTCTTTTTAATCTAAAAAACAATAGTTGGTCATTTTCTTACCAAAATAAAGAAATTTCGGATTAAAGGTGTAAGAAAATGTGGGAAATATAATCGAAATAGTTTCTGGATTATTCTG
>NC_046663.1:42364513-42383537 GCF_010883055.1 Belonocnema kinseyi
CTCGACACCTTGACAAATGTAATTCCATGTAGAAACATGCGTTTAAATAAAATATTTTACCAAAAAAGTTACCCACGCTTTAACTTGACAGACTGTACAAACTTTCCGAGTTTCAATGCCCTACGTGGCGCCCACAAGACATCCTTTATAAAATAGTTTCTCTGACAGTTCGGATTACGTCTACCAAAGTGGGTAACGTTTGATGGTCACGCGATGACTGCCTTTTAGTCTCGATAAAGAACACTTTTAGTGACGCCTCGTCGACCACGAATAAAAGGAAAAAGACAATGGCCCATCGACAATCAGTATATCTTCTCTCACGAAAAAAATCCCACAATGGAAAGAATCAATAATCCATTTTTAACTTATTTTTCTCAAGTATAATGAAACAACAAAATATATGCTACTAAATACAACTACATAAATACAAAACAGGAAAATTGTAGAATAATTACAAAGACCAATTTAAAGGAATGTATATTATCATCAGAGGTAGTTACCATTTCGGGGGTACCCTTCATCTCCTTCGTACAATCTCGGGACTCGCAAAACCATAAACAATCAGAACCGTGTGAATCATTTCTGTTGGAGTTTCGTCTGAACAAATATTTTTTTTGTACTTTTGACATTTCTGTTTTATAATATCATAATGCTCGTGAGAATGCCTGTGCTCGAAAATAAAACTTTATAATAGCACTGATTTTTAAGTATGTACGTACATATATCAAAATGGCCATTTAATCGAAGAAAAAAATCCTCTGTCATTTCCCGTGTTTTTAGCGGTTCATCAAAATTTTTCACGGTCAATAAAATAAAAAATTGAACTTTAAGGCTAAGCATTTTTCCATTTAAAGTAATAAAAACAAAACTAAAAATTGAAGTATTCAATTTGGAACTCTAGCATCCCGTGTGAAAAAAGTTTGCATGGCTCAAGCATGGGAAGACACTTGGAAATATCTGACTAAAGCATGGGTCACGGCTGAATGGCAGCATGGCGCAAGCCTTGATCCTGTTTGTTTCCCATGCTTAGGACACTCTTACCACAAAAAAATATTCTTAAGAACGTGTAAGTGTCAGAGAAAAAGAGCTTGCATTAAAAATAAAAATCTTAGGTTTGCCAAAAGCCGACACGTCTCTAAATGGTAAGTTTATTACCCGGGTGCACTGGGTCGCACACCAGGTAGTTTAGCACGTATTCTACGAGAACTTAAAAAAAATTCTAATTGTGCCAATTGCCAAAATAACTACCATTAGTGAGTCGACGATCCGGATGCACCAGATTGAGCACCAGGTAGTACAATACGTATTCTACGATAACTCTTAAAACATTTAAATATTTTGAATGATGAAAACAATTCCAAATGGTGAGTTGACGACCCGGGTGCACCAGGTCGCATCCCAGGTATCTTAGCACGTATTCTACGAGAACTTTTTAAAAATTTAGATTGTTTGAGTAGCCCAAATAACTAAAAATTGTGAGTCAACGATCCGGGTGCACCAGGTCGAGCACAAGGTAGTTTAATACTATTCTACGAGAAATATTAAAAAATTTAAATTTTGTGAATGATGAAAACAATTCCAAATGGTAAGTCGACGACCCGCGTGCACCAGGTCGCACCCCAGGTATCTTAGCACGTATTCTACGAGAACTTTTTCAAATTTTAGATTGTTACAGTAGCCAAAATAAATAAAAATTGTGAGCCAACGATCCGGGTGCACTAGGTCGAGCACAAGGTAGTTTAATACTATTCGACGAGAACTTTTTACAGATTGAAATTTTGTGAATGATGAAGACAATTCCAAATGGTGTGTAACGACCCGGGTTTGCGAAGTCGCACCTCAGGTACCTTAGCACGTATTCTGCGAGAACTTTTTGAACATTTAGATTGTTCCAACAGCCAAAATTACTCAAGATAGTGACTCAACAATCCGGGCGCACCGGTTCGAGCACCAGGTTGTTTAATACGTATTCTACGAGAACTTTTAAAAAATTTAAATTTTGTGAATAACGAAAACAGTTCCAAATGGTTAGTCGATGATCCGGGTGCATAAGGTCGCCCCCCAGGTATATTAGCACGTATTCTACGAGAACTTTTTCAAAATTTAGATTGTTTGAACAGCCAAAATAACTAAAAATTGTGAGTCGACGAACGAAGTGCACTAGGTCGAGCACCATGTAGTTGAATACGTATTCGACGCGAACATTTAAAAAATTTATACTGTCTGCATAATGAAAACAGTTCTAAATTGTCTGTCGAAGACCTGGGTGCACCAGGTCGCGCCCCAGGTATCTTAGAACGTATTCTACGAAAGCTTTTCCTAAATTTAGATTAATTTAACAGCCAAAATGACTAAAAATTGTGAGTCGATGATACGGGTACACCAGGTCGAGCAGAAGGTAGTTTAATACTATTCGACGAAAACATTTGACAAATTTAAAGTTTGTGAATAATGAAAAAAAATTGAAATGGTTAGTCGACGACCAGGGTGCACCAGGTCACGCCCCAGCTCGACTCTAATTTTCAGTCATTTTGGCTGTTGGAATAATCTAACTTTTGAAAAATGTCTCGTAGAATACGTCCTAAACTACCTGAGGTGCGACCTCGTTCACCCAGGTCGCCGACTCACCATTTGGAATTGTTTTCATTATTCAAAAACTTTAAATTTTTAAAAAGTTCTCGCAGAATACGTATTGTACTACCTGGTGCTCGATCTGGTGCACCCGGATCGTCGACACACAATTTTTAGTAATTTTAGCTGTTGAAACTATCTAAGTTTTGAAACAGTCCTCGTAGGATACGTACTAAGCTACCTGGGGCGCAACCTGGTGCACCCGGGTCGTCGACACACAATTTTTAGCAATTTTGGCTGTTGAAATAGTCTTAATTTTGAAAAAGTTCTCGTAGATTACGTGATAAGATACCTGGGGCGCGACTTGGTGCACCCGAGTCGCCGACTGACCATTTAGGATTGTTACATTATTCACAAAATTTAAATTTTTAAAAAGTGCTCGTAGAATACGTATTACACTACCTGGTGCTCGACCTGGTGCACCCGGGTCGTCGACACACAATTTTTAGTAATTTTGACTGTTGTCACAATCTCAATTTTGAAAAAGTTCTCGTAGAATACGTGATAAGAAACCTGGGGCGCGACCTGGTGCGCCCGAGTCGCAGACTGACCATTTGGAATTGTTTTCATTATTCACAAAATTTAAATTTTTAAAAAGTTCTTGTAGAATACGTATTACACTACCTGGTGCTCAACCAGGTGCACCCGGGTGGTCGACACACAATTTTTAGTAATTTTGGCTTTTGAAACAATCTCAATTTTGGAAAAGTTCTCGTAGAATACGTGCTAAGCTACCTAGTGCGCGACTAGATTCACACGGATCATCGATTTTAGTCTAATGGTAGTTATTTTAACAATTGGCACAATTTAAATTCTTAAAAAGTTCTCGTAGAATATATGCTACAGTACCTGGTGCACAAACCGGTGCAGCCGGGTAGCGAACTTACCATTTAGAGACGTGTCGGCTCTTGGCAAACCTAATATTTTAACTTTTAACTCAGGCTCATTTTCTCTGACACTTACATGTTCTTAAGAATATTCATTTGTGTTTAACGTGTCCTAAGCATGGGAAACGGACAGGAGCGAGGCTTGCGCCATGCTGCCATTCAGCCGTGAACCATGCTTCAGCAAGATATTTCCAAGTGTCTTGCCATGCTTGAGCCATGCAAACTTTTTTCACGCGAGATTTTAAACTTTTTAAATTGGCTGCGTCTAGTCGTCCCGAATTTAGGGATAAGTAGCATTTTTTTCATCTTGAGCTAGTCATCCCGAATTTCGGCACGACGACCGTAAATCAAGATAAATCTTAATTATCCCGAAAATGATGTATTTTATAAAATTTATACTTTTAACTAAACAAAAATGAGCAAAAATGTTAGTCATCCAGAAATTCGGGACAACTAGCCTATTTTCGCCATTTGGCGAATCGTCCTGAAAAAATGTTATTAGGGCAATTATGGTTAATAAAAAAAGTAATATTCGGTCCTCGAGTCTCACACAATTTTTCAACCTTATCATCTTTGAAATTTTATTTAAATATGATCAAAAACACTAATTCCTGTTAATCAATTTATGGCTAACTTTAAAGGAGTAAAATTTAAAAAAGACATAATTTTCGTAATGACTAGCCAAATGGTGAGAAAAGGCTAGTCATCCCAAATTTCGGGACGAAGAGAAACTGCGTTTTAAATTGACGCTCTGAAATTGTTTATTCAAAAAACTTTGTAATTGAATGCTTAATAATTCACAGGTATAAAATAGAAAGTAGGAACACTTTCCATTCAAACAAATTTAAATAAAATGCAGATTAAATGAAAATTTAGAATTTTTTCTTGTATAAGTTATACAGTTCAGAGATTTAGATTCAATTCCAAAAATATAAATCCACGCTATCATTTTCAAGGTTCCAAGTTAAAATATCAATCAATTAACTTTAAAATTTTTCACATTATTTTTCAGTTGTAAGTTTTAATAGTTAAAACATCCTCGAAAAGCTTTACGATTTTATTTCCAAATCTTGAGAAATATAGAAGTTGTTTTAAATTTGTTCTAATTCAAAATTACTTTGTAAGTTTTCTCAGAACTTCTAAATATTGTAATAAGCAATTAATGGTAAAAGAGAAATGTTTTTTATCGAAAATTTTCCACTTTAAACGCTTTTAATGTGTTATTGTTCAAGTCTTCAAGAATTCATTTTGAAATCCTTTAAAATAAATGTGTCAGCTTAAAAATAGAAATATAAAATGGAAATTTTGTAAATTAAAAGATTTTCGAATTACTTATGGTAAAGTGAATGGTATGATAACTGAAAAAGACAAAAATGAATCAATTATAATAATAAATTTCCCGGCCAAAAAATAAATTCTGCAAAATAGACTTTTTTGAGGCACTAGATTTCACTTCGCCTAACAGCTTATACGTCTCTTCGAAATATAAACGCTAGCTCTTGTTTTCCTTCGACATTTTCGTAATGCCTGGTTATACCTGGTCACGCAACGCATAACCTATAAACACTGAGTGACTAAAAGCGAACTGAAGCGAATGTTCGGCGACATTTTTGGCACTGACTAAAAATAACTGAAGCAGATGACACGATTAACCACTGAGGATACTTCCCGCTTTTTGCAGTGTAATTAAATTTTTCTGGAAACAGCTAATAGCTAATAACTCTAATAGCTTAATTGGAAAAGCAACCGACCAGAAATCGGAATTTCGTTGTTTCGATTCCCAGTGGAGCGAAGTAAATAGACCTTTTTTCAGAAAAACTTAATTTAAAAGATTCCATACAAACTTAAGTTTTTTATAGATACATAAAAATGATTCAGAATGTGCTTCGGTTGATAAAACTACAGATTTGCTGAACGGATTTAACAACTACAATAGCAGAATTAAATTTACCATAAAAAGAGAGAATATCAATAAGATTATCTTTTTTGATGTTAGTAAAAACACATTCATAGAAAATAGACATCCGACAAGGCTTTTAGGAAACCATAAAAAGGGGTATGTCTAAATTAAAGTATACAATTTTTTTCATATCAAATAAATATAGGTTCAGATTTTCTAACACAGGGAAAGATTCACTGAGAAAGGGTCTCTTTAGCAGATATTGATCTTTGAACTGATGAGGTCCAACGTCGACGGATAAAAATCATATCATATCTGTAAATAAAAAATGTGTATTCCAAGCAGATGAGCAATAACTAAGATTAATTTATTTAAGTACATTAAATCTGACCGAGCTCATAACATCAATACATAAATAAATTAACGGTTGGACGGACATCCAAATCATGTAGAGAAAAATCAATAGAACTGATAGAAACAATATTGCTTTTATGTTCCTAAGGCACTACCAAGACTTGATTTATAGTCCATGCATTACAAATGACAACTTTCCTCCTATAATTATGAATTGTTTGATGTTATATTTTAACCAGGCAATCTAAAAGGTTAAATACAATCCCTCAGAGGCGTTTTTCGAAAAATTGTTTTGTTTCTGTTTTTTTTCAATTAATTGAAAATATGATGCATTTTATGTGCCTGGGAAGGAGCAAACTGCCACCCTGAGTGTACCCGTGGTGAACTGAAGGCGCCGATATTCGGTCCACCATGGGTACACTCACGTTGGCGGTTTGCTCCTTCCCAGATGCATAAAATGCATTATATTTTTTTATTTATTATAAAGGAATAACCACAAAACCATTTTTTGAAAAATGCCACTGTGAGGGATTGTATTTATCCCTTTAGATTATGTGGTTGAAATATGCAATTAAACGATGTATAATTGTACAAGAAAAGTTGTCATTTGTATTAGATGGACTGAAAATGAAGCCCTAGGGAGTGCGTTAAGACACAAAATTTTTCAAAAACTCGACATTAATTCTTCTTTCCTTTCCTATCCTTAGACTTACCCCCACGATGTATGTCGACAATAAATTATAATATGTAAATTACTGGTTTGGGGGAACTCACAGCACGTTTTCGGGGGTAGTGAGATAGGTGGTCTGGCAATTACAGGGGCTTACTGTACATACAAATTGCGCGACCCTCTTTAGTACCATTTACCACCCCTGCTACCACTTCATTCCTCAGTGAAAGCCGAGAAATCGCAGTTACATGAAACCAGACACTGCAAAGGTATTACTAAACCGAGAAGTAGTCTTGATAGTTGTGGCTATAGCTTCCATTTGCTATTTCGACATTTAATTTCGCGCAACACTTAACTTTCCCTCTTTTTGACCGCAAGTAAAAAAACGAGAAATTAGCGTCGATCAAGCATTCACCTCATTTTATAGAAAAAAAATATCAATTTTTAAAATTAAATTTTTCTGATCATCTCCTTCGCTCCACTGGGAATCGAATCACAGAACTTCCGATTGCCGGACAGGTGCTTTTCCCTTAAGCTACTAGAGAGATCGAAAGAAGAATCCTTTTTCATAAATACACGCATTATTTTAACAGTTGTTACGTATTCAAATTTTTCAAGGAATCTGCGTTATCATCATAGAATCCAGAAATTCTCATCGTCTTTTTAGACTAGATGAAGCTATGAGTTAAATAATTTTTTAATTAAATTTTTTCTGATAAGAGATCTTCTCTTTCGCTCCGCTTAGAATCGAACCACAGAACTTCTGATTGCCGGTCGTATGCTTTTCCCTTAAGCTACTGGAGAGATCGAAATAATAAAAAATTAAAAAATATAATTATTGTTATTAATATTGTATAGTAGTAGCTTATGGGAAAAGCACCCAACTGGCAATCGGAAGTTCAGTGGTTCGATTTCCAGCGGAGCGAAGCAGATCTTTTTTTTTTCAGAAAAAATTTAATTTAAACAATGTTTATTTCATAGCTCCATCTAGTCTAAAAAGACGATAAGGACTTCTGGAATTCTCTGATGATAATACAGATTCCTAGAAAAACATACCAAATACTAATTTTTCAGTTTCTTAGTAATCAGGAAGCAAAATATGAAGGACAATTTTGTTAGAAGTGTAAAAAAATTGGTTAGAATATAAAAAGATGATGTTCAATTTAACATACTTCAAACCACCACTTCTTTGGTTCGAAGTATGTCCAATTGAACATCATATTTTTATATTATGATTTATTATATTACTTAAACAAATAACAATGCTCAACCAACCTCTTATTATAAGACCAAAAAAATGTTTTCAAAAATATTTTCAGAGCTTTCAAGAGAGTTCATGGGAGTTTTAAGGATTTTAATTATTCTAAGGAATGTTCAAAAGTTCTAAAAGTTTTGAAGAATTGAAAAATATTTTAAAAATTTTACGACAGTTCAAGGATTTTTATAATAATTAATTAGGTATTTCATATTATTTGAAATATTTAAAGGATTTTAAAAGATTCAAAATTCATTTATAGGATTTTAAATAGTTTTGAAAGAATTTTACATGAATCAAGGAATTTCACAGAACTTCAAAGACTTCAAATTATATTAAAATATTTAAGGGTGTTTTACAGCATTTTACAAATTCCATACGGTTTTAAAGAATTTCAGAGTATTTGAAAGGATTTCATAAGGTTAATAAGATTTTGGGATCTTCTAAAAGATTCCAAGGGTATTTAGAGGATTTCCAAGACTTCTTGAGACTTGAAGAGATTCCAAAAGTATTTAAAAGATTTTCCAAATTTTCCAAATTTGTCAAGCTATTATCAAAGATTTTAAAGAATTTTTAAGATTTTTTAGAATATTCAATAATTTTATTGATTTCAAAGTGTATATAAATAAGAAAGAAGAGATTCCAAAAGATGCCGAAGATTTAGAATTTTTTTTTTAATATTACAAGCCGAAATCCTTATAAAACATTAGTTCCATATCTTTGCTGTCAGTGAAACTAAATCATTTTAATCCATTCATAGTAAAATTTCAGATATCATCTAATTTCATCCAAACGTAGAGATAGAATATTGCAGCTTAATGTAAAATAATTTAAAATAAAATCTGTACTAAATTTTTACAATTGTTAACTTTATAATAATTTTTCTTTTGAAGGTAGCCAGTACAGAGCGTGATAAAAATCTTCAGATTTGAGGCTAGATTATCATTCTTTCATTTTTATCTGAAATTTCTCGTTGTAAACGAATTTCAGTGTCTAAGATGACATTTTTACTTAATTAATTACTATGATACAAAAAATATTATTTTTTCATTTCACTTGACAGCGTGAGCGAGATTTCAATTTTGTGTGCAAACGAATTCTATTTTCTTCCATTCTTGTGAAGCAGCTACAGGTGTGTAAATATTTTGAAAAGTTCAAATGAATTAAATGTGTTGGTTTCTGTGTTCTGTGTCCTTCCGCTCATAAGGTCGATTTTTTATTCGGATTTGTTTCATGTGCGTGATAGCATAAAACGTGTAAACATTCATAGTGGTTCTGAGTTGACAACAAACAGTTGGTCTTGAGTTGACATTTTTTTTTTATTGCTTTTGTTGTTATTACTGTTTTATTATATTTTGTTGTGTTTAGTAGCATTTTGACTGCATGTTGCTTGTCTCTGGTAGGTGCCTTTTTATTTTCTATGTTTAAATTTGTCCATTTCCTCTAAAAAATTACATAACCTATCCTTTATATTGCATTTGAACGGACCAAGTTATGTACCGACTCAGGACCAGGAGGTGCGGACTTAGGACACCATTTTGAGAAATAGAACTAATTCGATTAAAAACAATTCGATTAATTTTAGCATTTTCACTCCGCCCTAATGAATAGTTCACAGAAAAAACTGCGGTTTCCATTAGAACCAATTTTTGGTTCCAAAGAATCTATAGCAAAAGGGGAAAAATCTGAAAAGGATGATAAATTGTTCCAGAGGAACACAAAGCGTGAGTTCTAATAGACTTCGTGTACTAAACTTATTTCCTGTCTCTACTCACTTCTAAGATTTTACAATTTAATAATGCACCTTTCTCGTTATAATATCAATTTAACAACATTGCATTGGAAAAAATGTAATAAAGAAACTAAAATCAGATGCGACCATTTTTGAGATTACGTTGAGATTTTTTACCGACTATAGGATACCATCTTTTACTTGAACTAAAATATTACCGAAGCCCCAGTTTTTCTCTGGTTAACCCTCGGAGTACACTATGCGTCTCTCAGACCCATCAATATTTTTTTGCCAGGAATAACTTTTAAGGCATAAATTTTAGCCAGAAATATAAAAAATTAAAAATATTTCAATTTGAAAGAAAAAGATTGTTCTTGAAAAATTATTTTTTTAATAGTTTTTTTCATATGTAAATAATTCGAACGACTTTTTTAAATAATACGAATTAATTCTTTAACGTTTGAAGCATATCTGAGAGTTTTTCAAGTTAATCGGATCAGTAGTTTTAAAATAGTACACCACGGAAGAGTGCACAGGGTCTCACAGATCCGCACTGCGCAACGTGATCGAAAAAATAGGTGCGTGCTCCGAGGGTTAAAAAAAATAGATTTTTGACGCATTTAAAGTTGAGAAGAACTTAAAATGGACATAAGCACCTACTTAAAATTCGGGTCAGCAGCACTGGCCTACCCCTCTGAGAAAAGCACAGAAGAGGTCGCTGGATAAATCATCGGCCTTTCTCATCCCCTGCAACTCACTTGTCCTCTGCCATCCTCGAAGATTCACTCTCTCCTTTTCGCCCTCATTTTATTCCTCCACCCTCGACCTAATAGCTGCCTACGTGAACGCGACAGGACTCTCGATCGTCCATTTCAACAGCCAGACCCAGTAAGAAAACAATAGTTTTTTAGGCTAAAAAATTTGTATGTTGAGGAGTGACAGCGCCGACCAATTTACAGTCAATTATTTTTTTAAAGTTAATAAGATGTGTAATTAGCCATTTCTTTCATTTCGAGTCTTACAATATTTTACATTATATTTGTATAAGTATTAACTGCCTGAGTAAGACAAAAATTTGATAATTTAATTATTTCGAATAAGCTGTATTTTGTCGACTTTACCCCCCACCGGAGGGTAAAGGCGACCGCAGCTATTTATGAGCATCAAAACGTCTGAGGATGGGAAAATGACCTTTAAACATATCCAGCAAAAAGAATAAATTATTTTGAATAAAAATAGTGATAGCTGTTATATAACCTCTTATTCAGTGACATTTTCGTACAAACAAGCAACGCGGAAGTTTGTATATTGTACCAAAACAAAAAAGCTGCTCTACCGACCGAATGGAGCATATTATTAATGGAGGAGTTTACCATTCTCCACAGTGCACGTTCTATTCGGGTTCGAATTCTGCGGAAATTTCAATTTCATAAATGAAAAATATCTTTTGCTATACACATTATTAATAAAAGTCCATATTTTATTTGTAAAATAAAGTAAATAAGTCAATAATTCAGTTTAAAGAAAAAAACTTAATATTTGGATTACTGGTCACTTTTTCTTGCGTAGTTCTGAATTTTACAAAAATTCAAAAAATTAATTAATTAAAAATACTTGTTTTGATAACATTCTATATTTTCTACGAAATAGTAGAACTTTTAACTAATTTAAGCATCAAGATCAATTTTTTAAACTAAAAGAAACGAATTTTCATCCAGATGGTTTCAGTTTTTAACTAAAAGAGGCAAATTTTTTACCAAAAGTGGACAGTTAAATTTGCATTAAATCAATTTTTGACGAAAAAATGGATTTTCACCCAAATGATTTATTTTAAACCAAAGAGATGAAATCTTCAACAAAGTAAAATGAAATTGTTTCTATTTACACCCAAAAATTTTCTACGTTAAAAGCCGTTAAATTCTTTGAGAAAAGACCAGTTTCCAACAAATCATGTAGTTAAAAAAAAAAATATTGTTAGTTAACAAAAAATAAAAGACCAATTTTCAACAAAATAGTTACATTTTCAAACAAAGAGACGAAGCTTCAACTGACAAAATTTGAATAAAAAATGTTTGAATTCATACAAAAAATAAGACGATTTTTTATTAAACAGCTGGTTTTTTAATTTGAAAATATTTTGTCTTAGTTTTTGCTATAAAATTAGAACAAAATTTTTAATATTGATTTTCAAACGTTCTTTCAGTAAACAATAATGTTATATTTGTGACATTCAGAACAGGCAAGAAAAACTGACCGTACTTAAAATATTAATTTTTTTTTCAAACTGAATCCCTGACACTTTGACAAAACTTATGACACGTGTACCACCTAAGCACTTGAAAACTATTATCATGGTCGTGCTTGCCCCCCTGGTGAAGCCTCAATTATTTACTACATTTAATGTATTTTGGACTGAATAACGTTTGATTATTATAACTATATGATGTTATATAGTTTTATATGTGAAAATATCAAATTTTCATACTATAGGTATTGACATTAATGTTGAAAACATTATATTTCCGCCCGCAAAGCTTGCATTCTTTTCAGAACTGTTTTCTGCGACAATTTTCGTTTACAACGTCAATTTTTCAATAATAGAGACGTTATTCGGTGCCCTTGCCGCACCGGTCGCCGCTGTTCCTTCTCATCCTAGGTAATTTGTATGAATTAGTAAAACCAAAATCAGAATTTTTATCATATCAGAAATAGGATTTTCAGTGATCTGACCAGATATTAAAAAGTAATCCTTTTTGGTCGCAAATTCAACAGTTCTGCTGAAATTTCGTCTTTTTGGAAGCAAAATTCCATTATTTTCGTAAAAAATTTACTTTTTGTATAAAATTGATATTTTTGTGTCGAAAAATTTTTGGTTGAAATTTCAAAAATACTATTTTTAAAAAGTCATCCTTATTGGTTAAAAATTAAACGGTTTTAGTGAAAATTCGTCTTTTTGGGCTGGAAATTTACTTTTTGTTTAAAGTTCATATTTTAATATTAAAAAGTCAAACTAAAATCTGTTTAGATGAAAATTTAACTAGTTTTGTGGAAATGTTTATTATTGAATTAAAAATTCATCTCTTTTTTAGAAACTTCAGCTTTCTTGGATAATAATTTAACTTTTTGGTTGAATGTCAATTTTCTTTGCTTACACATTCAATTTTTTTTTAGATTATTTTTAAACCACTTTGTTAAGAAATATTTTTGTTCCATGAGGATCCATATATTTATATGGAAGTTAATCTTTTTAATTAAAAATTAAACTACGTGGAGTAAAGTCGAACGACTTTGACAAAAACTAATTTTTTTAATTAAGGTAGGTTATTTAACTGTTTTATTGCAAAATTTTATTTTCGAATTAAAATTTTCTCTCTTTTAGTAAAAATTTCTGCTTTCTTGGATAAAAATGCAAATTTTGGTTGAAAATCAATCTTCTTTGCTTGAAAATTCAACCAGTTTTTTTTACATTTCTGTTGAACCACTTTGCTGGGAAATAATTTTGTCTCTTTGTCGAGGATTCATATATTTCGTTGAAAATTAATCCTTTTAAATTAAAAATTCAACTATGTGGGTTAAAATTAAAAATGTAACTTTAAAGATTTGTAAATTATTCTTTTTTATTTAGAAATTCTCAGTTTTTGGTGAAAGAATAATATTTTTTATTCGAAATTTCATCCTTTTCAGATAAAAGTTTAACAGATTCGTTAAAAATAATTTTTTTGCTGAAAATCCATAGTTTCTCGTTCAAAATTCAATTTTTCTACACAAAATTCTTCTTACCGCTTGAAATTTCAACAATTTCGATGATCTTTTTTCTTTCATAAATGAATTTTTTTATTGAAAATTCATCTGCTTAGGTTAAAAATTTTACTATTTTGTTGAAAATCTAATTTTTTTAATTTAAGTATTTTTTTAAAAGAGTCACTTTTCATGGTAGTAATGTAATTTTTTTAAATAAGTAAATTGAAAAACTTAAAATTTTTATCTAAAATATTGTTCTAATCCGCTTATAGTATATAATACGTTAAAAATATTACAAGATTAAAATGCTGGTATGGTATGTAAATATTAATGGCCAGGGAAAATGAAAAACTAATCAGGGAAAAATCAGTGAATTTCAAAATTGATATAAATAAATAATTAACACAAAATGGCCACTAATTTAAAATTAAAAAAAGCTATTTTTTACATTTATCTACGACTTAATCTCAAAGTTCGTAAAAACAAACTATTATGCTTCTGAAGTTATTTGAAAAACTTTAAAATGTTCATGTAATTTAATTTAATACTAAAACAATAAAAGATTGAAATCAGTCCTCTTAAAATCTAATTTTCTACCATTTTCTATTTTTCAAAATTTTGTTTTCTCGAATTATGTTATAGTTTCAACATGATTAAACTGTTTTTTTTTGGTCAATCACGAAATGAACGTATTTGCTAAACTTTATAGTTTTTAAGTACTAATTTGCTTTCTAAGATTACTCGTAAATGTTTTAACGAATTTAAATTATTTAAACAATTCCATTTTGTTTAAATGTTTTGTTTTTACCATTCCCTATAAGATTAAAATATTTTGAGGTACTACTTTGATTTCTAAGAATACTTTAAAATGTTTAAGGAAATTCAAATTGTTTAAAATATTTATTGAGAGCGTTCCTGTAAAAAACAGATAACTTATGCCAGTGAAATCTCTGGAAAAATAGAAAAAACGCATTTCATTCTCTCTACAGATAAAAAACTCATTGAACCAAAAAAATAAAAGAATTTTTTTAAACATTTTGAGGCCGCTTAAATATTTAAGAGTATTCTTAGAAGACAAAATAGCAATATTTTTTGACAGGACGCATAAATTTGGTTTTCACCGTGAAAAATAATGTTAAACATTTTTTTCATTAAAATCTTGGGACACGCCACATCCGATACAATAAAATTGTTGATAACATTTTTTGTCTGAATAAGATATCAAAATTTCATTATGGCCATTTTTTGATAAGACGCGTACTTTTCGGTTCAAGCGTAATGAACAACATTTAAAATTAAAAACTTTATTTTACAGAAGAAAAATGTAGAGAATAAAATTCATTTTATAGCAATAAAAAGAAACTTTGCGCAACGCTTTGATATCTTATTCCCATATCACCGACTGAACATAGATAGTAATGTTTGTCAGTAAAGGGATAATGACTGTTCTATATACACGTAAAACATATTTAAGATCATTATTATCAGTTACATCAAAGAAAATTCTCTTAACTTATTTCATCTTGCTGCGACATCATGTACTTTCCGAAAAAAGTGACTTATTGTTTCAATATCATTTACTAAACATCATTTCTGAACACATATTGTTATAAAGCAAATTTGAATGCATAATCACATGGATTTTGTCATGGGCGTCTACGTCGACTTTTTCACATGGGATCTTAACGTATGTTACAAACATTTTACTTGCCATCATTTTTCTTCAATATACTTTTGTATTTATTCTGTTCATAATTGGAACATAATAAACCAAATAATTCATGTATTAAAATATCTTACATCCAGATATCGACTACATTCGAAAATTGCAATTTCGTAAAGCATATACATCAAAACAGTCGAAAAATATGTAATCATTGCACGTATTTCAGCGTGCTGAGTAATTCTATATTCACAAAAAAGTGGCTTATCAATTGTATTTGTTATAATATTTCGTCATACGAAAATTTGTTAATGCATTATCACGCAAGTTTTTCCTGAATATCCACGTCGACTTCGTCACCTGGGATGGTAACATATGTTACGAAATTTTCACTTTCTATCCTCTTTATTCAATATAAAATTATATTGATTCCGTTTCTAAGCGGAATATAATAGACGAAATCAATAATATGCTAAAATATCTTACATGCAGATATTGACTTCATTCAAAAATTGGTTTTTCGTAAACCATATAACTAAGAAAGATTGGAAACATGTGTTATTATTGCACGAATTTCCACGTGTTGGGAAATTATGAATTAATAGAAAAACAATTCTTATTAATTGTTGTGAAATAATTTGTTGCAAATTATTTGTTATATTTTTTTATTAAACAAATTTAAATGGATTACAACGCGGGTTTGTAAGTGGATGTCTACGTCGACTTCTTCACATGGAATGCTAACGTATTTTACAAGAATTTCACTTCCCATCCTTTTTCTTTACTATATCTTTATACTCATTCTGTTCGTAATTGAAACATAATAAACAAAATGAATAATTATATTATATTATAATATTCTAACATATCTTACATCCAGATATCGATTATATTCAAAAATTAGATTTTTTGAAGGCATATACTTCGAAACAGTCGAAACATATGTTATCATTATTCTTACTTCAACGTGCTAAGTAATTATGTATTCTCAAAAAAATACCTTCTAATTATTATAAAATCAACCATGATAAATTATTCCTTATAAAACAGATTGAAATTAATTACCACGTGGGTTTGTAAGAAGATGTCTACGTGAACTTTTTCACATGGAATGCTAACATACTTTACACGAATTTCAATTCCCCTACTTTTTTTTCTATAACTTTGTAATAATTCTCTTCGTAATTTGAATATAATTACTAAATCAATCATATTTTAAAATATTTTTCATCCAGATATGGATTATATTCGAAAATTGGCTTTTCGTGAAACATTTACTTCGAAACATTTGAAACATATATTATCATTGCACTTATTTAAACGTGCTAAGTAATTGTGTATTCACAAGAAAATATTCCTCAATAATTGTTACAAAGTCGTTCGGTGCAAAATTATTTGTTATAAATTATTTGCTATAGTTGAAACATATTTTATCATTGTACTTATTTCAACAAGATGGGTAATTATGTATATATAGAAAAAATTGCTTTATTGTTATAAAATTATATTTTAAATAATTTAATTGTTATTCTTCTGTGTTATAAAAACAAATTCAAATACATTACCACGTCGATTTTGAATATGGTTTCCACTTCGATTTTTTCACATGGAATGCTAACACATGTTACTAAAATATACTTTGTGTTAGAAAAAAAAACTTTTAGTTATTTTTTCTGCGTGCATCCAATGGCCATTCAATTATAAACTTTAGAAAAACACTGCATCTATTTGGGTGTAGAACAGAATATTCGCCTGCCTAAAGAGATACGTTGTAATATTTACTGAATTTCCAATAAAATATAAGGCCTCTTTATTGTTGAACTAATAATCAAGTTTTGGATTTTATAAGAAATTATTATGTTTCTTCTAACAGAATCAATGTATTCATCAGGGAAAATAGAATTTAACACAGTGAAAATTTAAGGATATTATTTTTAGTTGCTCAAGGGTGAAACGGATAATATGCCACCTTTTTATATTTTATTCTTGAAGATAAGTAGAAATATGAAATAGGGAAAATTGGGGTATGATAGCGGTGTGGGGCATGGTGACAATTATAAAAAATGCCCACGTTTGTTGATTTTCTTATTATTTTTTTGAATAAAATAAATATTTGTTTGAAAAAATAGTGGTGTGATGAAATTTTAGTTTTAAAATACGTTTCAGAATATTTATTATGAAAAAACAGTTTTTGCGAAGATAGACGAAAAAGCCCTTGGCAGAAATTAAGCACTTACAGTATATTTTGAAAAACTTGAAGCATGAAAATATTAGTTTCTAATAGGTGAAGTATTTCTTTGAACTTTAGGTATCATAAGTAATTTTTATCAATGTTCTAAATATATTAAAATTGATCAAATCTTGCAACATGGCATATGGGGCATGATGTCAAAAAAATTGTGTGGAGGGGGTAACAGGGCTTCATGACAAGTCGGTAATTTGATCGATAATGCAGGAAACCCCAGAAAGTTAGTTACCTTATGATTATCGTACTTTTAATATTATTATACACATTATATAAATCTATTTCCATTCTTACGTGTTATTTTCTATTAAAATATACTTGAAAGGATTTTCTTTGCTTAATTACGCAATTTAATTATTTTGTCTTTTAAAGAACACCAGCATGTAAACTTTGAAGTTAAAACTTACAGATATTTAAACTTATTCTTTGGAAACTGCTTCTATTCCTAATTATATTGTGTTACTTCAAGCACACTTTAAGCAATTCTCTTTATTTATTAGGGTGATCATAATTACATGGGTTGAACAATAACTCAATAAATGTGATATGGAATATTATTGATCAATGCCTGTTTTCAATTTTCGCGCCTTTGGTACCTATCGATAAGCAAGATGACTGTTAAAGGAATTTGCATATATTTACACCCTGAATAGAATTTTCAAGAAGTAAGAGGTTACAACTAGGTTATGAGAAATACTTTACTTTGATCTGTAAGAAAACATTTATTTAGTGTTGATCATGTCTCTACTAATTTTTCTTCATTACCTAATACTCTCAAAAATTATTATATTGTGCACCTTTAATTTTACAATGCGCATATTATTGAAATAAGCTAGAAGTAATATGAGGGACACCATACCCCATGATATGGGGTACGCTGATCGAAATGCAACATTAGCGAATTAATTAAATATCAAATGAAGACGTAGTTAAAAAACGGTTTTGAGTAATAACATATTTAACTGAATAATGCGACCTTGTCACCAAAAAAATTCACACTTGAAAAATACATTTCAATGATAATTTACAGGACAATTAATTCAAAGCCCGGAACCATACCCTACTCTCCCGACAATATAAAATAAATAATTAACAATTCTTCGTCAAGCGTTTAGTTTATCTCTTAATTATGTTGCGCGCATTTTCTTTTAAGATTATCGTGTCTTTGGATATAAATGTATCACTTGCTCATGATGATATGTAAACGAAAGGCAACTCAGAGGTAGATACAAAAAAATAGTCATCCCCAGGCGATAAAATAAAGAAACTGAAAAATACTAAACAAGCTTCTAACAGTCAAGGTTTAAAAAACAAAAATGATCTTTATCAGCCAGCATTGGAAGTGATTAGACTGAGAATAGACTCAATTAGAATTTTAGCAGCAGAAGCAAGCTGCAATAATTAACAGAGATTTACGAATTATATAGATACAATGAAGAATTATAGCTGGTCTGAGAGGCTTGATAAGTTTGGTACTACTGGCCCTTACTTCGAAAAACAAAAAGAAACTGGTTGTTTCACACGTAAGCTCGCTAGGTTTGGAATCGACAAGTTCTTTAAAAGGCAGGTTTCTTTTCGGAAATATTGAGATAGATTGTTAACATAATTTTGACCAAGCTCGCGCCTTTTTGAAATAATTAATGTTTATAATTAATCTAAGAAAAAGTAACGTATTACTTTCCTTACAATGTAGGTGTCTGGGGTGAAATCATGATTCGAAGGACATTATTGTACAACTCACAGAAGATTAAAGGGCAAAAGCAATTTCCGGTATTAAAAGATTTTTAAATGTTAAACAATTTGAGAACAGGGAACTCGCAGCGTTTATTGGAACATTAGGCTCCCGGATATACGAGGGTAGTTCAATAAGTCCTTAGAATGACCAACAGATGGCGCGCGAATCGCTCCAAATCATCTGTTTTCAGTCAGCACCACTCCCGACTAGA
>NC_046663.1:42383637-42389908 GCF_010883055.1 Belonocnema kinseyi
TTCTCTTTCATCACGACAACGCCCGAGTTCACACATGCTTCGTTTCAATGGCTAAAATTGAAGAAGTAAAATTCGAATTGGTCGAACACCCACCGTATTCACAAGATTTAGCCCCCAGTGACTTTTTCTTATTTCCAAACTTGAAAAAATGGCTCGGTGGATAGAGATTTCCAGACAATGAAGACGTCATTGCCTCTGTAAGTGCTTATTTTGAGGAACTTCCGAAAACGCACTTTTCTGAAGGATTAAAAAAACTTGAAAAGCGATTGACCAAGTGTATAGAGCTCCAAGGAGATTATGTTGAAAAATAAAAAAAAAATTTACCCAAAAAAAATTGTTTTTATACTTCATTCTAAGGACTTATTGAACTACCCTCGTAGTTCTTTAGAGAATAACATCGCGCCGTAAGTAGGAGGAAATGGAGCTGCGAGGGATGTGCGCTAGTGACTCAGGCGTGACCAAACAGGAGCGTTATAGTAAGGCGCTTAAGACACGCGAATAAGCAGGATCACAAGCTCACGTCGAGCAGCAGTGGGCCTCCGATGTCTAATGAAGCCAGTGGAACTGATCGGATCATTTCAAAGGATGATCAATCGGGATTGCTCCTCACAACCGCCAGCGTCAAAACCGGTAGAGTATCAGAGTTTCACTCTGCATGAATGTATTAACTTTTCGAAAAAATTATTCTGATTTTGAAGCAAACATGTTTGCAGTGGATATTTCACAAACTGACCTTGAATGGTTGAAGTTCAAAATTTAAAACCTAACGAAATTTATAAGGGTTCCAATCCGTGTATTGAGATATTTATAGATGTCATGTGTTTAAAAAACTGCTAAACTTTTGAAGAGTAACCAAAATACGTTGACACTGAATAGATGCAAGCGTTCATCAGTATTTATTTGGATTTCTAGTCCATCTTTGGACAGCACGTCGCAAGGATCATAAATTTGAAGAGTCGAATAGCCAAGGGGCAGGGGTTATAAAATGGCCAACTAGGAAAAGGTGTTTGTTTTTATGGATGAAATTAAGTCTAGCTTACGCGCGATGTGTCAAGATCCCTGTTTACGACGCAAAGCCTTCCATAAAGCCCCATCAAATGTTTCTCTCTGATATTGCACTCGTAATATCAGACGTCGTAACAGTATCATCGACTACGTTCATCGGAGTTGAAAAATGATTAATATGAAAACCCTTAGATGACCCCTCGATAATGTGCCAGAAAATAAATCATTAGGGTGGATTTAATAAACCGGTATAGGACATCATAATTTAATACTTATCTTAGGAACAGTTATTTCGGAACTTGAACTAAAAAAAATTTTAAGAGTTCTATAAAAAATTTGTAGCAAGAATCAATATTCTTTTCAATAAATATAAATACATTTAAAGAAAACACACAAAAATCTAGAAAATGTTTCATAATGTTCTTACAAACTTTTAATAATCCCGTAGCAATAAAAATAGCCAATGATAAATAGATGCTCCTGTACAGTATAAAAAGTATCATTTTCAAGATTTAAGGAAGGACCCATAAAGATAATGACCTTTTTGTGTATCTTTATCATAGCTCTTTTTTACATTTATGATGTCTCCAAGTTCTACCTTAGAATTACCTTTGTTATTAAAAGTTTTAATATCTGAAAAGAACGTCGTTCATTAGTTACTCGTCATGTCCCGCATCAGCAAAAAAAAATACATTGAGAAGCTATCCTGATTATGGAAATTACATTCAACTTCTGATATTTTTCAAAATTTTCCGCAACTTATAACAAATATAAAAAAGTAAAATTAGAACTTGGAGAAGAACGATTGAGAATTGTTCAATCAATTGAAGCAAAATTTATTTTAAATACCGTGGGGTGGTGTTTGAACTTTTTCTTCAAGATAGACTGGCAGAAATAGATTGCGAAAAGAATGACAATATAAAACGCATATATTATTTTTGTAGCGAATAGTAGTTAAAAGATAGGCAAATTTTGACTAAATTCTATTTTACTGGTATACCAGTATAGTGTACACTATGGATATAGTTTGTGAAACTACTGCAAATTAAACTTTTTTCAAAATCAGTAAAAATATGATCTTAATTTTTTTTAGATTTCAACTATTTGACAGAAAATAATTATGCCTATTGTTTTTTTAAAAGTATCTTTTATTAATGACTTAAACTATTTATCGAGGATATCGGACAGGATAATAATAAATATAGTATCCTGGGAGTAAATTAGAAGAAAAACGATCTCGTGATGGTCGGGATAAAGGATTTCTGTCTCACTAGTATAAATTCAATATAAGGATAGTTTTCTTTTCAAAAAAGTCACAAATGTGACTTTTTATCGCATATAAAAAAAGTCACAAATGTGAAACTTAAAAAAAATGTTAATTTCCAGTTTGCATTCAAGCTGATTATTCTTTTTATTTTTTTATCTATAAGTAGCAAATTATTTTCTCTTTACTTTTCAGTATTTCAGGCCTCAGAGTCCCTATGGGATAAAATATAGGAACCAAAGGGTACTTTTTTCACGCTCATAGGGTAACGAATGCAGAATAAATTCATAAGATTTAAAAAAAATGAAATTAAATTCACAAGAATTCAAATGAATACAAAAAATGTTAAAAATAATGTTTTAAATTAAATCATTTTAAAAATATGACAAAGTTTCATTCAAGCCATTGAATTGAAAAGACTTCATAATCAATTGAATAAAAACTTTCAAAATGTCCAAAAAAATCCCCTCAATTAAGTAAATTAAGTAAACTTAGAAGAATTCAAAGGAATTTTAAAGAATTTAAAAGAATTCAGGATGAATTTCAAACCTCTTCAAATCTTGGACTCCCTACTAATTTTTAACCAAAAAGCGGCTAATGACTATAAAACAATTCAAAAGTATTAAAATGAACAGAACATTTTTTCTAATCAGAAAAATCCATTTATTTGTAAAGTTTGAGTGAATGTAAATGACTTTAAGGAAAACGAGAAGAATTCTATGGAATTAATAAAAAAAATCAAACTGAATTAGAAAAACAATCAAGTCAGTTCAAAACAATTCAGAAATATGAAAAAATTCATTGATTTCAGTGAAGTTGAAATCAGATCAGAAAAATTAAAACGGAATTCAAAACAATGTTATGAAATTCATACAGATTTAAGGTGAGTTTAAACCTCAAACGGTATACTCTAACCAGCCCCATGCATCGCCCCCACTTTTCTGTTTTCTTACGATCCGGAGGGGAATTGTCGGTTAAACTAATCCAACAGATGGCGTTTGCAAATAAGCAAAAAAATAGATGAAAAAATAAGCCCAACTATTACTAATTATTTAAAAAAAGAAAAAGTCATGAAAATATGTAGTTTAATATGAATAAAATTTAATTTTGAGATAATTTTGGAAGCAGTTCGAACTTTATATTTTTGTGATTTATTTTGCTCATATTATTGATTTTATTATTCGATAAAGTTATACAACATTATTTTTTGTTAAAATTATTAATGTAGCTAATGAAAAAATTAATAATATTAAAGACCTCAATGACAAAAATATTTAAAACATATTCATGATCAGAAGAATTAATAAAAAATATATGACGTATATTGTATATTGAGGGAATAATTTGGTAAAAAGTTAATTAAAAGACTAATAAGTGCGAAAGTGGATTTAATATTAAACTATTAAACTGTATAAACAAACTTTTGTCTTCTCTATTGGTTTATTAATAATTTTTCTACTCAAAGCATGGAAAAACTGAAATTTTTACATAACAATTTTTGACGATATTATAACCGATCAGGAAAACTTTATATTGTCTAAAATTAATGTTTAAGGACTCATAAAATACAAATAATTTGTTTATCATTCCATTTATTTGTTGAAAACAAATTTGATAAACAAATTAACAAATAGTCTTATTATCGGTAAAATTTTTTGGTGCTAAAAGTGCTTCACATTACTGTAGGAATTACATTTAATAAAAAAAATAATTTAAAAGTTTATAATAACTATTGGTATAAGCAATTCTTGTGGCAAAATATTATAATTTGAGATTTTTCAAATTATTATTTCCTTCAAGCGCCAGGAAGACTTCAGGTATTCCCTGAAACAAAAAATATTTAATAATATTTGATAAAATATAAAAATTTAAATTTCTGTAAATACATTAGATACAAAAATTCAAAATTTTGGTCCTTTCGCATAAAAATTTTTTTTTACACTGGAAATATTTTTATGTTATGAATAATTCTCGTAACAAAATATTCAAATGTAAGGTTTTATCAAAATTTTTATTTTCTTTAATCGCTGCAATGGCTACGGATATTCCTAAAAAACGTATCTTTGATCATATTTAGTGGAATATAACAACTTACATGTTTATAAACAATTTACATAAAAAATGTCCCAATGTTGGCAGTATCACTCGAAAAAAGTCGAATTTTCAATCGTAATAGATTGGAAAAATTCGTCTAATAACTCAAAACATTTACAGTGCAAAAAAAAATTTCTTTGCGAAAGGGCATACATTTTAAATTTTTTTATCTAATTTGTTTACAAAATTTTAAATTGTTATATTTTATCAAATATTGTTAAATATTTATTATTTTAAGAAATACCTAAAGTCGTTCTGGCCATTGAAGGACATTATAATTTGAAAAATCTTAAATTCTAATATCTTGACACAAAAATTGTGCATCACATTGGTTATTATAAACTTTTAAATTATTTTTGTTCTTAAATGTCATTCCTACATTAACGGGAAGCACTTTAGGCAAAAAAAAAATTTTTTCACCGATAATAAGACTTTGTTCATACTTTGACTGGAAAAATTATTAATAAAAAAATAGAGCAGACAAAATTTCGGAGAGTCAAGATCTATCAAATTTAATGATCTTTAATTTAAAACAGAAAAATTCGAAGTCGCAAGAAAATTGAAGGCTCTGGAGATTTTGAATGAAAAAAGTGCATTTCCTCCAACTATGCGTTATGAGTGCAATACGGTTAGCTGAATGCAGCAAGAAAAGAAGCTTTCAAGATATGATGTTGGGTTCAATTTAAATAAATATATACATTACATTAAATCGATTTTCTCATTTATCATTCGTGTCATTGACATTTTCCACAATAAATAATTTTGTTTAACTTTAACAAATAATAAAATCAATAATATGAGCAAAATAAATCACAAAAATATAAAGTTCGAACTGCTTTCAAAATGTATCTCAAAATTAAATTTTATTCATATTAAACTACATATTTTCATGACTTTCTCTTTTTGGAAATAATAAGTAATAGTTACTCTTATTTTTTCATATATTCTTTTTTGTTTATTTGTAAATAGCATCAAGTTTTAAATTATTTTTGCTTTTTCTTAATGCAGTTCAATGAAAAAGAGAGACCTACATTTTGTGGTGCCATATGTTGTCTTAGTTTGACCGACATTTTCCCTCCGGGTTGTAAGAAAACAACTACTGCATACACATACATGGTCGAGGCAGGGGGCTGACTTCAACAGAGCATACGTGAACAGTACACTGGTGCGAATTGGTTTGTTTGCAATTTTAATATTAAATATTTAATATATCGAACATATAATTTAAATCATCAAATTAAAAAAAAAAGTGTCCGATAATACAGAAATAGACGATCTAGGTACGAAATTCAGTCCTAGGAAAAGCAAAAGTAAAACATTTTGCTGTGTTTTCGAATGTTTAAGCAAGGCTAGCAAAACCCTAGATGTTAGGTTTTATCAATTTTCCTTGCCTAAAAAAGGGTATGTTAAAGTGGTTAATAAAAGTGGGTCTGAAGGAATGATCGATCGGAGAAAGCAATGGGAAAATATTCTAAAACTGGAGAAGAAGGTAACCTCAAACATATGTGTGTTTGTTCTCTGCATTTTAAAAGTGAGGATTAATCATTTCGAACAGGTAAGTTCACATTGATTTCTAGAGCAAAATATTATTATTATTATTATTATTATTATTATTATTATTATTATTACACCATTAAGCCATTTCCCTTTCGAGGTAGGCGTGACTCACTCGACAGGGGAAAGGAGTAGTGTGTGGAAGGGATAGAGATTTTTCAGATTGATCCAGAATTCTCGTTATATTTAAGTAAATAACACGTTCGTTCCGCAACACTGCTCCGACCCAGGTTGCTGATCAATCTCTCTAGTAATCACCGCAAGCGAAGAACCTCACGAAGTCGTTATGTAAGGTTCCCCACTTGGGTCCATTAATAGCCAAGGTCTTTGTTTCAGGCGTCATTCACTCTACTG
>NC_046663.1:42390008-42391706 GCF_010883055.1 Belonocnema kinseyi
ACGTCACGATTTCAGATCCCAATTATGCCAACAAAATTTGTAATCTATTTCATTGATTAAAATTCAGTAAATTTAGAAGGATTTGCAAAAAATATTCGAAAAATATAATTAATACGTTCCCAGACGTTAATTTTACGAAGGATTAGCATCTCATCTGTTTCGTCATCTTGTTAACCAATTATATAAGTTGTGAATTATTCTAATTTTTTAAATAAAGTATATTGTAATTATCAAAAAAGTTACCTGAAAAAAACTTATGTTAACACCCTTTTAGAATATTTTATTTACATAATTAGTTTAACTTTTACTCGAGGTAATTATATCGGCACACGTCCCTAAAATTCATGTAGGAAAATAGAAGAAAAACCTATTCTAATTTATCTTTTTTTTTCTTTGACCGCTCCTGCTTTTCCCTCTTATTTTTCGAACTTTTTTGCAATAATTAGTAAGGCATTAGTAACTTACCAGTAAGTATTATTAGCATTTGTGAGTAGTGTTACATTAAGACTGTACATTTATATATCCCTCTTCCATTGCCATTCCCTCTTCAATTGGCTTATCGTACCCTATGTTCAATAAAGGTCCCTAAAGTACCCTATTTCAAGGTTTGTCAGGCATTTAAAAACAAGGAAAAATCAGAGAATTTTTGTAAGAAGTAACTGTAAAAAATAAACAGGCCTGCTAAATAGATGCTGTTACACACTTTTTTGTAATTACTTTTTAATCACTTTAAATGAAATGTTCGTATTAGCCACCTATCTTTCAATAATTTAATTCACGGGTTAATAACTATTCGTCTTAAATTATTTTGAAATATTTCAGCGTATGTTGAAAGATTCCGAGAATTTTTTAATAGATTTCAATAACTTCAAGCGATTTGCAAGATTTTAGGATATTTTTAAAACTTGTAAGGCATTACAAGAGCTTTTAATTTGATATGTTTTAGGGAATTTTAAAAGATTCAAAGGAATTATTAATTAATTTCATTAATTTGAAGGGATTTCAAAGCATTTGAAATATTTAAGGATAATACATTTTCTAGGAATTGGAATTTTTAAAAGTTTTTATTTAATTTGTGCTGAGAATCAATTGATGACATCATCACAGTTAAGGTGTTTTTTTTAATTCCTTGGCATTTTTAAGAGCTTAAAAAATGTAAAAATATTTTAACAGATTTCGATAAATGTAAAATATTTTAGGTTATTATAGGAGATTACGATGTATATTTTTATTGATTTTAGTACTCTAATAAGATTTCAAAGGATTTGAGGTATTTTAGCTTATTTTAAAAGATTCCCAGTCATTTACAAAAGTTTTAAAAAGTTTCAAGGGATTTCAAAAGGTATCGAAAGATTTGAAATATTTGAGGGAATTTAAAAAGATTCCCATAAATGTTTGATTTATTTCATTAGTTTCAAGGGATTTTGAAATTAATTAAATATTTTAAGGTATTAAAAAAATGCCGAAGCATTTTTAAGAGATCTAAATAATAGCAAGAGATTTCCAAGGGTTTTAGTGATTTTAAGGGATTTTAATGGATTAAAAAAAATTTACCAGAAGCGAGGGATGTCGTAGTGTTTTGAAGATTTGAAGAGATTTTCGAATATTTTTTGCAAATCCTTCTAAATTTACTGAATTTTAATCAATGAAATAGATTACAAATTTTGTTGGCATAATTGGGATCTGAAATCGTGACGT
>NC_046663.1:42391806-42393747 GCF_010883055.1 Belonocnema kinseyi
TGATTATAAGACCAAAAGACGAATGCATCAACTTGCTATAAAGATAGGCTGGGCAAGATAGTACGCGGCCCGCATTCAGTGTGTGATTGACTACATTATATTAGGCAGGAATTTTACCCTCAAGGTTCGAAAGTTCGCGCGCGAACTCCGGACCCGTTATCACACACTTAACAAATCGAAGCTGCTGACCATCAGGCAGCATATTGTTGAGAGAATACGGATACTATCTGACGCTAAGAAAAGTCTAGAGCAGAGGGAGAGGTGGGTCAGAGAAAATCAACAGTTTCTCTCTGACCCATCTCGACTCTTCCAAGACCATCCAGGTACTGTCGAACACCCGCCCGCACCAGAGGAGGTCGAAGTATTTTTGAGAGAAGTCTGTGAAGTGCAGCATAGACTGGAGGAAGACTCAGAAAATATAAATAGCTTTACGAAGCTATGTGATGCCCTTATAACACCTGATAAAGAATGCTCACCCATCACTACCGATGAGGTGAAAAAAGTATTAAGAGGGATGAAGAATTGTTCCGTTTGGTGGAAGGGCGCACGATGCTCCTGCCGAAAAAGGCAACTGAACTGACCCGTAGAATTACAAGCCAATCACTTGTCTGAACAGACTGTATAAGATATTCACAGCTATCCTAAATGATAGGATTATTCGGGCAATTGAACCTGTGTGGCAAGAAATGTATGAACAACGAGGCTCAAAGAAAGGCGTAGCAGGATGCCGGGAGAACCTGCTCATCGATAGATGTGTCTGCAAAGATGCAGCATTCTACCAGCGAAACCTATCGATGGCTTGGATTGATTATCGGAAAGCTTTCGATTCGACTTCCCATAGACTTATCATCTGTCTTTTGGAAATCTTGAAGGTTTATCCGCAAATAGTCAGGTGCATAGAGAGATTGATGCCGCTTTGGAAAACCAGATTTACTATATCATCTGTAAAAAAATCGCGTGACAACTAACAAGGTCACCTTTCAGAGAGGTGTCTTTCAGGGCAACAACATGAGCCCACTCCTCTTTTGCCTTACATTATTGCCACTATCTCTAGCACTTCGACATTCCGACGGGTACTTGTGCGGCAAACCTGCAGATCGAAGGTACAAGGTTACTCATGTATTTTACATGGACGATCGTAAGATCTATGCTAAAAACAAAGAGCTTAATGGCATACCTGAAGATCCTGAGCTCGTTGATAGAAGCGCTATACGACACCTTTGCGCTGGAGAGACTTATACATACCTAGGCGTGCCACAAAGCCGCATTCAGGATGTAACATCTATCAAGGATACTCTTCAAAGCAGATACAAACGTCTCTTCCGGCAGATTTGGTCTTCCGAACTGTCGGCGAGAAACAAAGTATCTGCAACGAACATGCTTGCCGTCCCGGTAATACTCTATTTATTTGGGGTAGTTCCATTAACGAAGAACGAGCTCAGATCCCTTGATATCGGGATGAAGAAACGGGCAAAGGAGCATTTCTGTACAAAGCAGCGGAGGCTGCTGAAACACTCGGACTTAACTTCAGTATTAGGGGTGAGCAAAATACATCAAAACTTATTTATCTCGAGTACTTCCTCCTGAAAGCTCGGATTAAGAAAGCACAAGAGAAAAACTTTCGTGAATAGCTCCTCGATAAGAGGATGCACGGTATCTTCCACAGAAATGTGAAGGATCAGTCAATGTCTTGTGAGCTAACGTTTGCTTTCCTTAAATCGCCCGGATTGAAGTCTGGTACGGAGGGTTTCATTTTGGCATGCCAAGACGGTGTCATTCCCATCTTAATATAACGCCCCCACATTTTGAGCCAAGACATTCCTAATGATGGCTGCAGGACGTGCCATGCACACCACGAGCATTTAGCTCACATACTATCTAGTTGTCCAACACACGCGGGAACGACCTACATTCAAAGGCACAATGCGGCACTAAGAGTAC
>NC_046663.1:42393847-42400413 GCF_010883055.1 Belonocnema kinseyi
TTTTTCACGGTCAATGAAATTAAAAAATTTTAATTTAGGAAATTTAAATGAGAGTAAAATCAAATTAAAAATCCTGTTCAGCTATTTAATTATTTGTTTGGATAAAAATAAAAAATAGGAAAGAAAAATGAGAAGGCAACCAACCAAATCCCCTTCTTCCTTTTTTTATTTCACTTGCCTTTTTTATTATTATTATTATTGAATCACAATAAAAAAAATTGCGAAAAATAATCACCAACGTTTCGAAACTCATACAGCACCCATATCAAGGATGCTAAAAAACAAAAATAGAAAATAATTCGAACATGCAGGAACATCAGCGAAACCACGATGCCTTCTCCCTTACACTCTGACTCTCCCCTGGACTTGATTCTTGGGTGCCAGGGAGAGAGCATCGTGGTTTCGTTGCTGTTCCTATCTGCTTGAATTATTTTTATTTATTTTTTGTTGCCTTGATAAAGATGTTGTATGAGTGCCGACACGTTGGTGATTATTTTTTAGAAATGTTTTTTTAATACCATTCTATAATAATGAAAATAAAAAAAGACGAAGGAAATAAAAAGAAAATGAAGGGAGTTTGTTTGGCGACGTTCTTATTTATTCTGTCATTTTTACTTTTGTCCAAAAAAATAATTTTCTTCTGCTCATTTTTAGAAAAATTTTTACATTTTTTCAAATTGCAATAGGAACATTTTATGTTGGTTGTCCAAATTTGCTCGTTAGATTCTTGGTTTTATTTTCAGGAATTCAGAATGTTTATTTAAAAACTCGAACTCTAAAGCTTAACATTTGTTTCATTTAAAGTAACAAAATAAAAAATATTTCTTTAAAATATTCCAAATTCCTCTTTGACAATTTTGAAAATATTTTTGATTATTCTCTTAAAATTAAATTTGCAAGATAAGAACTCATTTTCAATTTTCCTAGGAATCTTAATTAATTGTTTTTTATTCTTTTGAAGCCTTTCACAATTCTTACAAATCTTCTAAATTTTTAGTTCGAAATCTGAAAAAAAATCTATGTTTTCATTTAAATGAAGCAATACTGCGCTGTTTGCATCTAAATTTTGGTATAACTAGTCTTATTTTTTCGATACGTAGACACTTCGTTTAAATTGTTTGAAATAATTTCAAATTTTACATTAATTTTAAATCTTTTCAGAACATTGAATTATCTTTGTAACTTAATCGAATTTTTTCTAGAAATAATAGGTGTTCAATACTTATTTATACATAAAAATTCAACCATTTTTCTTACGTATTAAAGTTTTTAAACATAACAATTGAAATTATAACGTTTAAAGCTTTCTTTTTAGTTTTGAATATTTGTTTTGTAATTACTGATTTTGAATGAACAGTCAAATATTTCTAAAAATTATGTAATGGATCTTTTTCTTTATTAAAAAATTTCTAATTTTCGACTGAAACAATATACAAAATGTAATAAATTTATGTATGATAATTAATTGATAATAATAAATTAAATAAATAATTCATTTAGAAAAATAATGATATAAACAGTTTGCTAATCATCTTGTGAAATCGATTTTTATTATTCAATTGCTAATCCTTCTTGTACAATTTAATTTAAAAAATAATTATAATTTATATTCAGTGGACCACAATTAAAACATAGCAATTCAACTGATTCTCTTTTTAAACTTTTTGAATCAAACTTAAAAATATTTTTTTCTGAAAATTTGTAAAATTCCCGGTCAAAAGATAAATTCACTGTCATTTCCCGATCTTCCCCGGTCTCATGAAATTCCCGATAATTTCTTGATTGTCCGGTTTAGCGGAGACATTGGAACTGCTCAAATTTTACTTACCTTCATAAGGGTGCTGTATAAGTGCCGAATCGTTGGTGAATATTATTCACAAATGTTTGTTTTTTTATTGCGATTTGATGATAATAAAAATAAAATACTGAAGAAATAAAAAATAGAAGGAAGAGGCTTTGGTTCTTTGCTTTCTCATTTTTACTTTTGTCCAGCAATTTTTGTTTTCTTTTAGGAAAATTTCTGTTCATTTTTAAAGAGGATCTTTTTTCAAAGTACAATAGGAACCTTTGATGGTGGTTTCCAAATTTGGTCGTTGGATTTTGGATTTTATTTTCATGAATTCTATACATTTACTTCATTATTGGACGTTAAATAGGATTTCAAATTTTATTTGTAATCTAATGCAAATTTCTTAAACTTGAATATAATATGTTTCACGAGAATAACCATATCTTGTTTTGTCAGGCATTATTTCATCAATTTTTTTACTTAAATTAGTATTTACATGAAAATAGTGCCTGTGGAAGAAAATGATAGTGAATGATAAAAGGCATTGAATTATAATAATTATTATACATTTTTATTAATTTCTCAATCCAAAAAGAAATATACATATTAGCATAATTAGGTGCCGAAAACAACATAAGGGGCCTTTCACATAATACGTCATACATTTTTCAGGAACTGCTGCCCCCCCCCCCCCACCTGAGTGATACTTTTTGCATTGGTTTTAATATGGATAATGATACTTCGGCAGACCCCCATCGCCATCTAAACGTATTACGTATTTTGTGAATGACCCCTAAAACGTGAGCTTACATCGAATTTACAGTTTAAACCTCTCAATCTAAATTAATTCTAACTTATAACTATCTTCAATCACGACTTCAGAGTTTTGAGGACACAGGTGTATAATATGGTAGTAATTTCTTTATAGTTTCAGGTTATGCTAATCAATTTGGGTCTTCTGCGCAGCCAAGAGATGCGCCGCCGGTCCGCGGTTTAACAGTTCTGTTACATTGAGAAAAGTAGCAATTGCTGAACAGTTTCATAAGCTAAAATGAACATAGGTGTCTCTGAGACTTAAGGCTAACATTTGTGCTAAAACAATGTAACTGGTTTCATAAGAAGCGCGCAGCAGGTCTATAACAATTCACCTCTTCTGCCTGTCCTCTTATAATAAAAAAATCTTAAAATTAGGTAAGCCTATAACTACTACATTAATCCGTACATAACTTGCGTTTCATCCAAATAATAGGACATGTGTATCTCGACTTTAACCCTGCCCTGAAATACTTCCTCTAAAGCTGATGTAAATGAAGGAATAAGTGAAGGAATGTCGATAGGAAATAAAGGAAATTCGAAATAAACTTCACAAGAAATACACCTTACCACACAGTAAATCCCAAAAATATATTTTTTTTCTTCTGAAGTTGGGATTAAAATGTTGAAAACAATTGACAACTACATAAAAGTTTTATACGTGGCCATTCACGGCAAATAGGATATGAGAGAGTGGAGTTATTACTAAATATTATTCAATGAAGAAATCATTGTTGTGAAATATTCCGTATTATTAGTAATTTTTTAATTTTGAATTTCAAATTGTCAAAATTAAATACGCTCAAATTTTTAAAAATATGAATTTCAAAGTTCTGCCATTTTGAAGAGCTACAACTTACAATTCTTAAATGCTAAAAATTTGGAATTACAAATTATTCCATATTTAAGAATTATATTTTAAATCTATGTAATTTGGAACATTTTTTTAATTGTTTAACTTTAAAGACTAACAATGGAATATTCTTCAATTTTAACGATTTGCGATTTAAAAATCTTCAATTTAGAAGATTTACAATTGAGAACTCTTAATTTTAAGAGATGTAAAATGTAAAGCATTCAAATAACAGCATTTTTAATTGCAAAATTGTATTATATTTGTTTGAAATAGTGTCAGTTTCAAATACTAAAATTGAAATTTATTTAATTTTCAAAATTTGTATATGCAATTTTGCACTCTTCCATTTTGTATATTTACCATCGAAAACTCTTTAATTTTCAAATATGTATAAATAACAACTTATAAATTGCGATCATTTTGAAAATCAAAATTCAGGAGTTTTAAGTTTAAATCTTCCGAATTGATAAAATTTCAAATTTAAATCATCAGAATTGCAGAATTTTGAATTGTAGAACATAAAAGTTTCATAATTTGTAATCGTAAATGTTTTAAATGAGAAATTTTCAACTTCAACGATAAACGAGTCAAATTTTTACAATTTTGAAGGTTACAATTTCACCTCACCATTTTCAATATTCACATTAAAATTTTATAAACTGAGGGCAATTCCAATGTTTATTTAAATTATAATTCT
Source organism: Belonocnema kinseyi (assembly GCF_010883055.1). Taxonomy (NCBI): domain Eukaryota; kingdom Metazoa; phylum Arthropoda; class Insecta; order Hymenoptera; family Cynipidae; genus Belonocnema; species Belonocnema kinseyi. The sequence continues at coordinate 42,398,003 of NC_046663.1, forward strand.
TTCATCTATAAATTATTACAATTCATGTTTATTTATCTCAGGCTTCACAGTAATTACCAGTTACCGTCTGTTCCCCTTTTTTTCGTTTCTTCGCTAAACGCCATACTGAATTAATAAATACCAATAATAAAATCCAACTATATTGGCTAAAAAATAATTCTTTTGGGTTACAATGATATTATTTCGTTACTAATGTAATTATTTTGTTGAAAGTTTATCTTTTATGGTTATAAGCCATCCATTTTAGCTAAAAAAAATATCTTCCTCAATTGAAAATTCACAAATTGGATAAAAAGTTAAAAAATTTGTGAAAAATGTAACTTTCTGGGTAAAAAATTAATCTTCCGTGTTCCAAACTTCACCCTGCTAATAAAAAAATCAACAATTTGCTTAATAATTCATCTATTTTATTCGAAAATGTCATTCTTTTTTTAGAATCGATCGAATTTCTGCTGGACTTTTTTCTAAGTTGCAATACCTTTCGATTTTTTTTGTAAAAACTTTTCATATGTAAAATGTATGAAACCCCCCTTCCAAATTTCCATAGGTATATCAAAAAGGGCTTTCGAATAATATGTAAACATTAGCTTTGAACACTTAAACTAGTCTCGTTTCGAAATCTCTATTTACCCTCCGCCATGCGATTGAGAGTAAAAGACAAATAATTTTATATCCCATCTACTACAACAATTGTTATTTGAAAAAAATAATCGGGATATTCATGAAATGAATATAATAAATAAATTCATACACGGAGAAAATTAATATGGTTACAGCAACTAAAATTATCAAGTTGGATGCAATTTGGTTGCAATGTCCACTTGTCTTGTTGATATATCTTTTATTAAAGTTGTTAGATCAAAATGTCCAAGTTGTCACAGCGACACAATTGTAGTATTAGGCTTGTAGTTCCCACAACCACGCTATTTCTAACCCATCCACATATAATTAATGCCGCTTTTTTGCATTTAGTTGGGTCAACTCATGATATGGTTAACACAAAAACACAATGTTTCAGCAACATGCTAGTGGTTGCCGCAACCCCAACCAACGTGTGGATGTCCCACAACGACTCTGTTTATCTCCAACATTTCTGATTCGTTGCGCATAGCTGCGCAGATTCACGTGCGCCAATATACATCACGTACCGTCACCCATCAGGCCCCCGACGCCATCAGATTGTTTCTTGTGTGCATCGAATGTAAGTGAAAGGTGAGCGAAAGTGCTAAAGTGGTGATATATTCACCACTGATTTCTTCCACGGGACGACATTAAAACAGAAGCAAAAATAGCTCGTTTTTGGAGATTTTTAGGGGGGGGGGGGGGGGGGGGGGGGGGGGGGGGGGGGGGGGTAAGGTTTAGCACTTTCAAAAAATCGAATTTTTTTTTTGCATTTTCCTGTAGTAAAACCTTTCAAGAATGTTGTGCAAAAATTTCAAGTCAATCGGAGCAAAACTCTCAAAGTTAGAGCGCCTCCACCTGCGCGCCATGCCGGCCGCAACCTGCATGTACTGCCGGTCAGCGCCATGCATGGTGATAGGCGCAAGTCGCAGCCGGCACGGTGCCCATGCAGAAGTATGCTTACATCGGAGCAGCGACAGCTCTTTGCAGAAGGTTTTTTTATATTGGATAGCAGCTGAAAGTGTGCATGTTTATTTTGATATACGGAATTTTTGTATATTTTGATCGATTTTGATTAAAATGTCAAGAGTAAGGTAAAATGAGTAGAGACGAGCGAAGCGAATAAAAAATAAGGCTATGCAGAACAAAAAAAAGGCCGAACCCGTCGAAAAAAAAGAATGATGAAGTTAATACGTCTAGTGCGTCGTCAAAAAAAATAAAAGTGAATACCGTTAAGAGCGTGCCAGAAGACACTGAAAAACACTATCGAATTATAGATTTTTTATTGGTTTTTGCTACATTTTCGACGTTTTCAAAGTGTGCTGAGTGTAATGGAAAATTTCAGATCAAATGTTGCCAAAAAGAAGGTCTTGGTTTTGAAATCGAGGTGAAATGTGATAAATGTAAACCACGCTACATACCTTCAAGTGAGAGAATTGGTCGAAGCTACGAGATAAATACTCGATTTATTTTTGTTATGCGAGTGTTAGGCTTAGGTCTTGCAGGATGCAATAAGTTTTGCGGTTTAATGGATCTAGCAAGTAATTTTTTGAGTAAACCAAGTTACTTAGATTACATACAAAAAATTTGCTCTTACGTCAAAACCACTGCTGAAAATTTTCTTTTTTCTGCAGCCACAACAGAAAAAAAAGATACTTACAAAAATACAAAATCTGATACTTTGACCGTTTCTGGCGATGGGACATGGATGAAGCAAGGATTTAGTTCTCTATTTGGTGTAACTTCTTTGATTGGCTACTGGACTGGAAAAGTAATAGATATTTTTGTAA
>NC_046663.1:42400513-42403186 GCF_010883055.1 Belonocnema kinseyi
AGAAGAAGTAAAGTGCTTGGCGGCAAAGGTAAACTAACTGCGAAACGTATCGACAATTTCAGTCGCTATTATGGATCAGCGATTAGACACAATTGCGATTCAGTCGAAAAAATGAAAACAGCCATCTGGACAACCTACTATCACCAGCAGTCGACAGATAAAAACCCTCAACACGACAAATGTATGAAGGGCGAGAAGTCGTGGTGCCCATATCAAAAAGCTTTAGCCACAACAGGAGTTGAAAATTTCAAGCACGATTATGATCCCCTTCCAGAAGATGTTGTGACAGCTATCAAACCTATCTATGAAGACCTAAGTAAGAACGAACTTCTTGAGAGGTGCCTTGGAGGATTTACGCAAAACAACAATGAAAGCCTGAACCAACTTATCTCGAAAATACCACCAAAAAAATTGTCAGGTAGCAAAAATATAGTTGAATTGGCCGCCTATGTAGCTGCAAGCACATTCAATGAAGGTACTGATGCTCTGCTGACTTTTATGAATGACATGGGAATCAGTGTTGGACCAAGCGCTCACGAATATGCAAGGTTGCAGGACAGCTGTCGTATTGCCAGGGCCGAAAAGAAAACTGAACAGCAGACTAAAGAAGCCAGAATTCAACGTATACTTGAAAGAAAAGAAGCTCTGGACAACGAAACTGCTGCAGATAATATACTTTATGGCGCTGAAATCGATGATTCGGTGTAAGTAAAAAAAATAATTTTTTTGTTCACTTTTTCCGGGTTTAAAACTTTAAACGTGTTTTTCTCGAAACCACATTTTCAAAGTCCGTGTCCATCGTCATTCAAAAACTACTGCACCTATCTTTCTCAAATTTTGCACACACTTTTCACATATAAAATACCCGCCCCCAACGGTTCCGGTTTCTTTTTTTTTACATTAAGGGGTTTTACAGCCACAAAATGGCGGAATTTTTCGTGAAAAATCGCAATTTTGACTTCAAATGACCACCAAAAATTTGTGAATGAAAAAATAAATAAAAGGAGATCGTTGGGGGGAGGAAAAACTTATGTTTTAACAAAAAAAGTTTGGTTTTTTGATTTCAGATAATCCTACGCTGAGATATAGTGGCCACCGCAAATCATCTTTTTCCGAAGGGCTCCTCGAAAATGCTCCGTCACCGGCTTATTTCTCGATATTTTTCCACACAAAAATTACAGAATATTGTTCAAATGATGCTTTATAATATGCAAACCATTTGAATATATTTACTTTAACCGTATCGCTAAAAAAAATTCGTAAAAAAGATGTTTTTTTCACCCGTTATCCCTTACCCCCCCCCCCCCTTAACAAAAAAGTTTTATTTATGTTCGTCCTGTAGACGGAATCAAAATAATCATTAGTTTCATTATACAATATTAAATAACATGTATATAATCCTCTTACTATACATATATTGGAACTTTATCAACTGAAAAACTGTACTCCATACAACTTGTAATGAAGTTTTAGAATTAATTAATATAAATAAAGGAAAACTTCACAGGGTCGCGTCGAAGCCAGAACCAAGTACGACAAATGTCACGCGCCCGTCTCAAACTAAATAATCTCAAGCCGACTCCAATTAATTTGATTATTATTATGAACAGTACTATTTGATGATTATTGTTATTATTAATACTAATATATGAATGTTAGACACTATAAAAAACAACGCGAAAATAACTAAACGAAAGTAGAAATGGGAACCCGGCAAAGATGAAAATAACAAAGAACATAAAATATTAGCAAACCTTGTATGTGAGAGTTCAGGGTCGACGGGAGAGGCACCAGAAGAGGACGAGGATAACACCTCCACGGCGACGATCAACTGAGATGCCGGGATCCTCACATCGTCCAGTCTAACCTAACCCAGGGTGACCAGACGTCCTTCTTTGGAAGGACATGTCCTTCTTTTTCGATTTTTGTCCTTCCGTCCTTCTTTCTTGGCCGATGTCCTTCTTTTTCAAGATTTTCATGACATTTCCTTTTTTTTTTAGTAGGCAAACCCTAACTTTGTTCACAGTTTTCCCAGGTTTCTCCGAACGGAGCCTCAGGTCGAGGGGAATAACGTTTGTCGTTTGACCAATGACAAAGTTACTTGAATTCACCTCATTGGTCGCGACAGCCCTTCTCTTATAGAAATTGTATATACTGTAGCAGCGCTGGGACTCTGAGTCCGTGTCAAAAGTCGAAAATTGAACGTACCTGTTCATTGTATACCTGTTGTTGTAGCGTGTATCGATGGAGAGAGTGACCGTTATATTTTTGAATTCAAAACGGCCCCGGAATCCTACTGCTAAACGTTTTGAAAGACTTTAGACTTGGTTTATTTTCGGTTTGTGTTTCTTGTTCCTGTTGCTCAATATACTTTTCTAATAATTGTGAGGTGGATGTTTTCCTGTGATTCTCTCATTGTAAGAATTTAACGTAAGTACCACTGCGAGGTTATGTTCTATTACATTTTGAAAGTCTTACTTTTCCTTTCTTGGTTTAATGAATTATAAACAATTATCTGTCACTGTTATCATATTTTTTCCTATACATCATTCACAGGTCTTCACTTGTGCATCGGCTGATCCGATCATCCAAGATGTTAAGGAAAGGCGAAAAACGGAAATGTCATTTTACTGAGGAATTACGAAGCAAGTATCCTTGTTTTATTAGAGGGAG
>NC_046663.1:42403286-42406553 GCF_010883055.1 Belonocnema kinseyi
AGAAACCAATAATGAAAAGTCTAGGACAGTTTCAAGTTTGATCATTGACGTACTCACGCAGTATGATTTGAAAGAAAAACTTGTAGCCTTCGCAGGCGACAAAATACAAACTTTGGCGGGCTTAATCGGAAAATTGGAGAAAATATCTTCACACACTTGAAAACTGAACTGAATTCGTTCCTGGTAGGCATCTGTTGCCCAGCTCACGTCCTTCACAACGGGGTTCATCACGGTTTGGATCAGTTTGGTTCATTTGACATAGAGTCAATCTGTGTTAAAATTTTCAACTATTTTTCGATTTACACCGTCAGAACACACGAATTAGAAGAGTTTTGTGAATTCGTTGAGATCGAATTTCGAAACTTATTATCGCATGGTAAAACACGGTGGCTGACCCTCCTGCCCGCAGTGCAACGAATTCTGCAAATGTTTCCTGCTTTGAAAGCATACTTTTTATCCATGGAAGAACCGCCCAAGATTCTTGCATCATTTTTCAGTGACAAATTCAGCGAATTACAGTTTCTTTTCGTTCAGTCTCTGATGTCCATTTTTTTTGATAAAATGAAAGCTATACAAAGGCAGGAAAATAGCGTTTTGGAAATTATCTCCATGATTCGGAACATTTCAAAATCATTGAAAAATAGGTACGAATCGACTTTTCTGCCTTTCATCGTTAAAAATCAACTGAACAAACTCAGAAACGAAGGCGAAGATCGAGCTTGCGATGAGTTTGTTGAGTCAGCCATGTCAGTTTACCAAAGAACGGAAGCATACTTGGTTAAATGGACTGAATCGCTCCTTGAATTTCAGGTTTTCGAATGGCTTGATTTCAAACCAGAAATAGAACTGCTTTATTCATCAGTTGAAGAATCTGTTCTATTCTTACTGGCCAAAAATATTGCAATTGATGACAGTAAACTTTTTGATCAAATTATGAATTTAAATAATTTCTTAAAAGGAAAGTGGAATGATCCTGAATACTTCGGAAAGTCTTGCAATTCAAAGATTTGTGATTTTTTGCGTCAAATAAGAACATAGATTCCTATTCGGAAATCTTAAAAATAGCGCAATATTTCTTTGCCATTCCTGGACATAACGCGAATTGCGAACGTATTTTTTCGCTCATCAATATTCAGTGGAGCGACGAACGTAATCGAATGACACTTGAGGCAGTTAGGCATATAATTACTGTTCAATTTAACTTTAAGAACCTGACATTTCTCGAATTTTACCGATATTTGAACAAAAAAGAAAATGCCGATTTGTTGAAAAAAATTGGGGATTCCGAGAAGTATTCACAATAATGTAATATTTGCTGCTTGCTTATATAAAAGTCTGATTGTCTAATATTAGTTTGTATTATAATTATTTGGGATATGGAAATTCGAGAAAGTTTAGATGATAATTTACAAATATTGTTGAATTGTTTGAATAAAAAGCTGAACTCAAAATATTTATTTGTTTTATAATTATTTATGATAAAACTTATTGTTATTTTATCAATTCATTGATTCATAAGCATAATGATCTATAAAATGTTCGAATAGCGCGCCAAATTGGGTTGGGGACGTGGAAAACCTAAGGGTAGGAAGTGGCGAGGAGTAGGGGGTCCTTTCTTCTCTTCCCAGTCATCTGGTCACCCTGAACCTAACCATGAAACGTAGGAACTGACTGACAGTTGTAAACACGGAGCAGACAGCACCATAGTCTTTCACCAGAATCCATAGGCGAAAAGGTTGAATGCAAGGGGACTGCGCACGAAGTTCGCGTAGCTCCTCGTGGTACGGGTAACACAAGGCGTTAGTTCGGCGACCACTGGCGAGTCGCAGCACCGGATGGATCACCGTAGCAGACACAACCAACCCTGCAACACCACGTGAACGAGCAACCACACGCTGGCATGAGAGAGGAGGCGGCAGCCATATTAAAGATGGCGTACGCACAGCCAATAGCAACGCCAGCGGTCCGTAGGCCAGGGTGAGCAGAAAACGGGAGAGTCGCCTTGATAGCCGGGTTACGGCTAGTCCCGAAAACCGATACGGAAAAAAGCCTAAGGAAAAAAGGAAAGATCATGGACGGAAAAGACTGGGCCGCAGCAGCCAGGTGGCGAAGAAGTAAGTGGACGTTCTTTCACCAATTTTAAGTGGCGTTCCCGCCTCGACGGATTCCACCGCGTGGCTCGAAATTTGGAGAGACGTTCGACTCAAAGGCCAACATTAATAAGTTGGATCGAACTATTCTCCCAAACGACCCGGCAAAGGGGATTGCCCAGAAAAGAGGTCGGAGTGTGGGACGCCGGTGTCTCCGGTGTATTTTCTCTCACATAGTGCGCGGGTTCCCGAAATCGAATTATCTCTATGCGTGTCTGTAAATTCTCAGGATATTGTCAGGATGTTCTTAGCCTAACAAGGAATTCACTAGCGCGTGCCTGTAAATTCTCAGGATATGGTCACGATGTTCTGAGCCTCACAAGAAATTCACTAGCGCGTGTCTGTAAATTCTCAGGATATTGTCAGGGTGTTCTCAGCCTGACAATAAATTAGCTACAGATAGACTGTAGATTCTCAGGGGGTTGTCAGGTGGTCACCTGACAACCAGCGAAGTAATTATAACTTGACTTCCTCTTTTTTTTCTCTTTGTACTAATAAATAAGTTTTAATTTTGTTTTTATGAAAGCCTGAGCGTTTGAACTTCTTTTTTTTTCGCCCGCGACGCCAGGACAGTGTAGTTGAGGTTGCGGTAGGATGGACCCTACCTGGCGCAAAATAAATTAAAAGGAACTTCGAGGGTTGTTCGTGGGTCAGAAGTGTGTGGCCCACAGACTCTGTCTATTCAGGCGTGGCGAGCAGGTAATTGGCAGCCGTCTTGTGGCTATATTTCCCACCTGGGCCACCTCCGGCTAGGCCGTGTTAGCGATAGGCACACGGGATCTTGGTGAACCTTGTTACAAAATTAATGTCATGTATGGTCTCTATATTGTTATACTGAAGAAGACTATCGAAAAATAGTCGAAACGTCTTAATGACAATAATGTAGGATCTTGCAGTTAGTTCATTTTTAATAAATACATGGAACAGTAATCAACACATTGAATTGTTTCAAACTAATATCTTCACTTGTTACTGACCCTGGTAAACACGACAACATCTTTAAGAAAAAGGATATATTCAGGGGCGGACTGGCCATTCGGGAGTTTGGGAGAATTCCCGGTGGGCCGCGGGCCCGCCAGGGCCGCTTGGGTCTGCGGCAATGAGTGAATTGATTTTT
>NC_046663.1:42406653-42410894 GCF_010883055.1 Belonocnema kinseyi
ATAGCTGGAGTGGCGCCATCTCCACTCATCCCGTTCACATGCAGGAGCATAATATCAATCACTATGCACCTGTGAGGTCCATGCGACAAGCGGAAGGTTAACCACGTCACAATTTTGTTCGATCTCGAGAGGCAGCATACTCTTGCTGGTTCGGAAATGTACCCTGAGAAATAGCTAGTTTTAAATAGTTAATATTTTATCTCTATACACCGTTTCTTAAATTATACAGTATTTTGTCTAGTGTGCTTTTACATAAGTTAGACTGGATTTTGGTGAGAGTAGCATTTTACGTCGAGATACAATAACTGGTTGTAGCACGGGGTACCGTGCGGAGTACGAATTCTTCGAGAGGCAGGTTTTCGGCAAGTGACGGTAGCGTAGGCAAGTAAATTTGACGGGAGTTCAGGTTCCATTTGAAATTGTTGAGTTCGTATTTCTCAGTGTGACGCCTCCATTTCTGCTACATGCATATAAAAAAAATAAAAAGAAAAAAGGATAAATAATGATTTTTATAATTACTGGGAGTCCTCCTCTAGTTCAGCAAGTTTTCGATCGGGTATTTCAATATTAAATCCCGCATTATTTCTATTTCTTATTTACGAAAGGAATGAAAAACACTATTTTAAAATAACACAGATACACATTCCTTGTTTCATTAATTATAGGAAACATTTTTTACAAATTGAAATTTGTGAAAAATCTCTTTAGGTTTGAGTTTAACATAGTCGATGTCTAATTAATTATTGTCGGCTAACACACTTGTCTTGAAGAGAGAATGTCACAAATTTGACATCAGAATTCGTATTTACATCAGAATTAGTATTCTTGACCGTAAGAAACATTTGCGTAGAAAAAATTTTCTGTGAGTATTTTCCTTATTTAAAATCTTTTTTTTTTGATACGTATATACTTACGTTAATGATCACATTGGCATTGGAACTGGATGTTAGATAAAATACATCTAACTGGTGCTGGAGAACCTGTGCAAAATGGAATTTATATTAAATTTGTATGTTTCCTAGGGGGCAGTTTCATCTTTTTACTTCTTGTCCGCGTCACATCTATGATTTTTCCGCTCCGTTTAATTTTTTCCATGTTAGAGGTCGCAACTCCCTCTTTGTATTTTTTTTCTCAGTTCGTGACAATGTCTGCAAGACACGAGCCATCAGCATAAAACGTCAAGTTTTATGAGTCGTAGTGAGTAGACGGTTTCGCGTTACATCTTCCTCAAATCGACTGCTGAAACCCTCCGGAAGAATCTCTGTCTCTCTTAGTGTGTCTCCACCTCCACCCCCGTCGACTTTTCTCTCTCATTCTTCCTGATTTGCTGATGCGGGACATGCCTTGCACGTGATGAACGACGTGCTTTTTAACAACGAGAACTTTAAATGTCAAAGGTAATTGCGAGGTAGAACTTTGCTACGTTAAAAATTAAACAAAGGCCACACTAAAGGTATAGGAGAAGAAGATAATTTTCATTCTAGGTCTTGACGTAAATTTCAAGAAAATTCTTTTCAACTGTACAGGTAAATCCATTTGTTGTGGGCAAATGTTCTTTATTTATATTGTTGTTTTGATTGAAAACCAGCTTTCGCTTGGTGACATCAAGCCTCATCAGGAATACATATGTATGTAGGAATGAACCATTGTTACCTATTAGAAAATATTTCAAAAATGAATATAGATTTGTTTAAAATAGAAGGAAGGACAAAATCGTATGCTTGACCAGAAATAAAATCATTACTTCATTTTGAAAACTTAAGACTTCTTTTTTAAATAAATTAAACATTAAAGATAAAATAAGTGTTTAATTCTGACTTTCTCGAGGGAAGAGGAATTCCGTGGAGACAAACACTGACCAAGGTTAGATGTACAATATTAGAGAAAACCAGGTAATGAAAGAGAGAATATATCCATTTACCGGAGCTTATGCTTTTCTAACAAATAAAATAGTTTAAGATTAGAAGGTGGTGTAGAATTTGTCGATCTTCTTGTCTTACGTTAAAAGCTCTTTACTGAGCTACATAGCCTGTCTACGTTGTAAAAACATATATCGGACGTACGCTTCGCTTGTTTTCGTTCTCAAGCCTCATCAGTAAAACAAACGCATAAACTATCCTTAAAAATGTTTTAAAACGATCTTTGCGAAAAAACGTTTAACATTCCTTTTCAGTCCCTAAGTAGAAAAAGAATCAAAAATACAAACAATAAGTTACTTAGAAAGGAGAAAATGCCCCAATATAGACAAAAAGAATGACCTAAATTACAAAAACATACCTGACAAGAGGGACCAAACAATGTTTTTGTTAATACATTTTAAACTTCATTTTAAAACAATGATAAGGCGATTTCGAGACTGTTATTTCGGAGAGATCCGTATGTACTTAAAGCGTTCTCCGGAATTTTTTTAATCCTGAGGAAAAAGGTTCGTTATTCGAGAAACGCTGTAACTGCATTTATTATAAGTTGCAAAATGCAAAATTATGATTGAAAGTCTGTATTTTTATAATTAATAATGATATTAAAGTACAGAAGTTATATTGTGGAAAAATGTATTAGATAAACAATATTTTAAAATCTTTTCAGTTGTTTAAAGTAAAAACAATTACATAGTTGGAAATTTAAAACGAAATTAATAAAATTCTAATAATGAGGAACAACGGTGTTCCTGATCTAATTATCTCTGTTAAGATGATCTCATCATAATTTATTCGAGCTTAAAAAAATGAGGTAAAGTAAATGTATACTCAAACTAGTCAAGCTACTCAAACAAAATAACTTTATAAAAAGCAAAACGAAAACCTTGCATAAAAACTTAACCGTTTCCCGAAAAATTGACAAAAGGCATATTTTCGAGACCTATGAAAGTCTTCACAAATGTACACATACCTACATTTGTGGGACCATCTTAATATAAAGCAGGCTGCTTATGTTGCCTTTTAAAAATTACTCCATTCCATCAATCACTACGCAACATAGCCCATCCGGACGGCGTAAACTCTACTCTTTTCAAAGCACGAAAAACAAACTCAGAAAATTGGACATCGGCATGCATTTTTCTCAAAAAATTATACGAAAATCTATATTCAACAACAAAGGGATCATCATACTTAAAAATATGAGTTCGCAAACCCACATATATAATTGATAAAAATAATTTAAATAAGACTCTTTAATATTTGTATACAAATGCTCATCTTCTGATACTTAATACATTCGGATTTTTATATTTTCGGCAATAAAAAACATTCGGTTTTCTTTAAAGCTGCTTTAAAGATCAGTTTTAAAAACATAAAAGAAGTATTGTTCATAATAATATAAATAATAATTTATGTATAAATTATAAATTTAAACCTTAATAAAACAATCGCCTTGATTGTGTAAAATTCTTAACTTGATTAAATAATTAGAATGCATGTTTTTAAATTTATTCATAGACTACTTTTTCACAACGGCGTCATACTTGAAACTTACATAGTTTCCTTCAAAACGATGAAAGTAGAATTATTCAGATAACTAATCTATTTTCCTTCCTTTGTTCACGCCTCGTGTCAATTCTCAAAATCAAAAATTTTAAATTGAATCATAAGAAAACTATTTCGATGATTATGAAAATAGTACAGCTTTTTAGGTTACAGAAATACAGGTGAGAAAGGCGTAAATTAACAAATGCCACCATTATAGATATCAGAAACCTAACTGAATTAGTCAAATCCATCGACATGAGGGAGGCAGAGATAGGACAGTATGAGTGCGGGACTGGGATGGAATGAATACATGAGTAAGAGGGAGAGAGAGAGAAAGAAAAACTGATTAGAGATTAACGAATGACGCTACTATAAACATTAGAAACCTCACATGACTTTCTTTTTACTATTGCAGTGAAAATATTATTCGAGAATATCAAATTTTGATATGATCACGCATTAACTACAGTTAATTATATATAAAATTCCACAGAAGAAATCATATACCTTTTGTCATGCACAAACAAAGATAACCTTTTAAACCATCCGCTCGATTTTTATTAACGGCTAAAACCTTATTTAAGTAACTTTTAAACTCGCCAGAAGACTTAAAATGTCTTTAGATTTTGTGTAGGGGAATGTGGGGAATTGTGGGCCACGTTTTTATTTTGTCAGATATCTTGAACAAAAATCAAAATTTTTTCAAATTTCAAAAAGGTATTGTATTCTACGTATGAAGGGTCCCTGTAGATCATTGATTTCTTTTATTTTTTT
>NC_046663.1:42410994-42437638 GCF_010883055.1 Belonocnema kinseyi
TTCTGTACTAACGTTTGATTTTTTGTCTATTTTTTACGTGAATGATATGTTTATCTACATTGTTATAAGAAACTGATTTAAATGTACGTTACCCTCAATTTGAGATACGTTTTAGAAGGCATTGTGAGCCTGGCTGCCTAAGTTTTATTGTATTGCAATTATTAAATTTTTATTGTATGTCATGCATTTTTTAATTATATTTCAATTCATCCAACACTTATTTTTTTTACAAAACATATTACCTCTCCTCATAGATATGTATCATATTTTTGTCATTTCTGACCAATAAAACAGCAGTGAACTATCGAAAAGTGAATATGCACCTCACAGGTCCATGCGACAATCCGTGTGTATAAAACACATGCGACAAGCGGAAGGTTAACTCGGCGAGACGGGTTAGGAGAGTAGGTTAGGCTTAATCGATTATCGAAATCCCGAAAAATTGGCTAGGTTTAGGGCGATGCGATTCACCTCACTCCTCGTCTGCGAATTAGCGAATACGGTTGTGTCCATCCGTTCAGAAAATAAAATCACGATTTTGGGACAAAATTAAACAGAAACCGCATTAGCGTGTCCGCCGAACAGGAAACATAGGATAGCTCTTTCAATATCTGGAAAAAGTTCGAGTACTGGGAAGACAGTATTAGAAAATATTATTACTGTCAAATTTTTGTCAATTCATATAGTAATATTATATGTTTAATAATTTGGAATAAAAACTAATATTTATTAATATTGATTTCTTTCCTAATGTATTTCCATCTTAAATTGAATTTAAATTTTCGGGTGCTTTTTACATGATCGCCAGAAGTTGGTACGATCTAAATGGCTGCCAACGGCTACCAACATCAACTGAACGTGGTTTTACTCGGCATCGTGAAACATTTTGATTGTTCTTGCGGAAAAAGTGCAGTTTTTCGCGAACGGTTGCGACTTATGAGCAGTAATTCAAGGTAAGTTCAGAATTTTATCGTAAAATAAGTGATTTTTTTTATATCTTCAAGCTGAATTGTTACAAAAAATGCACTCATTTTCGTCAGAAATTCAACCATTACGATTGATGCACGTGATAAAAGAAATCTAACCTACAATATTTCAGGTTTTCCTCATTTTGCATACCTCATTTTCTTCTACGTGTAGAACGCCGGAATGCAGCATTACGGAAAAAGTTAGACTCTGATTCCATTTGCTCTTTGTAACAATCAGAGGAAACTGGAAGCGAGGAAGAAAATATTGCTACTGATCAGATCTCTAATCCGCCATTGCGGGGGCAGTACTAATTGCCAGTACTGTGCCCGTATTCCATCATCACTTATTGCCAGTACAGTGCCCGTATTCCTCCAGTATAGGTGCAGTACCGATTGCTAGTATCGTACCCGCATTTCACCAGTATGGGCGCAGTACTAATTGCTAATACCGTGTCCATATTCCGCCAGTATAGTCGCAGTATTGATTTTTAGTACGGTTCAAGTACTGGTAAGCCAGTAATGGCATGCCCATATGAGCCTTGTTAACTCTTCACGCATGCGCAGTATTGGTCTGGGCCTTCGTTAGTTTCAGTGATCCTCTGATGATTAAACCAGCCAGTTGGATAGCTCCCAGCTGTCTGACATGTGTTAATTTCCGATATTCTAAGACGACAGTTGAGTGCTCTCAGCTGTCTTGATGGTCACGGAATTGGATTCGACCGTCGAGTCGCGCTTCGCTAAAAGTTGAAAATAAAGGTCCTAAGTATACTGTAAATTCAGCAGTTTCGATCGAAGGTCGAAACATGATAATCGTTAGTTCCGACAAAGAGTATGAACAACGCTGATTCTGATCTTAAAGAAGTCACGTGGTTTTGACCATTCAAAAGTATCTGTGTTCAATGTCATCAATTCCTTAGAAAGAAACTTTTGACATTTCTGAAGATTTATAAATAATTTGGCGAAATTGCCGTATCTTTCAGAAATAGCACCAAAACTCGAAGCAGCTGAAGTCGGCGATCATTCGCCCTCTGCCTATTGAGAAGGTCACCCGCAACATATCCGAGGACCGATTCGAAAATAGTAGTATCATTATACTAGACTATGCAAATTGCTAGTAGTTAGATCAGTATCGTCTATCACAAACATGTATGTTTAAACTTTCTAAATATTTTTTTGGTCGTAGCTTTCGGAGGCTACATCTGGGCTAAGTTTTCAAAACTTTCTAAATATTTTTTTTTATCAAAAATGACGTGAGTGAATTGAATCACAGGTTGAAACTCAGGTTATAGTTGAATTAAATTATAATAAAAGTGAATTAGCAGAATATCGACGAATCTAGTTAAATATCGGTAGATACTATTTTTGTGAATTAGCAGTTTTATTTAATTAACTTTAAAGTGATAATACGCCAGCAATAATTAACTTATTAAAATTTTGTTGTTTAAACATTCTGTAAGAGATGAGCAAAGACCTGCCGGAGTTGAATCACTGTTCAAACACTGATTAAAGCTCCATGCACCTGAACCCTGAACATTTAACGATACTCTCTAGTATTAGGACATCTACTTACGCCTCTAAAGTTGTCAAACAACGTCAGCTATTACTTGACTGATTATCATACATATAGGGTATGTACCATGGAGTCCACAGTCTGAGATAATCTTTGGGACCGTAGGTTCTTCACCGGGGGAGGAATGTGGATGAGATTCCCGCATTTCAAATTCTGTACCCGGGGTGATTCAAATCTCACCGTTCAGGATTCGTCGCAGCAATACTACCACCATCCCTTGGGCATTAGGGTCTCGAAATCTCCCTCCATACGCCACGACACTGATACAATGCAGACGACACATCTCGTCCACCTGCGCAGGAGGGGAGAGATTGTGCGGCCTGCGTGCTGCCGAAACGAGCGAACTCCTTGCCTTTTGTCGTTCGAGCCTCGTGCGAATAACAAGTTTTGGTTATTTGTGTCCACAGAGTGGAATTTTGTTTGAGACAGTTTAATTTAGTCCACATTGTAATTCTTTTGCTTCTTTGGTGTTACGAGACTGCCCAGGATACTAGTAAAGGTGGGAGGCTTTATTTAATGTGCTAATGTAATTTCCTTATTTTAAAGTGTTTAAAATAATGTTTAACCTAGAAATGGCGTCAGCAGACCCAAAGTTTTGAATTGTATTAGTTTGTTCGCTCCAGATAGAAATTTATTCCATTGTAAATTGTATTTTTTTTTTGCTGCCTTAAATTTGATAAGACGTTTAATTCGAGGTGTTAGTGAACCATGGCCTATCAAGGGTGACCACTTTTTTTTCCTCTTTTTGAAACCTCAGAGTGTTTTTCTTGGTTGTAGTCATATAATACCACTCTCCGATAATGATTTGCTACGTCACGTCGGTGTATTATTTTAAATTGTAGTTCCACCTTGTCTTTTTTTTCAGGGCGGCAAGCCGAGACTTGCCTGGCGCCATTTAAAATAAAAACAATTTTCTTAAAGTTCTGGGAGAAGTATTTTTTTATTTTATTCTTTTAAATTTAGAATGAACATTTTTTTAAATTAGTTTAATTTTATATATATATATTAGTCTTAATAAAATTGTGGGAATTAAAATTCCCGTTTTAACTGAATTTAAATAAAATGGAGAAGTCACAATCTTCATTTAAATAACTACGAAGCCAAAATGTCATACAGAGCTTTCGATGGGAAGTATTTTGACAAAAATCTCTATAAGCTGGTCAGAATGCTAGACTACTTGAAGTGTCTCACAGTGGGAGAATGAAATTATACACGGAAACCCATAAACTTCGGCAATCAATTTAGAAGGGATGTTTTGAAAATGAGTGCCAAGGATGCGCGAGTCAGTGTAAGAGTCATAAATCTCTTGATTAATCTTATTAGATAATGTTGTGATATTTGCATTAGAGGTCAGAACATAATTTTACAGCGTGTCAAAAGCTGTTCCCGTTTTACCAGAAAACTATTCAAAAGCTTGTACTATATCAGATACACTGTCTCCCATTGCTGATCTATGTGCCCTTTTTGTGGGTAATTCTCACCTGACTGGATATCAGATGGGTGCCAGTTTTTCCTTTCGTCTCGGCATCATTTAAAGCGTTTTTTAAGGTCGGCCTCTGCCTTTGAAAATCCTTAATTTTATTATTTTATATCGCCATCATTTATAAGGAATCAGTTTGTTGAGATTTTAGTCATTAGCTGTCGTGATGTCTTACAATGTAATTGTAGTGTTCATTATTCGAATCTAAATTCCGATCATTCTAAACTCTGATCCTCAGTAACTCAAAGAATGATGTCTGCCCTCTTTCTTTCGCGTTTAGTGTAATGAGACACTTGTATTCTCCACTCTAGTTTTTAAACAAAACTCTTTGGCTTGAATAGTTATACTGTTAATTATTAATTCTTTGCATCTTTACTGTTGAAGCCTTGCTCAGAAATCGCCTCCACATTTTCCCTCTACTGAATTGTCGGAATTGAACTGACCAACTCAAAAATTGTCTTTTTTATATTAAAAGTTATAATTCTGAATTCCCAGTGGCATCTACAGAGTACTCCTCGTCAGGACATTGTCTCAGACAGAACATGTGACGTGGGATTATTACAAGGCACAAGCTAATAATTTTTAAATGTTCAAAGATTTGATCAATTTGATTTTACTGATTTTAAAATTAATTAATTTAGTTCATTTTCTTAATATTAAAAATTGATTTAGCCGGGTTTCCCCTTTTAATTTATATATTTTCTGAGATAGTGGACCATCCGGAATAATCCTTACCCATCCAGACCTAAAGAGATACCTTAAGAAGCAACTGGAACGCGTTTCGTCAATTGGAGTAACTCAAACTACGTAACACACAATGTCTGATGAGAAAACCATATAATTTACGAAACTTAATCCATTGTTTCCTTAAAATTAAATTATAAGACTGGAAGATGTCTTTTTAAGTTTTTCAATAGGTTCTTAATGGCTAATTCTTTGCATAAGTAAAAAAATGTATTTTCCTTCTAAATTTGTAATTAGAAATATATAAACTTTCAACTATAAAATAAGTGTTACTGTCAATTTTCTTTTTACACACAAATATTGTCAATGTGTAAGGCCTCTATCACAATTTGTTTAAAACATGTAAAATATCTTCCCAATCCACAAACATGTTCTCACAATATGTTATATTACCATATTTTTTCATTTTTCAAACAATTTTACAAATAAGGTTATTGATTTATTATGCACTTGAGATGCTTGGTAATCGAAACAAGCGAAACGTTTACATGTTTAAAATTTGTCAAACATTAGGCTCAAGAAACGAGCGTTGTTATCAGACCAGAACATCAATTTTTAAACAAATGTTACCAGCATTTTATATTTCAAAAAAAAAGAAGAATCTTTTTATTGTTCTTAGTTTCGAGTTACTGAGGACAAACTATGTTCATATAGATCAAAAATGAAAACTGAATTGACTGAAAACAAAGAAAGTAAAATTCTTTCCTGTAAATTGAGCGTATGGAGCTCCTGGATTCTTTATGAAAGGTCGAATATTTAACTGTCATCAGATTGTGACATCTTTCCCTCAGCTGGAGGTAGGAACTTCAAAGAATATTTCTCAGCGATTTCACCACCTAACAAACCCACAAGCTAACCGGCCGGAAATTGGAATCGGAAGTGTGCACATTCCCGAAATGTGCACACTTCCAAGTTCGAGCACGGCCTAAGTAATGTCTTTCCCTTCGGGCAATGAGGGAGGTTAGTGAAGGGAAAGTGACTGATCGCACTAGATCATTTCCGACGAACGAACATTTGCCTCCCCTCGATGGGGTGTAAAAAATAGGGGTGGTGAATGATCGTGCAAATTAATCAAAGGAACTAAAAATAAAAAATTTGCACTGCGCTCAAGAAAGAGGCATTAATAGGGTGTAAATTTCACCTGGCCAATTTTCTGAAGCTTCATATTGATGAAGAAAAAATATGAGGCAATGGGAGAAATATAATCTATATTTCTATTTTTCTGGCACGATGCTGAGGATCCACGACTTTCGAAAGCAATTTGCGAAAGTGGATCAATTTTAAGAGATGACTTTCCGATATCGTTCTGATAAATAAGATGAAAGATGACTTGGCTTGCTTGTACTATAAATTCCCATTGGTGCCAGAAAACTATTTTCTAGTGACAATAATAATATATGCAAGCAGTTAACGATGTATACAATCAATACCATACAATTTTGAATATGCCATGTAGTCATTAAATATCAACTTCTTTATCCTTTAACTACAAAATTAACTCGAGAATAGAATCTTAGAACAGAAATTTTACCTAGAATTATTAAAAATTGAAAAAAAATTATTGTTTAGAATATTTTCTTTATGAATATTTTTCAATGTGTGAATAATTCCAACAACACGTTTAAATCAAACTACAGAAATTGATTTTACAGTGCTTAAAGAATATCCGAAGATTTTTTCAAGCTGAGCGGATAAGTAGTTTTGAAATGGTGGTCCATCAAAGAGTGTGTAGGGTTACATTTTCCTAGTGTTCTCCGTGATCGAAAAAATAGGTGTGTGCTCCAAGAGATATGGATTAATGTTTCTTGATGAGAAAAGCCATTTTTTCCACTCGGTTTTTCCCGGGTTTGCAAATATTTTTCACGAACAATAAAATTTAAAAAATCGAACTCTAAAGCTAAACATTTTGCCATTTGCAGCAATAAAAAACTACACATTAAAGAACCCAAAAATGAACTCTTGAATTTTAATCTTTTGAAATTGAAGTTTAAAAGTTTTTTAATTCAGAAATTTTGTAATCAATTGCTCAATAACTTAAGCGTAAAAAATACAAGGTACGAATAGCCGAATTTCGTCGGTACACACACTTCGTTAAATTATTTAAAATAATTTCAACATTTAAGTAAATTTTGATTCTTTTCAAAACCTCTAAATATCTCATGAAATTACTTAAATTTTTTCTACAAATTATAGGTTTTTAATTCTTATTTATACATCAAAATTCAACAATTTCACTTACAAGTTAAACATTTTTAAATAGAACAATTACAATTGTAACGTTCAACGTTTAAAAGCTCTTCGAAATTTTAACGATTCAAGACTTTCTATGTGTAACACTTCAGTTTAAAATTGTTTCATTTTAAATATTTAGTTTAAATGCATTCGTCAAAAATAAACAGCAAATATTGCTAAATATTAAATAATTATTCCTTTTTTTAATTAAAAAATTGTTTATTGAATGGATTAAACACGGAATATTTTAGATTGATTAATGAAAGCCTTTAATTATTAATATATTATTATGAAGTTATTTTTAAATTTTTAAGTTAAAAATAGTTTATAAAGTTTCAATCGAACGTTTGTATTTTTTTTAATGATTAAGACTTTCGAATTGAATAGGATTAACTTTTAACGTTAAAATCTGGAAATTCTTAATTTTTAACGGATTGAGAATCTTTTGTCAAATAAATTATATTATTGTTACCTTTTTAAAATAATTGATTTATATTTTCATTTCATAAACTAAAAACGGTTTTTATCCCAAATTTTCAACCTGAAAATGCCTTTAATTTTTAATTATTCAAGTGTTCAAGGTTTTATTTTAAAATTCTGTAAATTAAAAATCTAAAATGGAAAATTGTTAAAGTAGAAGATTTTCGAATTACGCCTTGTAAACTAAATGATGTCATAATGGAAAAAGATATGAATTAAACTATTTATTTTAAAAACTTTCAAAATCGAACTTTGACAGACTTTTCTTCTAAATATTTGTAAAATTCCGCGTTCATTACATTAAAGGACTTTTCCTACATCATTGAGGTACTTATTACTTGTTATTGCATACTAGTACTTATTACTTCGAAGCTACCTTTTAACGAGAATATCAATCCTGCCATGTAATCCTTTAATTCGCCACTTGAATTAAATTATATTGCAAATTTCTAAGCATCCAATCTACTATCATGAAAAATAGGAAAGACAAAAAATTATAAAAATAACTAAACAGGACGAAAAAATTTTCTTTCTCATAAATCAGAAACTAGACTTTTCTGAAGGGACCCGTTCATTTTTCGGAACGGATAAAATTTAAAAAAGGTAAAATTTCAGAATGGGTTATAATACATAATGGTAAAACTTAGGAATACCAAAAATTCGGAAAAAGGAATAAATCAGAAATCCAAACCAAAGAAGCGGAATGGGTAAACATTCGGAAACGTTAAAATTAGGAAGGTGAACAATTAGAAATAAGTAAAAATACGGAGAGGAAAAATTCGGAAAAGTAAATAAATGTTGCTATTAGCAGGTCTATAGTTTTTTTATTTATGGTAGCATACAAATATTTATCACAGTAAATTTAAATAGCATATCATAATAAATTTATGATATCCGTCATTTAAAATTTTTCATGAAAAAATAATTATTTTCTATCATTATATAATTTAAAAACAATTTTCAACGTACAACATAAATTTACTATGATATGATATTTAAATTCACTGCGATAAGCATTTGTTTGCTACCATATATAAACGATTATACACCTGCTAATAGGTATATTTATTAACAACTCAGAATTTTTCTACTTTCAGAATTTTTCCTCTCCGTATATTTACATATTCCTAATTTTTTTACCCTCCTAATTTTATCACTTCTGAATTTTAACCCATTCCGCTTCTTTGGTTTCCGAAGAAATACCTTTCAGAGTTTTGGATTTCCGACTTAGTACTCTTTCCTACTTCTTGCTATTCCTAAGTTTTACCATTATGTATTATAACCCATTCTGAAATTTTACCTTTCTTAATTTTTACCGTTCCGAAAAATGAACGGCCCCCTTCTGAAGGGGTTTGACACGCTGAATCCGAATCTGGCCTGAGAATTGCTCAAAGCCTGGGTTTTCTCGAGGTGTCCTAACCTAAAGGTGCAGAAAATTCTGGTCCTCGCAATATTGGAGGTTAGATTAGACAGCGTTTTTCGAATGAACCAGAAACCAGACTATACTTTTCTGAAGGGTTTTGACACGCTGAATCCGAATCTGGCCTCAGATTTGCCGAAAATCTGTTGTTTTTTTCGAGATATTATAATATAAAAGTTCAGAAAATTCTCGTTTGAAGCACTTTTTGAAATTTTTAGTAACTCGCTATGGAGTGTGGCAGCTGTAGCCGCCATATTGAATTCGCCATCTTGAATTTTAAAATTTTGACAGCCGATTCGAGATCAGCAACCCCAGAAACTCGCAAGGAACCATTTTCAAGCAATTTTTGGAATTTTTGGTAACTCTCTATCGAGTATGGCAGCTGTGGCCGCCATATTGGATTCGCCATCTTAAATTTGGAAATTCTAACCACAGGCTCGAGATTAGTATCCCCAAATCCTTAGATCCCAGATTCGGATTCAGCGAGTCAAAACCTTTCAAAAAAGTGTAGTCTAGTTTCTGTATCATTAGCAAAAATCCGGGTAATATAACCTCCAATACAGCGAAAAACAACATTTTTCGAACTTTTAGGTTAAGAAATTTCAAGAAAAAGCAGGCTTTTAGTAATTCTTAGGCCAGATTCGGATTCAGCGCGTCAAAATCCTTCAGAAGAGAGTCTAGTTTCTAGGTTAAAAATCTTCGAAGTGCCAATTCAACTTTTTTGTATAGTTTCCCTTCCGATATTTTACATACCACGTGCAGAACTTTAATTCAAAGGAGGATTTCGCTGGGAGAAAAGCTATAGAAATAGAGAAAGAAGTGAACAACGGAAAGCGAGTACGCCGTTAAAAGTTCAAGATACGTTAGCGCGAAACGGTTTCGGCGTAATAGGCAAAGTTACCTTCCATCCAAGATCCTTTCGGCCAATGTTCCTACCCTACGACTTCCCGGCCTTTATTATTTTATATTTCGTGTCTCGTGGGCCACCGCAATCTGGAGATAACAGAAATTATACCCACGTTTCAAAGTGAAACAACCGTTAGCGCGACGCAGAACTTTAATTCGTCGGGCAAGGAAGCTGCGATTCCATCTCTATGTGGAAATCTACCCTAAAGAGTATGAAACTTAAGCCAATTTCTTCTCCGCGAGCTTTTAAGCATTTAATATGGAGTTTTGTGTTTCAAATCATAGAAAATTCAAAAATATCAATCAAAAAGTTTTGAGTAACCTCAGAATAATGAATTAAGAGATTATAGTTGTTGGTTTTTTCTCCATTAAAAAATCGACTCAAATTAAAACAATAAAACAAAAAAATAAAATCACAAGTTAGGCTGCTTCAATAAATTCACTGCAAAGCCCCTCTGAGAACTTTCGAATTTAAAATCCGCAAAATTTAAATATTGATTGATATTTGTAACAAGGAATTGCAAAACAGAAATAAAAGCAATGAAACTTTCAATATTATTGAAATTAGAAGCTTTCAAACTCAGACAATCTCTAAATGAAAAAACATTTTGAATTGTACAATTCCAATATAGAAAAGCAAACTTAGTTAAACAATTTTCGTTTTGAGACATTCAAGCAGAAGATTTTTAATTTAAAATTTTAAATACCCAGTTAATTTTAAAGCAGAAATGATAAAATTGAACAATTTTACACTCAGGGCAATAACAGTTCGACAAATTAAAGAACAAGCACTGAAAATTGGTGAAATATTGATACCTATTAAGACTTTCAATTTCAAGCTTACTAAAAATCATTTCTTTGTACAATTACACATAAGAACAAATTTTAACATTTGGTTTGCTTTTCCCGAAGGAATTCGTCGTGCTGAAACCAAATCTATCGCCCAAATTGCACCATAAGTTCTCGTTTTCGAACTATTTCAACCGGAAAGTGCCAAGAATTCCTTTTTTGTCGTTTTTTAAGTAAAATAACTCTAAAATGAAAAGCAATGAGTCAATTTTTAACGATATCAATTCTCATTAGATGCATTTAATTTATAATCGGTCTCATTTTGAAATCGCACAATTTTTAACAATTTAAACTTGAACCAAATTTGAATGCAGACTTTTAAAGTTTGAAATTATTAGATTTTGAGCGTTCGGGAATAGTAAGTATTAAAATATAAGGCTTTCACCAGACAAATCTTAATTTTTCCAAAAGTGATTATACTAAAAATAAGATTTAAAACGTTTCCCGGTCATATATAGGTCTTCTTTAAAAGTAACACAATATTCGTTGTTGTATTTTTTTTATTTCTGTGATTTTTTCAAAAGAAAATAATATTGATTGACTTTCCATTCCCCTTTAAACTTTGTTAAAATTTGCCAAACTCTTCAGTTTTTTAAATTCTACATTTCTATTCAATTTCATGTGAATATTCGAAGGAGTTCTGGTAAAAATAGTTCAAATTTATGACCTCTTAAAGCCATTTTTCAATAAACCAAATGTTTTATCTTGATATTTTCACATCTTATCGGTACATCTCCTATGAAAATTAGATCAAGATGAATTCATGTAGATTAAATTATCTTTAAAACTAAAAAAGAAGATTAATTATTGTTCTCATAGACCAAAAGTTATAGTTTTCTATAGTAGACTGCTTTTTATGGAATTTTTACAAAAAATTTAATAATCTAATTACTGTACCTAACAGCTTTGTTTCAATATAATAACCCGATGAATTTTTCATTAAATAATGTCATGCGAAAACTTAGTTATTATTTTAAATCTGCTAATTTCTGACGGTTCACTTTCCCCAGCAGGAGAGTTAAGGGAAACAGTGAAAAGTAGTGATTTAATATATACAAAATAAATTTTGAATAAAAATGCCATCTATAATAAAGTACTATAAAAAACTTTAACTTTAGTTCTATATTAGGTACTTTTTGCATGTATTAAAAATATAATTTCATCTACTTATTTCAATTTAATTTTAATTTAGGTTGTTTAGCAGACAAGATATGCGGAACCAAAGATATTTAAGATTTTATTCGCTATAAAATCACTTCAAAATGTCCTAAGTTCTTAACTAATCATGCTAGAATTTTTTTCATTATTCCGACATTTTTCAGAATCTAAAAGAGAGCGGAAACTCAATAAATATTAATCACGTAGACATTTTTTTAGACCCAATATTAAATGTAATTAGTACAGAAAACTTTACTTCTTGCTATAATATGTCAAATTCGATTATTATTGATTGCATATTGTCATTTTTCTATAAATTTGAATCTGTTATTTTTAATGGTTTTTTTCACGATTAAGACAAAAAATACGTGTCTTATAGAAAATTGTCAATATGAACTTTGTATATTTTTTTGGGTGAACAATTTTTGTCAGGCAATTCTGTTTGAAGAGTTCAAGCGAAAAGCGGAATTCATGATATACAAACTAATTTTTCACAGATAAAAGTGACTATGCATTTCACTTTTCTTTTTCATTATTTTATCATATCTTGCATAGTTTACACGGAAATATAAATTTTCATTTATAGCAATACTTTCACGATCTTTTTTATAAAAACAATTTCGCCACTTCACATTTTTCGCACGTCGTAAGTTTTTGCTGAAAACGGGAATTTTTTATTTTTATTTACATTTTTCACGAATAAAAGAAAAATTAACAGACATTTTTTTCGAAATTGATTTTTTTTCTGAAATATTTTTTATATACAGTTAATATCATACTAACGAAACAGCAAAATTCCTTTTACTTTTTTAACATATTTTCGAAAATTGCGTTTTGGTATCTACAGAATAGATCCACTAAACGATTTTCATTTGACGTGTACAATTTCTGAAATGTCAGTTAACAGGTTTAGACCCCGGACACTTCACTTGTGGTTTTTATTAGAAATTAAATTTAGAAAGAATGACATTTGGAAGAAATCAATTCCTACCATTGGGATTACTGACGAAGGACCGGAGAAAAACTATTTTCCAAAATAATGCAACCATTAGCCTGCTCTTTTAAATAAAACTTCGTTCCGAGAATATACGCACTGTCATTTCCAAGGTATTCCCCGTCATTTCCCGGTTTCTCGGTCCAGTGACCACCCTATTCAATTATGTCTATTTAAATGGAAAGCCTCATACTAGAGAAGATAAAATATCCCAACAACCATTGAATAACGAGAGCCGATTTGAAGCAACATAATCCTATTTAAAACCTTTCCAATTTTAATGAAAATTCGTGAATTGCCTGGTATTTTGACACAAGAACAGTGTGTTGCAGGAAAACACAGGGGACCCAATCGCTAATGGTCTGGCTGGGCGGGATGACGAGCGTCCAGTGATTAATTGTGTCACCCATGATTACATCACGACCCAAGCAGATCTACTATATTATATACAGGTATCCATACGTGTGCACATGGATTATTCGGTGGATTATTCGACATGTGCGTGTTTGTGCTCGCTCGGCGAATCCCACCGTACGTGCTCCAAGGGCTGTCAAGAACGGTGCTGGCACCTGAAATGCGTGGAAATCGGTAATCAGAGTAGCCTTGTGATGACGTGATGTAACCAGACTGATGCAGGAGAGTGAAGACAACAATCGCCCAGTAAATCCTAACGTTCTGGATAATCAAATGACAGAAAAAACCGGAGGTTCGATAATGTTGCAGCTTAAGTAAAAGTTGGTATACTGAAAAAAAAGTTTTTAGATTCAAAGAAATAGTCGTGCTGAAAACGTCCAATCATGTATTTCTTCATTTCAAGGAAATTGTTTAATTGTATGGAAAATCAGCAATTATTCAAGGAAATAAATAATTAGGGTAAAGGGGGGCAGCGCCAACCAGTTAACAGTCAATGATTTTTTTAAAGTTAATGAGATGTTGAATTGATCCATTTTTTCTCATTTCGAGTTCTACAGTATTTTATATCATATTTCTATAAGTATTAATCACATGGAAAAAACAATAATTTGGTAATTTAATTATTTTTGACAAGCTGTATTTCATCGGCTTTGCCCCACACCTGAAGGCAAAGCCGACTGCAGCTTTTTATGAAAATAAAAACATTTAAAGATCAGAAAATGTGATGGTTTTCTTCTGTGGTATTTTATGTACTGGAAAAATTACCTCTGAAGATATTTAACAAGAAGAATAAGTTATTTTGAATAAAAATAGAGATAGCTGTAATATAGCCTCTTATTCGTTGACATTCTACTAGAAACAGACTGTACACAATGATTCTACCGTACCAATAAAAGAAACCTGCATACCGACCGGATTGATAATAATAATAATATTTAATAGTTTCTTCCACGTAGCCCACAAGATAAGTTTCTGTCCTACATTGCCGATCATTTATCGACGAAACTTGTGACGTCGTGTATGTATAAGATTTAATATATTTTAGACTTGAATTACGTCTGATTAATATAATTAGATTGTGTGATATTGTTTTATCTGTCAAGATATCAAGTTTTTATACTGTAAGTATTGTCATTAAAGTTGAAAACTTTATATTTCTGTCAGCGAAACTTCCATTTTCTCGTGGTAAAAACTGTTTTCTGTATAATTTTTCTTTTGCAACGTCAATTTTTAAGATTTTAGTAAGTAACACTATCTCTCTGATAAAATAAATTTATTTGGTGCAAAGTAGAACTAAAATTGTTAAATAATAGCCATGCTGTAAGGGAAATCACCTTTGCCCCACTGGTTGGCGTTGCCCCCCCCCCCCCTTTCCCTACTTCAACCTGTGAAATAATATTTGAGCGAATATAACTTCGTCCTGTGGTAAGTTGGGTTCAGTTCCCCCGCGTTTTTGTCTACAAAAAATAAAATGTTTTAAACTTAAATTCAGAGATGCTATAAAATAGTATAATGGACACCCCCGAACCATTTTTTGGAGGAATAACAAAAAAATGTATTCTACTTAATACAAATTGTATGCATGTGCACTAGTTTGAGGTAAGGATTGGTTTTCAATTCCCTGTTATTCCAATATTGTAGGTCTCTGTCGTACCGATGCTACCAGAAGGCACTTAAATTTTATTTATGAAATAAACTTTTTTAATTGTCTACAAACAAGGTTACTTCCAGGACATTAGTTAGTATATTTTATTCCCTAAGTTTTCGGCCAAAAATATTGTGTAGTTTGGAAATAAAGCAGGTGAGAATTGTAACAGACATAACCTAAAAATATACACATATTAATCAATATATCAAAATTAAATTTTTTTTATTATTCCACAAACAAAGAGTTCAGGGTTTAAATAAATATATGGACTAGTAATCATCACATTGAATTATTTCAAACGAACTAATTTTGATGACAAAATAACAAGACAAAATCTTTATTATTGTAGAAAAAAAGCAAGGGAAACCTAACACTCGTAAAATATATAATTTTCTGAGTTTCACATGGCCTTAACTGAATGAAATTAGGCATTTGAATTTAGAAATATATTTTTTGGATATGATCCAATATAATTTTATTTCTAAAAAATGTTTTCCTTATTAAAAATAATATCGATTTCATAAAATAAGGTTTTTTTAAATTGAAAGATTCGATTTCTCGTTTTAAAAAAACGTTCTGTAAACTTTTATCAATATTTCTGGACACAAAGAAATAGTCCACTGATTCAAAAAAATATTTCTTTGGCCTAAACCATGCGCGAGTGAAATAAGGTAGTTCGTACATCAATTCTATTACATATTTTCCTAATTGAGCCACTGGATTCTTTCGGCTCAAATTGCAATTACCACTGTTCTTATTATACATATTTAATTTAAACAAATCACATAATTCAAAATATTTATAAATCTCAAACAGGCAAATTCGATGAAAAATCTACCTCCGACGGGAATTGAACTTGGGCCCATCGAGTGTAAATTATACAGCGATGACCATATTTCTTTAATCTAAAGAATTATTCAATTGAAACAAATTACGCTAAATTATTTAATGTTGGATTTTAAAAAAATTACTCGTCGGAATAAGTTTGTAGTTTTAATGAAAAATTTAATTCTACTAATCAAATGAAATATTTCCTACAACTAAAAAAATAAATATTTATGTAAACGCACTATATATTATTCAACTAAATAAATGCTTTATTGCTATAAATGTATTCACTCTTTCTAAATTAATAAAGATATTTTAAATTCCATTCATTTTATTTTCAATTAAATCATTCTTTCTTCGATTGAAATAAGCCTAAAGGCTTGAGTCAAGAATGGAAAAATTAATTTATTCAAAAGGCGTTAGAACCAATTCAAAGAATCGAACTCATTGAATCAAATGAATATTTATTTGAAAGACTAATTGCGAAAACGCAATAATTATTTGTTTAATTAAATGAACAATCATTTATCTGCAATAATATTTCTCAAATTTAGGTCATTATTTCGTTGCAATGATTACGTCAACTTCTAGCATGCAATAAATATTTTCTTTAATTTAATGAATATACATTTGCATTAAAGGAATCTTTTTTACATATAAACAATTTTCTCATAGTGATGATTACGATAATTGTAAGAATGCAATAAATATATTTTTAGCTAAATGAATAATAATTTACCTTCAATAAATATTTCTTCAATTTGAGTGACTATTTCGTTGCAAGAATTATATCAGTTTATAGTATAAAATAATTTTTTTTAATTGAACGAGTATCGACTTTTCTTGAAAAAATATTTTTAATAGTTAGTAAATTCCCTGTTCGAAGTCACAATTACTCTTATTCTTTCAAATTATCACGAATTCTGACTTAAAATAAGGATTTTTTAAAAGTCTTTACTCTAAAATTAAAATAAAATGGTTATAAAACATTCCCGTTCCATACAAAAATTACCTATTCTACGATTTCATTCTTTTAGAAATTCCCTGTTCTAAATCAGAATTATATTTCTTTTTTTTGAATTCCCTTCGTAAAATCTTGATTACATTTTCTTTTTAATTCCCGTTCCACGATAAAAATTTACTTGGAGCGACTAAAAGATTGTCTAGAAGTTGATATTTTCACCTGTGTTAATATTATTTTACTTTTACTTCAGGATATATCAAGAGAACTTTTCACCACTGGAGGCTAAAGTAAATTTCATAATATAAGTGGAAAGTGTCGCTGTATGATCGGCCGGTTAACTTGACTTTTTCCTAGCGAATACCGAGAATTCCTGAAGCACCTAACATTCCTTACATAATTTTCCTTTGACCCGGAAGCCGTACACAAAACGAATGCGACGAGGGGAAAGCATATCGACGAATGTCTTGAACTCAACAAAAATGTAGTTTAATAGAAATATCTAGATAAATATAAATATGTACAAAAAGTTACATTGTACATTTAAAATCTCAATAAAATAATAGCAATACTGCAGAAAAAATACTGCTTTGATATTAATTAATGACGACTAAATAACTTCCCTCGCATCAATGAGGATTATCATAACAATTCGTATTTAAAGACCAAGACTTGTGCAAACTCTTTTCTTTTTATTACCACAGGTTCATGAATTTTCATCATTTCCATTTTAACCTCTGGTATGACTGTAACTTTTTATCTCATTTCCTCACTTTATTATCGACTTTCAGATTGCAGGGTAGTCATTCAAATATCATAAAAAAATTCTCAGCTATTTTCCAGGATTATCGATCAAAAAGTATATTTCGCCGGTTCACTTTTAAAAGTTTGTAATAATAATCAACCAATACTATTTGCATAATTTTTTACATTTTGAAAAGGTTTAAACTTTTCCGAGGTAAAATGTCAGTTATTGAAAAAATTATTTGAAAAAGTACTAATTTATTATCAAATAAACTATTGTGAATTTTGCGCAAAGAAGCAACTGATGTTATTTTAGCATATAAAATGAGTATACAGCCCGAGTCGAAGTTTCGTCTTCAGTTTCAACTTCTTCAAGCGTAAGCGTTATTCAATGCAAGGTGAAAATATTGAAAACCGCAGTTTCGACCCGCAATTCGAGATATACTCGTAGATGCAGGTACACACTTTGGAACATACACATGAGATCAAATGTAGCATCATTTTGTGAACGTTACAAACTCTAAAGGAGGAAGAACCTGCATATGCAACACACAAATCAAATTTTCAAACACATGTATATGATTCTAAACTTTTAAAAGTATAATCAGCACCTAGATTGACCAACGAACTCAGAACAGTGCTCAATGGCAAGGAATTTCAAGGAGTCTTGGCAGGAAGACTGTATATAACGCAAAACGGTGACACTTACTCTCGAGAATCGTTGAAGAGGGGCCACACTGATGGAGTATCATTCAAAACCACCACCTCAGAGATCTCAAATGCCAAAAGTAAAAATAGGGATAGCTGTATGTCTGGTACAAAGATATCTGGGACGTCGTCACAGCTTACAGCGTTGTATAGTGACGACGAACCAGATGAGGAAAGTCTGCCTCCCAGCGCAGGGGACTCTGACAAACCAGCAACTGCTACCGCCCAGTATATACCTTTACTTCAGGCAAGATCAGTTGCTGTTTCATTAGTGACAAGAATGAACAACAAGGAAGTAATGAATTCAACTTTGATGCCAGTGATAGGATTACGAACGAGCGTTCAAGGACGACCCTAGACACTTGCAGAGAAAAGAGATAGACGAAAATTAGAGGAATGCAACGGCACGAAGAATTCAGAAGGTTAGTAACAAAAAGGGAAAAATTAAAAGTAGGCCGGCATTAACACAGAAATTGAAAATTTTAATAAAAAAATGATGAAGAAATGACATATGATAGGTTAAATAGGGAGTCAAGTGAGTGAGTCATGGGAGACCTTGACCACACAGGCAACGATTGGAAGGCTAACAAGCTTTCCAATAAGAACAAAGAAAGATAAACACACGAATAGTTGTAAAAGGCAAAAATTTAAGAAAATAGAATTTAGAAAATTTAAAAACGATAACTTTTACAATAAAAGGAATAAAATAACTTAGAAAGTCATCTATGAAAATATAAAGATTTAATAGAATAACTAGAATTATTTAGACACTGGTTTTAGAGAATGTAGAGGAAACTAGAATAAAAGAAATAGAATCGAAAGGGAAACAAAGAAGAACCGAAGCAGTTGCCACACAACTAATAAAGAGTATGATGCAGAAAAAACAAAGCTTAGAAGATTAGAGCTAAATAATTTAGGTGTACATAATAGCGATAAAATATTAAATAGTCCCTCTAAAGACAATATAGAAGTTAGAGAAAACCCAACAGATAGTCTAAAAAAACTAAAAAGATATTTAGAAATATAAAATAATACGACAAAAATATATATAAAAAGAGATTATAAATTTTAAAAAAAATCAAATTTAAAGTTATTGTTAGATTACTTAGAATCAGAGTTAACGTCCAATAATCTTTGATACATTATAAAAGAAAATAGCACAAGTCCCAAGGATGAAAATTAACCTGGAAGAAAAAGAAGTATAATATAACAAGAAAAGAGGAACATAAGAGGAAAGATGATAAAAGAAGAAAATGTTAAAGAAATGCTTCCTCGATACGGCACTGAGGCAGAGATGGCAGCGCGCATGTGCGATTTGCAACAAACGAACGACACAAGAATAGTTAGGGCAGTAATGAACCGTCGGTTATAGAAGTGACATTGTATGTGTTTTCTGGATTGAACTAAACAGTGATAAGAGTACTGAAGTGCAGTTGAGATTGTGTACACCTGCACCTCAAATTCTAGAGTTAATCTCACAATAATATTTTGTAATTTCATTATCTTCATTAATATATGTCTTTTTAATTAAAATCAAATTAAGTTTTACCTTTTACTTGGAAATCTTATTTTAGCATTAGGAAATTACTGTTAATGCATTTTCTAATCATAATTTATTCTAAATATCCCATTTGAATATCGACACTATTCAAAATCAGCGCGCCAACAGTAACCAGTCGTGTTGCCGACGCGACGCCAGCTCTGTTCATAAAGTTCCCAAGATTGAGAGCACTGATATGAATAAGCCTTTATATTTACAAGTTTGCTCCATAACCTGCAAATTATCTTTATCAATTCATTATATCTCTTTATTTTTGGTAATTTTTGGAGAAATTCTTCCTTGATACGGCACTGAGGCAGAGAGGAGCAGCGCGCATGTACAAGTTGCAACGAACGAACGACACGAGAAAAGTGATAAACCATCGGTTATAGAATAAGTGACATTGTATGTGTTTTCTGGATTAAATAAATCAGTGATAAGAACACTGAAGTGTAGATGTGATTGTGTTCACCTAAACCTCAAATTCTAGGCTTAATCTCACAGTAATATTTTGTAATTTCATTATCTTCATTAATCTATGTCTTTTTAATTAAAATCAAATTAAGTGTTATCTTTCACTTTAAAATCTTATTTTAGGATTAAGAAACTACTGTTAATGCATTTCCTAATCATTATTCATTCTGAATATCCCATTTGAATATCGACACTATTCAAAATTAGCGCGCCAACAGTAACCAAACGTGTTGCCGACGCGACGCAAGCTCTGTTCATAAAGTTCCCAAAATTGGGAGCACTAATATGAATAAACCTTTATATTTACAAGTTTGCTCCAAAACCTGCAAATGATCTTTATCAATTCATTATATCTGTTTATTTGCGGTAATATTTTGTAATGTCATGATCTTCATTATGCTCCATCAGAGTTCGATGACATGTGTGCTTTAAGGGAAATATTGTATTATTAATTATAAATTTTCAAATGGGCAAAGCGAAAAATAGGTTTTTTAGGAATAGACTCAATTACATTTGAGATCCTTTCGAACCCAAAGTGTAGTATCACTGAGAGCTCATTTATCGTTTTGGGTTCCTTTTGAGCACGTGGGGTTCATTTATGTCGCAGCTCCTTTGGAACCAAAAATGGGTTTAAATGGAAATCACATAATTTAAACAAATCACATAATTCAAAATATTTTTTACCACCGAAACAACGGGCAACGCAACCTAGAGGAGGAGGTGCTTCAAAATCTAAGATTTTGTCTACAGTTGCTACACCCCCGAAGAATGATCCTCTACACTTAGAGGCTCTACTTCCAAACCCCGGACAAGAGAGCAGACCTGTTGCTCAAGAAATCACCGTGTATCCAGGGTTTTATGCTATGTCTGATCTATCAAGAGAGACACACACTCAGATTGCGGCAACAGATACCAGCATCAGTCGCAAATTACCAGAAGCGGCTTTCGCATATTATACTGCAGTGTTGGCATACGCACGAATGCTCAAAGTGCTTAAATTATCGAGCAGAAAGGTTACTCGTGAAGAGGAAGCCTTTATGGATTTGGTGTTTGATGGAGAATTCACACCACCTGAATCAATTGCCTATTACTTGAAAGGCATTGGAAACTGTAGTTTGCCAAATCAACGAGAGCTACGTTTCCGTGCTAAAGCACGAGAAACAGTACAGTCAGAGGACGGGAGCATTGGCTGGTTCGGTAAGATAAATGCACAGACGCATTATCTATACGCTAGCTACCCATGTTTAGCTGTATACGTTAAACGTATACAAGCAGATTTCAACTATACAATGGATAGGGAATTGGACCCTTACTGGGACTTACCCGAAGACATCGCTCCTGACGAAGAAAACGCTGGAAACCCGACCAAGCATTACATTTATTTACATTTATTTACATTTATTTACATTTGAGATCCTTTCGAACCCAAAGTGTAGTATCATTGAGAGCTCATTTATCGTTTTGGGTTCCTTTTGAGCACGTGGGGTTCATTTATGTCGCAGCTCCTTTGGAACCAAAAATGGGTTTAAATGGAAACTTCAGTTTTTTCTGTGCGGAATCGAAAACATCATATGGAAGAGATTAATGTGGAGGTTGGTCAATGGGTGCTGGTTATATCGGCACCGACCACTTCAAAACAAAGGATGCCTGGGCAGGAGATGATCAAGCAAAGACAGATAGAATATCCCACCTAATGAACGGGCACAAATTTAGCGCTTTATGACGTTTCGCACGTATACCACCTGGTTGCGCTGAAATACAGAGTAAAGATGAAGTGAAGGCTGCTGGTGATAATCAGGCCCACAGTGCCCACTCAGTATATCGAGTTTTAATAGGATGTAACGATATCATGCTCGAAGAATTTAGATATCAGCGTCATGAAAGTCTATACTATTTGGCTCGATTATTCGTGAGGGCACTGTTACCTTACGCCGTTTGCTATGTTGGTATCTTAGGGTATGCACTATGAAAAAAAGTATACTGCAACATACTCTCAGGCTTTCGAGTCGGTTACGGTGCATCCAATAATAAGTAGACTGCTCACGGTGATAGATGATATGAATGAGCAGGCTACTTTCATAGTACACCAAACTCGCGTTCAGTCACCCCGTTCTCAGCCTTCCTAGAACAGCTGGCGACCACAGTTTCTCAGGGGAACAGAGCGGGAGCGGTTGCGACATTATATATATTCAAATTGGAAACTCCCCGAAATCAGTCCAAGGCCATTTGAAGGCAACCCCCGATACTTGACTGAAAGCGAGAGTTTGGCGAATCTGGAACTTTTAGTGCGACTGCCTTTATAACTAGAGTACACGATCGTACAGGTGGCATCGACTTGATAACTCATGTGATGCATATAGATCAGTGTTCTCTAGCGACCACTAAAGCATGCGATACAACCATGGATCCAACATTGCTCACGTCCGGAGTACTATTGTTATCGAGAAAGTATCACTATTTGCAGGTCTCATACAAGTCGGTCAGACGTATAGAGAATGATAAGGTAATGTCATTACAGAGAACTCAAGGTACCATCGGAGAGGACAACTTGAGATACCTAGATCCAAAAGTCCGATGAATACCTACGTCTAATATAAATCGTGCCTCATCTAAATGAAAGGGAATGTAAATCGCATTAATTGGTTTAGGCACGATAATGGGCAGCGCATTTATGACTTTGATAGTCACCAATTAAGGGTGGCTTTTTACTATATAAGCCCCAAAAAAATCGCCAGTCCAGTCAGTCTGCTCTGTTGATCCGCCGTAGGCACTGCCTAATTTTTCTGTCAGTCGTAACCCCATCTTCAATAAGAATTCTGCCTTGTTTTTAATCCCGTCGCTATCCAGTCTGTATTTGTTAATTCAGTATAAAGGAAAATCTAATTAGAATATTTGTACCTATGATATCTCGTGTAGCATCGTGTCGGTAATTTGTGCCATTTTGGATTATGTGAATTTGGTTTATGTGAATTCTATTCTTTGAAAATAAATTTATTAAATATAAAGGAAATTTTATTTGTCGTGAATTTGTGTGAAGTGTGGACGTAATCTGTCACATAAATCGATGGAATATACGTGCAGTTAAAACTAATAACAATAATTCTTGACTACGCCCAACACCATCCTCTACATGGTCTCAATCGCCACTCTTACGTCCCTGAACCGATGCCGGAAGAAACCTGGGAGGAGCATCCAACTATTGAAAGGGACCATTAGCATCATTATCCAGCATAAGGGCCCGGTACTTATTCCATTAGAAGATATACTGGACTCATCACTAAAGAATCTTCAGCTAGCTCGATATTTCCACCCAAGGATCCAGGATATACTTTTGGAATTGGAGCTCAAGGCAAAAACATCTATTAGCTAAAAGTAAGTCAACAAATAATTTCCCACTATATCTTCATCTTTATAAAGGATCATTATAAGGATCTTTATAAGGATCTAAGCTGCCTTATTCCGGGAAAAATCGAAAACCCTATAACACAATCCTCAACGGTGTCAAATTAATGTTCACATCACAAATTTGTAAATCTTATTAAATAAATTCATTAAATGTTATCTTATATAAGGTCTATTAAATTATTTAACGCTCCCTCTTTCTATCAGTTTACCTCAACCCCCTTTTTCGGCTAAATTTGAGCAATCAATTAAAATTGTCTGTTCAAGTGATCGTCGAACAAAAAATCGAGGATTTATGAAGGACAATTAGGTAAATGGCGCAATTATAATATTTATCCAGACGTCACATGTTGTTCAAATATTTTATTCTTTTATTTTTAATAAATAATATTTATTTAAGAACAAAAAACATTTCATTTCTAAATTCGGAAATTTTATAGTTTAGAAACTTTCTAGTACTGATGTTTTATAATTCGGAATTTTCTTTCAGGAATATGAGGTCCACGCTGTCAAAGTTTACTGACGCGACCTCCACTGCCGTTAGTATTTCGTTATTGCCCCCCCCCCCCCCAAATAAAAAGATTAATTTTTTAACAAAAAAACAACATTTTTTGACTAAATGCAAAGAGAGGAATTTTTAATATAAGTCAAGAGTTCTGCACTCCAAAGTTGAAGTTTTAAGTAAAAAAAAATACATTCAAGAGTTCTGAACGAAAAATTTGAATTGTCAACTAAAAGGATAAATTTTTAAAGAGAAAGGTTAATTTACTGCGAAAAAATACAAATTTTTCATAAAATTTAAGAATTCTGAACTCAAAATTAAAATTTTCAACCAAACAGATCAATTTTTAAACAAAAGTATTTATTTACTACCAAAAAGACAAATACTTAATAAAATTCAAGGAAACTGAACTAAAACGTTGAAGTTTCAACTAAAAAGGATAAATTTTTAAACAAAAAGATTATTTTACTACAAAGAGAAGGAATTTTTAAAAAATTCAGGAATTCTCTACCAAAAAAGTTGAATTTTGAAATAAAAACCTACATTTTGAATCAAAAATATTAATTTAGTGCCAAAGAATACAATTTTTTATTAAATTTCAGGAGTTCTGTACTTAAAAGTTGGAATGCTTTAAAATATCCTGAAAAATTTTTAATCCTTTAAAATTTCTTGACATTTTTCAAAGCTCTTGAAAATTCCTTACAATTTCCAAAAATACCCTAAAATATTCCAAATCCTTTAAAATCTCATACTAAATTATTGAAATCAATTTAAAATGCCTTGGAATCTATTAAAATATCCTAAGATATATCAAATCCTTTAAAATCTCATATTAAATTACTGTAAAAAATTGAAAATTCCTTGGATCCTTTTAAAATACTCTCAAATATTTCGAAACCTTCGAAATCTTTTGAAAGACCTTGACATCTTTTAAATATTTCTAAAGGACTATGCAATATTTTTAAATAACCCTGCTAATGTTGTTAAAATTCTTTTAAATTCCTTTAAATTATAAAAATAAGTTAAAAATGTCTTGACATCTTTTAAAACATCCTCAAATATTTAAACACCTTCAAAATCTTTTGAA
This sequence comes from Belonocnema kinseyi, assembly GCF_010883055.1. Taxonomy (NCBI): domain Eukaryota; kingdom Metazoa; phylum Arthropoda; class Insecta; order Hymenoptera; family Cynipidae; genus Belonocnema; species Belonocnema kinseyi. The sequence continues at coordinate 42,436,104 of NC_046663.1, forward strand.
ATTTTGTACTTTGAAATTTTTTAAATAGCCCTTCTAAAATTTTTTTAATTCTTTGAAATTTGTTTAAATTATAAATATGAGTTGAAAATACCTTGACATCTTTTAAAACATCCTCAATTATCTAAAATCCTTAAAAATCGTCCAAAAAAGTCCAAAAATTTTTTTGTTGAAAACTTAACTTTTTGGTAAAAAATTATTTTTGTTTTTGGTTACAAATTACCTTTTTTTTAACTACAAATTTAAACATTTTATGTCCCGTTAAAAAGTAATGTTTTTTTAGTTGAAAATTTTTATGTTTTATTAAGTACTCGCCTTTCTTGGTAGGAACTCAATCTTTTTTTTTTTTTGAAACTATTAGGATTATAATTGGTCGATAAATAAATGTAAAATATTTCAAAACGTACATGTAATAAAAATTGTTATAGTCTTTGCAATTAAGGGACACAATTTTAAATGCATAAATTAGTAATAATAATTAAAAAGATAAACAATTATTACATTAAATAACATGATATTTCGTATTTACTGAACACTAATTTTATTTTTCAATCTAATGCTCATAATGTATGTGATCAGAAATTTGCAAATCGTCCCGGGCGCTAGAAACGCAAGCCACGGCTCTGAGGGCGATGCACGCGGACTACAAAGCTTACCGAGGAGCAAATGAGCGCCCGTTAGCCGGTTGTAACGCGTCTCGTGTTTTCAAAACAAACCCGGTTTCGTACACTTTCGTGAGTTTCGTATAAGACCGGAAAAATAGTTGTTTTCGTCGGGTGCAACTATTTAATCGTGCAGTGTTTTGTTGTTTTTCTCCTTTTCAGGGTTGATGCGTATTGTGCTTTTTTAACTTGCAGGGGGACCAAGAAATACCCAGGGATGAATATCTATAATCCCAATAGGAATAACTGCAGGCAAGCTGGGAGAACTAACCTCCAAAATAGTATTTTTTATCTATTTACTTTTACTTTGTACAACGCACGGTATGAAAACAGTCAAGAGAAGAAAATAGTTGCCATAATAGATTACCATAACAACTTATAGTTATATATTATACTTTAACGTGATTGTGGAACGAAATAGTCGATTTTGAAATGTAAAAAAATGGAACTAATAAATTTTGAACCAAAATAATAAATTTTCTACTAAAACGGTTAATTCTCTACTAAAAAAGACAATTTCTCAACCAAATAATTAAGGTTTCAACTAATAATAATCTATTTTTAACTAAATAGTCCATTTCAATAGTTAAATAGTTCAATCCGCAAAAAACAAACTTTCAAACAAAGTGAGAAATTTTAAACAGATTAAGGCCTTTGCTGAATCTTTTAAATCCATCCGAAATTTTTGAAATTTTCTATATCTTCGAGAAATAATTGACATTTTTTTCCATGAACTCATCAAGAAAGGTATACATTGCTCAACCAATCCTGCTACCTAGGGTTACCAGACGTCCGCTTTTGAGCGGACATGTCCGCTTTTTCTGTCCCGTGTCCGCTTGTCCGCTTTTTTACTGAAATGTCCGCTTTTTCCTCTCG